>NC_139068.1:5198258-5269080 GCF_965140915.1 Aythya marila
CCCCCCGGTGTCTAGACGCTTCGCAAATGCAGGTGCCGCCAGCCCCACCCCGCTGCAGATTTCCAGCGCCGCCGCCAGCGGCTGCAGCCACCCGGCACAAACCCAGGGATCCCCCCCCCCACATCACCCCCTCCCGCCCCCATCACCCCCCAATTCTCCCCCCCCCCAGCTGGAGCAGGAGCCGGGATGGAGGCCCATGGGGTGCCCCCGCCCTGTGGCTGCACCAACAGCCCCCCCCCTATAGGTGGGGGGGGTCCCACAGGGTGCCCCCCACCCTGCTGAGGGGCTGCCGTGACCCCCCAGGGGTTATTTGCGACCCCCCCTCCCCGGGCAGCAGTTGGGGGAGGTAAGGGGGGGTCTTTGGGGCCTTTGTCTCCCTGTGGGATCCCAGCACTGCGTGGGCTGTGGGGTCCCCAGCGGCTCGGGGGGGCTTTTTTGGGAGCCAAGGGAGGGGTGGGAAGGCCCTCGGGGGTGCCAGGGTCCCAGGGGTGCCTCTGTGCAGAGCGGGACCCCCCCAAAATGGGGTCCTGGGGTTCTGTTGAGCTGCGGGTGGGGAAGGACAAAGGCTGGGATCGATCCCAGACACCCCGCAGGGACCGATCCTGGGTACACGGGGGGGGAAAACGAGCTGGGGGGGTGATGGGGATGGATCCTCCCCCCCCGCCCATGCACCCCCTGTTTGCACACCCCCTTTGCACCCCCCCCTTTGCACACCGTGGTGCATTATAAAGACGGTGTAGGGCTGCCGCCAGCCGGACCCATGGGGTGGGGGGCGAGGGGGGGGGGGCACCATCCCTGTCCCCATCCCTGTCCCCGTCCCCATCCCGGTCCCCCCCATGCCCACTTGCACCCGGTGCCCCCCCCCAGCAGGTGCAAGGGGCAACCCCAGCAGGGCAGGAGGAGGCTGAGGACGTGGGGGGGACACCCAGCGTGGCCAAAGGGGCACGTATGGAGCTGGGGGGGGGGCACAATGGGGCCGGGGGTGCCGCTTGTTGGGGGGCCCGGGGCTGGCGGTGCCGCGGATGGGAACAAAGCGGGGAAATCGGCAGAAAAGGAGAAGACAAAAGAGAGACAAAGGCAGCGGCGAGCGGGAGCTGCTGCCGGGGTGGAAATCAGGCAGGGACCTTCTGGGGGGGGGGGGGGGGGCAGGGTTGGATCCTTGAGCTGGGGGACAACGGGGGGGGGGGGGACAACACCGGGGGTGGGGGCCGGACCCTGCCCCACGGCACCGCCTCCAACCCGGGCACCGCAGGTGCTGGGAGCCGGGCTCGGGGCGCACCCCTGGGTGCTTCCCCAGCCCATTTTCACTGTGTGTTCCCCCCCCCCCCACCATCCTGCCCACCCACCCACCCACCCCCTCCCCCGGCCCCCCCCCAGGCGCTGGAGGAGCTGAAGATGTCCGGCTCCATCGCCTCGTACGAGCAGCTGGTGCGGCAGGTGGAGGCGCTGCGCAAGGAGAACACCCACCTGCGGCGGGAGCTGGAGGACAACTCCCACCACCTCTCCAAGCTGGAGAATGAGACCTCGGACATGAAGGTGAGCCCGTGGGGGGGGTTGAGGGGGGGCTTTGCCGCGGGAAGGGGTCCGGCGGTGGCTGCCCTCCACGTCCCCTCTGTGTTTAGGAGGTCCTGAAGCACCTGCAGGGGAAGCTGGAGCAGGAGGCGCGGGTGATGGTGTCCTCGGGGCAGACGGAGGTGTTGGAGCAGCTGAAAGGTTTGGGGGGGGGGCTACGGGGGGCTTCTGGGGGGCGGGCAGGGGGCCGAGCTGGTTGTCACGCCGCCGTCCTCGTCCCCAGCCCTGCAGCTGGACATCAGCAGCCTCTACAGCCTCAAATTCCCCGAGGCAGCGGGGGCCGGGGAGGAGAGCCCGCGGCACGCGGCGCCCTGCAGGGACAGCGCCGGGGACCTCGGCCGGGCCACCCTGCGGCTGCTGGAGGAGCTCGACCGGGAGAGGTGAGGGCTGGGAGGGGGGTCTGGGGGGCTGTAGGGCCAGCCGGGGGCTGGGGGGAGGCTGTCGTCGCTGATCGGGGTTTTCCCCCCCTCCCCAGATGTTTTTTGTTGGGCGAGATCGAGAAGGAGGAGAAGGAGAAGGTGTGGTACTACGCCCAGCTGCAGAGCCTCTCCAAGCGCCTGGACGAGCTGCCCCACGTGGAGACGGTGCGTGGGGGGACCCCCACCCACACAGGGGGTGCCAGGGGGGTCCTCCACCCCCCCTAAAAAAAAAAAAATAATCACCCATCCTTTGCTCCTTGCCCCCTCAGTTCTCCATGCAGATGGACCTCATCCGGCAGCAGCTGGAGTTCGAGGCCCAGCACATCCGCGCGCTGATGGAGGAGCGCTTCGGCACGGCCGATGAGATGGTGCAGAGGGCTCAGGTGGGGGCCCGGCCCCCCCCGCACCTCCTGTCCTGCACCCGGGGGGCTTCACTTCACCCCCCCAACCCTGCCCACCCCACCCTGTCCCCCTCAAATCCCTGCATCCCCGCACCTAGCGCTGTGCATGAGCGCACCGGCCCCATGCGTCCTGGTCCTGAGCCCCAAGCACCAGCCCTATACGTCCTTATACCCAGCCCCATGCCCCCTGTACCCCCTTGCCCCCCAATTTTTCCCCCTTGCCCCCATCTCCGGGCTCTCGCCCAGCCCCGTGCCTGCCTTTGGGGGTGGCGGGGGGGCTCTGGGGGGGTCCCAGCCCTCGCTGACGCCCGCTTTGCCCACCCAGATCCGCGCCTCGCGGCTGGAGCAGATCGACAAGGAGCTGATGGAGGCGCAGGACAAGGTGCAGCAGCCAGAGCCGCAGGTAACGGGGACGGGGCTGGGGGTCCGCAGCGGGGTCTGGCCCCCGGACCCCCGGGAATGGGTGCGGGGGGGGGACGGACCGGGCGCAGCCTCCCCACCATTGTCCCTTTCCCCGTCCCCATCGGCGGCAGCCGTGCACAGGCACAGGCACAGGCACAGGCAGGGCTTTGTGCGACTTGGGCACCGAAATGGGCAGTTGCCATGGAGACGAGAAGTAGGCCACGAGCAGCGGGCGGCCGCCGAGCTCCCGCAGCGTCTGCCAGCGGCCGAGCCGCCGGGGAGGGCACGGGCACCCCGCCACCACCACCACCACCCCCGGCCCCCAACACCCCCAGCCCTCCTCCATCAGCCTTCATCCACCTCCCGTCATCAGCCTCATCCCTCCTCCATCAGCCTCCATCAGCCTCCCTTCCTCCACCATCCCCATCCTTCCTCCTTCAGCCCCTTCTCTCCACCATCCCCATCCCTCCATCAGCCCCATCCCACCGCTGCCCCCAACCCCTCCACCACCTCCTGCAGCCCCGTGTCCCACTTGGTCCCCCCCCCATCGCCAGCCCCCACCCCCCGCCCGCTCTCCTCGCCCACCCTTTTCCCTTCCCGAGCCCGTTCTCGTGGCAGCGCTCCCCGCTCAGCCCAAAAATCCACCCGTGGCACTGAAAAATGTGCAACGTCCTGGAAAGGCTGCTGGATCTAACGGCACAATTGGGGTCCTGGAGAGCACCCAGCCCATCGGGAGGGTGGCACGGGTGGGCAGGGGGGGGTGAGGGCAGCGCTGAACCCCCCCCCCCTTCACCATCCCGGCCTCTGCAGCTCTGCGGGAAGCTGCCGGGCACGGAGGGGGACAGCACCATGGAGATCCCCACGCACCCCGAGGACGGGGGCAGCAGCAAGGTGAGTGGCAGCCGTGCTGGGGGGAAGCTAGGAGGGGCCGTGGCAGTGCCTGACCTGACCCCCCCTTCGTGCACACGCAGGTGGAGGTGGTCTTCTGGCTCCTGTCCATGCTGGCCACGCGGGACAAGGACGACATGTCGCGCACGCTGCTGGCCATGTCCAGCTCGCAGGAGAGCTGCCTGGCCATGCGCAAGTCGGGCTGCCTGCCCCTGCTCATCCAGATCCTGCACGACACCGACCGCGAGCCGGGCCCCCCCGAGAGCCCCGCCGGCGCCAAGGACGCCCGCATGCGCGCCAACGCCGCCCTGCACAACATCGTCTTCTCGCAGCCCGACGAGGGGCAGGCCAAGAAGGAGATGCGGGTGCTGCACGTGCTGGAGCAGATCCGCTCCTACTCGGAGACCTGCTGGGACTGGCTGCAGATGCAGAGCAGGGACGGGGGCAAGGGGCCGGAGGGCAGCGCGGGTACGGGGCTGCGCGGGGCTGGGCGGGGTGGGTGCACGGGTACGAGTGTGGACAGGCGTGTGTGGGGCATGCAGCCACACGTGTCAGTGTGTGCTAGGGGATAGAGGCGTGTGTCGGACCCCCCCAGCTCACTCCTGCTCTCCCCGCAGCACCGGTGCCCATCGAGCCCCAGATCTGCCAGGCCACGTGTGCCATCATGAAGCTCTCCTTCGACGAGGAGTACCGGCGGGCCATGAACGAGCTGGGTGAGCACAGGGTGGGATAGGGGTAAAAACAGCAGTGTTGGGGAAGGGGGAGTTCAGGGGGGTCCCTGGCTTGGTTGACCCCGTGTCCCATCCCCCAGGTGGGCTGCAGGCGGTGGCCGAGCTGCTGCAGGTGGACTACGAGATGCACAAGATGACGAGCGACCCCCTGAACCTGGCGCTGCGGCGCTATGCGGGCATGGCGCTCACCAACCTCACCTTCGGGGACGTGGTCAACAAGGTCTGCGGGGGGGCAGTGGGGCGGGGAGCGGGGCCGGGGCAGCACCGTGCTCACCGCACTCATCCTCACTGCAGGCAACGCTCTGCGCCCGCCGGGGCTGCATGGAGGCCATCGTGGCCCAGCTGGCCTCCGACAGCGAGGAGCTGCACCAGGTGGGTGCCACCCTGGGGGTACGGGGACGGTGCCCACGGTGGGGACGGTGCCCGTGCCCATGCACCCCGCTCTGCTGCCCTCCCAGGTGGTCTCGAGCATCCTGAGGAACCTCTCCTGGAGGGCCGACATCAACAGCAAGAAGGTGCTGCGGGAGGTGGGCAGCGTGGCGGGGCTGACGCAGTGCGCGCTGCACGCGGCCAAGGTGAGGAGCGGCAGGGGTGGGAGCGGACCCCGCGGCACGGCCGGGGCTGACGCCTCCTCCCCGGCAGGAATCCACCCTGAAGAGCGTCCTGAGCGCGCTCTGGAACCTGTCGGCGCACAGCACGGAGAACAAAGCCGCCATCTGCGGGGTGGAGGGGGCCCTGGGCTTCTTGGTGAGCACCCTCACCTACAAGTGCCAGAGCAACTCGCTGGCCATCATCGAGAGCGGCGGCGGCATCCTCCGCAACGTCTCCAGCCTCATCGCCACGCGGGAGGACTACAGGTGAGGGGCTGGGAGGGAGGCACGGGGTGTTTGGGGGGGGTCACGCTCACCGTCCTGACGTCCGGACCCCCCCCTCCGGTGCCGCAGGCAGGTGCTCCGGGACCACAACTGCCTGCAGACGCTGCTGCAGCACCTGCGCTCGCACAGCCTCACCATCGTCAGCAACGCCTGCGGCACGCTCTGGAACCTGTCCGCCCGCAGCCCCCGCGACCAGGAGCTGCTGTGGGACCTGGGGGCGGTCAGCATGCTGCGCAACCTCATCCACTCCAAGCACAAGATGATCGCCATGGGCAGCGCGGCCGCCCTCCGCAACCTGCTCACCAACCGGCCCCCCAAGTACAAGGACGCCGCCGTCGTCTCGCCAGGTTCCTGCATGCCGTCCCTCTACATGCGCAAGCAGAAGGCTCTGGAGGCCGAGCTGGATGCCAAGCACCTGGCCGAGACCTTCGACACCATGGAGAAGCAGAGCCTGAAGAGCCAGAGCGCGAAGAAGCCGATGCGGCACATGGAGAGCCTGGTGAAGGACTACGCCTCCGATTCCGGCTGCTTTGACGACGACGAGGTGCCCAACATCTCCACCGGCGTGGAGACGGCCAGCGCCTCCGTGCTCTCCATGTTCCTGGGCTCCTCCTTCCTCCAAGGGCAGGCGCTGCCCCGGGCTTTGGCGCAGAGGCGCTGCCCGGAGCCGGAGAAGGACGACAGCGGCAAGCCGGCCGAGCCCAAGAAGCTGCCACTGCCGGAGGACGACGTCTCGCTGGCGGCCGAGAAGCTGGCCAACAAGATCTCCAGCACGGTGGCCAAGATCGACAAGCTGGTGGAAGACATCTCCACCATGCACACCTCGTCGGACGACAGCTTCAGCCTCAGCTCCGAGGACCACTGCCTGGACTGGCAGTACGGCCCCGAGGAGGCGCAGGAGGCGCGGGCGCAGTCCTGCTCGCCCTGCCGCCTGTCGGACACCAGCGGCTTCGCCAAACGCGAGAGCCTGAGCCGGGCGCGGGCGCTGCTGCGGCTGAAGACGGCGTACACCAGCCTGTCCAACGACAGCCTCAACAGCGGCAGCACCAGCGACGGCTACTGCACCAAGGAGCACATGAAGCCCTGCACCAGGGCGCCCTTCCTGGACTACCGGGACGAGCTGCAGCGCTACCAGAAGCGGCCCAGCAGGCTCGACCTCAAGAGCATCCTGGGGAGCAAACCCGAGCCCCCCGCGCTCAAGGCTGAGCCGGACAAGCCCGAGCAGAGGGAGCTGCCCGAACGGGGCAAGAAGACGGTGACTTTCCCCAGCCCCAAGGCGCTGGACAGGGAGACGGAGAGGAAGAAGGAGGCAGGCAGCAAGCTCTCCCCCGACCCGCAGGTCCACACCATCAAGCTCTCGCCCTCGTACCAGCACGTGCCCCTGCTCGAGAGCCTGGCCAAGAGCAGCTCGGCCGCCGGCCACCACTCCTCGCTCCTGGGCAGAAAGCAAGCCTGGCTGCCCCCCGCGCTCCTGCAGACAGCCGAGACCCTCAGCAAGATCCCCGAGAAGCTGTCGGCTCAGCCGCCGGCCGCGGCGGAGCAGGAGTCGGTGCAGAAGTACTCGGTGGAGGACACCCCCATCTGCTTCTCCCGCTGCAGCTCCCTCTCCTCCCTCTCCTCGGCCGACAACGTGCTGGACGGGCAGAGCCACAGCGAGAATGACCTCGACAGCGACTCCTCGCTGGAGATCCTGGAGATGGAGGACGGGGACGGGGACGCTGAGGATGGGAGGCAGGAGAAGGAGAAGGCAGAGCTGGGTCCGGCGGCGGCAGTGGGGATGTCCCAGCCCATCACCATCCCCTTCCCGAAACGAGACAAGGTTTTCCTGCGGGAGTCGTCCCCCTCGCGCCAGGAGGACCACACGCCCTCCAGCTCCTCGGAGAACTACATCCAGGAGACGCCGCTGGTGATGAGCCGCTGCAGCTCCGTCAGCTCCCTGGGCAGCTTTGAGAGCCCGTCCATCGCCAGCTCCATCCAGAGCGACCCCTGCAGCGAGATGATCAGCGGCACCATCAGCCCCAGCGAGCTGCCCGACAGCCCCGGGCAGACCATGCCGCCCAGCCGCAGCAAGACGCCGCTCTTCGAGCTGGGCTGCCAGCCGGAGAAGGAGACCAGCCAGTTCAACATCCAGTGGGAGAACAACGTCAAGAAGTTCATGGAGATCACCGACTTCAAGGAGCGCTTCCAGCTGCCCCAGGACCTGGACTCCATGGTCTATTTCACGGTGGAGAAACCCAACGAGAACTTCTCCTGCGCCTCCAGCCTGAGCGCCCTGCCCCTCCACGAGCACTACGTGCAGAAGGACGTGGAGCTCAAGCTGATGCCCACCTTCCCGGAGAAGAACAGCCTGAACTTCGTGGCGCACGAGAAGCGGGAGGAGCGGCGGGAGGAGCGCTACCTGGAGGGCCGGCGGCGTGCCGAGCGCCCCGAGCCCGCTTCCGACGACGACATCGAGATCCTGAAGGAGTGCATCAACTCCGCCATGCCCTCGCGCTTCCGCAAGGTGAAGACCTCCCTGCTCTCCGGCCAGGTCCTGCACCCGCAGACCAAGAAGCCCGTCCACCTCCCCGTCTACATGCTGGTGCCCGCCCCCACGCACCCCGCCGTCCCCAAGCATCTCCGTGCCTCCACCCGCGACCTCTACAAGGACGACGACTCCTTCACCGACTCGGCAGAAGGGACCCCCGTCAACTTCTCCAGCGCCGCCTCGCTGAGCGACGAGACCCTGCGCTGCCCCAAGGAGGAGGCCGAGCCTCCACGGGGCGCGGGGAGGAGGCGAGAGGCGGGGGCCGTGGCCTCTCCAGCCCGCAGATCGGCCTCAGGCAGCTCGGTGCCCACCCGGGCGAGCTCAGCCTGCAAGGGCAGAGCGGGCTCGAGCCGGACCAGCCCCGTGCAGCCCAGCAGAGGTCAAGGCGTGGAGGGGAAGCGGGGCCAGCCTCCAGCCAGGACGGAGCTGGAGGTGGAGAGGAGCAGCAGCCCCAGCGCCCGGCCCCACAGCCTGCCGGGGAGGAAGGATGCTCCGCGGGAGGACGGGGACCGTGGCGGGGTGGCCTTCCAGTCGCTGTGCCACACCACGCCGACGGAGGAGGCTGTCTACTGCTTCTACGAGCACGACTCAGACGAGCCCGAGGCGGGCAGGGAGGTGCCTAGGAGCAGAACCCAGCCCGGCCAGGCGCCCCGCAGGGAGCGCTGCGGTGGCTCCGTGCCCAGGAAGGAGCCCGAGCCCGGCGCCCGGCTGGCCAAGGCGAAGGCCAAGCTGCAGAACAACCTGATCGCCGACGAGACGCCGCCGTGCTACTCGCTCAGCTCCTCCATGAGCTCCCTGAGCGACGCCAACCCCTCTGAGGGCGAGGAGCGGGGCCAGCCCTGCGGCACGGCCCCCCGGCAGCGCCCTGCGACGGCGGCGGGGAGGGCGCGGGGCAGCTCCCCCAGCTCCCCCAGCCTCAATTCGGAGGACGACCTCCTGCAGAAGTGCATCGGCTCGGCCATGCCAAAGCGCCGGCGGCCCTCGGCGCGCCGGAGGACGGCGGAGCGCAAGCAGAAGCTGAAGGGCGGCAGCGGGAGGGAGCGCAAGGCGGAGGCCAGGCATCGCCCCGAGGACGGGGGCTCGGACGGCGGCTCGGACCTGGACAGCGTGGAGTGGGAGGCCATCCAGGAGGGCGCCAACTCCATCGTCACCTGGCTGCACCAGGCGGCGGCGTCGCTGTCGCGGGAGCCCTCCTCCGAGTCCGACTCCATCCTCTCCTTCGTCTCGGGGCTCTCGGTCGGGTCCACGCTGCAGCTCTCTCTGGACAGGACGGAGAAGAAACGGGCCGGGAGCGCGGCCGGACGGGAAGTGGAGAGGAGGGAGCACGCCAAGAGCTGCCCGCAGGGGAAGAAGGCTCCGGGCGCACGTCCCGTGGGCAGCGGCAGCGCCAGGGTGGAGAGGAGCTCGGCCCCCACGAAGCCCGTGCCCAACCTGCCCGTGGTCTTCCGCGGCAGGACGGTGATCTACATGCCCAGCCTGGCCAAGGACGCCCCCAGCCCACGCTCCACCCCGAAAAAAGCCCCCGCGGCCAAGCCTCAGGCACCGGCAGCCAAGAACCTGTCCCTGAGCCAGCAGCGCTCGCGCAGCCTGCACCGGCTGGGGAAACCACCCGAAACGGGGGACCTGGCGCTGCCCAAGCGCAGCACCACGCCGCCCGCACGCATCGGCAAGGGGCCGCCCTCCTCGGGCTCGTCCCGCACCTCCACCCCCTCGCAGCACGCCCCCAAGAAGCTGCCGTCGCCCTCCCAGCTCGCCAAGCAGGGCCCCACGCCGGTGGGCAAGGCGGGCGGCTCGCCCTCCCCGCCCGGCCCCCCCGGCAAAGCCCCGGCCCCCAAACCCGCGGCCCCCAAGCAGCACAAGACGCAGAAGTCGCCCGTCCGCATCCCCTTCATGCAGAAGCCCAGCAAGAAGGTGCTGCCGGGCCGCGCGGCCATGCCGGTGCTGGAGGAGCAGGAGGGCAGCAGCAAGGCCAAGGGCGGGGGGCCGGGGGGGCCGGGGGGCGGCCGGCTCAACCTGGTGCGGATGTCGTCCGCCCGCTCCAGCGGCAGCGACTCGGATCGCTCCGGCTTCCTGCGACAGCTCACCTTCATCAAGGAATCCTCCAGCCTGCTGCTGCGGCACCGCGCCGAGCTCTCCCCGGCCACCTCGGTGTCCTCGCTGGCCCGCGGCGCCTCCCCGCAGCGCAGCCGGGCCGCCCTCCCCGCCGTCTTCCTCTGCTCGTCCCGCTGCGAGGAGCTGAAGGTGGCCAAGCCGGCGGCACCCGGACCGCGGCCGCAGGTCCCCAGGGCGCAGCCCGGCTGCAAAGCCCCCCCCGGCCCCAAGCCCCCACGCAGGACCAGCTCCGAGAGCCCGTCGCGGCTGCCGGTGAAGACGGGCGTCCCCGAGCCCTTCAAGAGGTACTCGTCCTCGCCCAACATCAGCGTGGTGCGCAGGACCGGCAGCCCGTCCTCCGTCCTCTCCGCCTGCTCCGAGGCCTCGGCGCGGCGGCGGAAGGCCGGCGAGGTGCCCGGGGGGGCGGCGGAGAAGCCGCCGATGATGATGATGAAGGGCACCTGGCGCCGCATCCGGGACGAGGACATCCCGCACATCCTCAAGAGCACGCTGCCGTCCTCCGCCCTGCCGCTGGTGAGCGCCGCGGAGGAGCAGCGCCCCGGCCCCAGGAAGACCAGCGATGCCGTGGTGCAGACCGAGGACTTCTCCACCACCAAGACCAACTCCAGCACCTCGCCCACGCTGGAGAGCCGCGAGGGACCCCAGCGCGCCCGCGACGCCGAAGCCCAGGCCCCCGCCAAGGCCGCCGTGCCCATCTCCTTCGGCCACGAGGCACCGGCCGGGACCTTCCCCGCCAGCCGGCACGGTTCCCCGAGCCGCGCCGCCCGCGTCACCCCCTTCAACTACGTCCCCAGCCCCATGGTGGTGACGGCGGTGGCCGACAAGGCGGTGGAGAAGATCCAGGCGTAGGCAGCCGCTGCGGGTGGAGCCTCGGCACGGTCCCGCGCCGGGGCAGGATGGACCCCGCGGAGCCGCAGCGCCAAGACACCCACCCATGGGTGCTGCTGCCCGTGGGGACGGAGACGTGGGACAAGTGGAGAGCAGCGAGTGTCACCCCGGCCCTCCCTGCTGCGGGTTTTATTTCAAAGCAGCCCCCACGGGATCCCCCGCTGAAGACCTGGCAAAGCCTGGGGGACCCATGGGTGGGGGGCCGGGGCCGACGGCTGCGCTCGGGCGCTTCTTGGTGCTGTCTCCTCCTGCCGACGGGTGCCCGGCGTGCTGCAGCCCTGGGGCGAGCGGGGGTCGTGTCCCCCTCCCCGCACACGCACCCCGGGAGCACACCAAGCCAAGCCTTAATGCCAGGCCCCCGCCGCACGCTTCTGCTCGCACACCAGCACCGGCTCTGCCAGGCATCGCAGCGCCTTTATTGCCAGGGACGGAGACATCCTCCCCTGCAGGAGCACTGCTGGGGCAACGCAGGGACAGACAGGGCTGGGACGTAATTTTTGCTGCTTGAGGCTGCTAATTAGGGTGCTGGCTGATTGCTATCGGGTGACTCGCAGCTGTGGTGCAGGCAGGGGTTATGGCAGTGCGGTGGGTGGTCGCAGGGGACGTGGCGCAGGGGCCGGTGCTGGCGATGCTCAGGGCTGGGTGCTCGTTGGGGTCCCAGCTGGCTCGTCCTGGGGGGCTCCTGGGGTCCTGTCACCAGGCTGGGGGGTGCCCTGGGAGGGGATGGGGTGCTGAGGCGGCACTGGGACACCCAGCCCCAAGGGAAGGGTCTGGGCCCCCCCCCCCGAAGCCCCCAGCCCCCCAGCGCAGCTGGCAGCGAGGAGCCCGCGCGTCCCCACCTCGTGGACACGAGTCCATCCAGAACTGGATTACGCCCACGAGTAGGGGGCTGCCGGCCCCAAAGCATTGGGGACGCCCGTGTCCCGCTGCCAGCTGGCCCCATGCACCCAGGGGTGGGCTGTGGTGAGCCCACCCCCCAGTCTGGAAGCCCCCCAGCCCTCTCACCCCACCACCCACTCATGCCTTTGGACGGGGTGCCCAGCAAGATGTGGGGTCCCACGGGGGTCCCTGGCCTGCAGGGAGAGGTGAGCAGGCTGTGGGGCCACACGGAGGGGTCTCAGGGATGGACACGGGGGGTGTGGGGGCCCCCATGGGGTCTACAACAAAAGGCACCAAGAAGGGCTGCAATAGGGGCGTGGGGATGGGCAGCAGGGCCACAGGAAGAGGCACCCACAGAAATGGGAAAAAACGGGGGGCCGCAGTCCCTGGGGACACCCCGTCCCCCCCCCCGACTGCCATCACCACGCGCAGCACCCCCGTGCGGGGAAGCCAGCACCACCCCACGGCTCCGGGTTCAAGTGCCACCGTCCCGGCCCCGCTCTCCCCCGTCCACCCCATGTGCGCCCCTCGGCTTCGTCCCCGCGTGCGCAGAACCGCGCCGGGTTTGCGGTGTCCCCCCTGTCCCCCCCTGTCCCCCCCCCCCCCCCCCCCCGCTGTATGTATGTACCAAGGATGTTATTTTACCAGGACTCCGGACAGTATTAAAAATTAAAATCAAACCCGTGTCCGAGGGCAGCCGCGGCGCAGCGTCCGCTGGATCCACTTCTTGTGCCCCACCGCCGAGGTGGCCACCGGCGGCTTCAGGGGGTCTTCGGGGCGGGCGCTGCTGAAGGACATCACCCCCGCCACTGCCGCTGGCTGCCCGCACACCAAGGGGCTCCCGGAGTCACCCTGGGTGGAGGTGGCAGTGGGGACCCGGCCTCCCGCAGCCCCCCCAGGCACCGAGGGGCGACGCTCGGCGACCCCTCGCCCTCCACGCAAAGCCCCCCCCGAGCCTCTCACCTTGGTGGGAGCGGCGCCGCGGTGTCGCCCCTGGAAGCAGATCATGGTGGGGGCGATGCCGCCGTGCCAGAAGCGGCTGTTGTTGCACATCCTCGCGTCCAGCACCGCCACCTCCAGCTCCTGCAGCGCGGCCGCCGGATCCCTGGGCACTCCCCAGCCCGCCAGGCTGCACGCCGTGCCGGCCTTCGGCTCGCGCCGCAGCAGCGTGATGGGGCGCCGAGTCCTGCTCCACGACACCGGCCCCGAAAGCTGCGGGTGGTTCGGCACCGGGTCACCCACCGGCTTGGGGGGCTGGGGGGCAGCACAGCCGGTGTAGCACCCGTGGGTGCGCGGAGACGTCACCGAGATGTGAAAGCGCAACGAGGTGAGGAGAGGAAATGGCACCCGGCCCGGCGCAGCGGGACAGCCCCACCGGCGGTGCTTCCTGGCACCAACCGTCCCTCGGGGACCCTCCCCAGCCCCGCAGCAGCCCCCCCGGCCGGCACGAAGCCCACCTGGAGCAGGAGGAGGTCGTTCTCCATCGTCTTACGGTTGTAGTTGGGGTGGGGGCAGGCTGTCCGGATGGCGAAGCTCTGGGTGGCCGCCCCGCGGTCCCAGAGGTGATGCAGCCCCACCACCACCTTCACAGGGCCCTTGAGCCTGCGGAACCCACGGGACGTCCACGGGGGTGTCCCATCAACCCCCCCCGTCCCCCCGTCCAGGGGGGGGACGCTCCCCACTCCCCGCTCACCTCCGTACGATGCAGTGCGCGGCCGTCAGCACCCAGCGCTGCTGCACCAGGGCTCCCCCGCAGATGTGGACACCCCCAGACTGCACCGACACCATGTAGGGCCGGGAGTGGGGCTTGGCCTCGTGCCCCCCGATGATCCCCAGCCGTGACCGGCCCCGGGATGATGGGGGAAAGAGAGCTCCCAGTGCTACTGCTGGGGAGCGGGGACGGCCGCTCTCCATCTCCGCCGATCCCTGTGGTGATGAGACCCCCACAGCCCCCCCGTGGTGCTCACCCAGCCCACCCGAGGGCAGGGGCAGCAGCAGCAGCAGCAGCAGCAGCAGCCCCAGGCTCGCCCTCGCCTCCATGCTGCTCCCAAGGGCTCCCCGTGCTCGCGGCAGAGGCGACGCGAGGCTCAGGTGCGTGGCGCCGAGCCGGGGCAGAGGAAGGCTCTGGTGATGTGCAAGGTGGGAGCAGCGCCGGCCCCCCGCTCTCACAGGAAGGGGGGGGAAGCAGTGCGAGCGCCTGAAGGTG
Source organism: Aythya marila (assembly GCF_965140915.1). Lineage (NCBI taxonomy): Eukaryota > Metazoa > Chordata > Aves > Anseriformes > Anatidae > Aythya > Aythya marila. Next base: position 5,212,159 of record NC_139068.1, read on the forward strand.
TGAAAAAAACACCCACAGAGACACAGCCCCAACCGTCCCGTGGAGACAGCGGCGCTGAGCCGCCCCGTGCACCTAACCTTGCACCCTGGGGTGCCGGTCCCCATCCCCGCCGCTCAGCCGAGCCAAGGAAGCCACATCCACAGCTCTCCCAGAAGGGTTTTTAATGAGAATTTTGCCCGATTTGTGCTCACCACAGCCCCAAGTGCACCCGGTGCAGCTCGGCACCCCGCTCCCACCACCGCACCCGCCCTTACCTGCAGCCTAAAACCACCCCAAAGCTGCACGGCCGGACCCCGACCCGCAGCCCCCGGCTCCCCCCTCAGCTCGTGGCCTTGGGGACAGCCCCGGCTCGGGCCAGGCTCCTCAGCAGCCTCTGGAAGAAGAACTCGGTGTGGTACTCCAGCCGGCTGAGGTGCCGCAGCAAGAGGGGCACCTCGTCCCTCCTCACCCCAACGCACACTGGGATCACCCTGGTGCCGCCGCGCTGGACGAGGTGCTGCAGGCTCCACTCGGAGACGCGCCGGCACCACGGGTCCCCCAGGGCCTCGGCGGAGAGGAGGAGGATGGCCACGCGGCTGGCACGGATGGCCTCGGCGGCGCTCTGCACGGCGCACGTCCCGGCCACCCGGTCCTGGTGCTCGGCATAGCCCTGGAAGCCCCGCGCCCGCAGGTACTCGGCGATGCTGGTGGCGACGCCGTCGGCGGCGGGGCAGTACCAGATGGAGAAGTCGTAGGTGAAGCCGTGGTGTGCTGACATTTTTTTTTTTGGGGGGGTGCGGGGGGTACAGGCTGGCTCCCCCCACCCGGTTGGAAGCCCGCAGTGCCGCCGGCTGCTCCCCGGGTAAAGGTCAGGCGCCGAGTCCTCGCGGAACCAAGCGCCACCGGTGCCGTGGGGGCACCCCAAAGCGCTCGGGGACGTCCCGGGGGGACCCGGCGAACGCCCCCGGGACGCAAAACCTCGCCTCCTCCTCCTCCTCCTCTTCCTCCCCGGGGGGGCTCAGAAGGCTTTCTGCCTCGTCTCGGCCATGTCCCGCTCCAGCGCCGCGCCCGCCCGCCGCAGCTCCTCGCACTTCTCCGCCAGCTGCCCCCGGGCCTCCCGCAGCCTCCGGTTCATCTCCACGTAGCCGCGGCTCTGCCGGTACAGCCGCTCCCGCTCCTCCTCCTCCACCGCCTCCTGCCCTGTGGGGGGGGGCTCAGCATAGGTGGGGGGGCAGCGTGGGGGTCTCCATCCCGCTGCCCCCCTCCCCAAAATGCCCCCCGGGGGGGGGGGCTCTCACCTGGCGCGGGGCCGTCGTGGTTGCCGCTGGGGGTCCGGGGGGGCTCGGCGGGCAGCAGCAGGACGGGGTCGGCCGGGCGCGTGCCCCCCACGTCGGCCAGGACCTGCTCCACGGTGGGCGGCTCGGGGCGGGTGGGCAGCACCCGCTTGGCCTTGGAGGTCATGGCCGGGGGGGGTTCCTGGGGGGGGTAGGGGGCTGATGGGGGGACAGACGGACAGCCTGCCTGCCCCGGGACAGACGGACACCACTCCCTGGCCCAGGACAGACGGACACTGCCCACCCCAGGACAGACGGACACCCCTGCCCACCCTGGGGACAGACGGACACCCCTCCCTGCCCCCGGACAGACGGACACAGATTGATGCCCTCCCCTCCTGGCCCCCCCAGACAGACAGACAGACACCTCCCCCCTCCTCCCCGTCAGACAGACAGCCCTGACCCCCCCGGACAGACAGACAGACAGACAGTTCCAGCAGGGCTGCCCCTGGCTCAGTTTAACCCCCCACCCCCCCCCAGACAGACAGACAGACAGACCCCCTCCCCCCCCCGGACAGACGGACCCGCTGGCCCCTCCGGGACGGAGCCCACCCCCTCCCCTCCCCACAGACAGACGGACAGACCCCCCCCCAACCCCGGACAGACGGACAGACCCCTCCTTCCCATCCCCCCCCCCCCCCCCCCGCTCTCACCCCTCGCCCTCCTCGCGGCCGCCGTACCGCAACGCTCCTCCCCTCCCCCCTCCGGCCCCGCCCCCTCCGTGACGTCACCACACAGACCCCACCCCCGTGACGTCACCACACAGGCCCCTCCCCCCACAGACCCGCGGCGCCCCCCCCCGGCGGCGCAGGGAGGAGCAGGCGGCTGGGAGGGGGGGAGGGGGTGGTTTATTGGGGGGGGCGTGACACGGGGGGCACTGGGGGGAGGGGCTGGGGCTGGTGGTGTCCTGGTGCTACCCCAGAGCCCTCCCAGTGTCATCCCAGTGCCGTCCCAGTATCATCCCAGTATCATCCCAGTGCCATCCCAGTATCATCCCGGTATCGTCCCAGTGCCGTCCCAGTGTCTCAGTCGCTCTTCGCGTCCCGTGCCAGCTTCACGGCTGCCCTGGAGGCTGTGGGGCAGAACCGGGGCCGGGTGAGGGCCACGAGAGACCCGGGGGAGGGAGGGGGGGGCACAGACGGGGCTGAGCCCGGCCGCTGCTCCCCGGGGGGCTTCACGTGGGGGGCTTCTAGCAGGGACGTGCGCTACGGGATGGCTCCGGGGGGGGCTTCAAGCAAGGATATGTGCTATGGGACAGCTCTATGGGGGCTGCAAGGGGGGGATATGTGCTACGGGATGGTTTCGGGGGGGTCTCCAAGCAGGGATGTGTCCATGCGCTACAGGATGGCCCCTGGGGGGGCTTTGTGGGGGGACACGCGCTACGGGACGCCCCCCCGGGGGGGCTTCTAGCAGGGATACGTGCTATGGGATGGCTCCGCGGGTGCTGCACCCGCTCTACGTGGGGTTAGGGGCGGTTGTGCGCGACCCCCCCCCGCTGATTTCTGCAAGAGCAGGGGCTGGGGTCAGCGGGGGGGGGGGGGCGTTACGTACGGACAGGCTGAGCTGCGGGGCCACCTCGGCCGCCAGCCGGGCTCTGCTGCTGAGCAGCGTCTGCAGGACTGCACCGGGAGGCGCGGAGAGAAGAGAGAGGGTTATGGGGCTGGGGGGGGGACCACGGGGGCTGCGAGGGGCGCAGCCTGCTCCTTGTGCTTGGGTTGGGGGGGGTCCCGGTGGGAAGGCAGAGCTGCCCGAGGCTCCTCGGGGCGAGGAGGTGCCCCCAAAAAGGGGCAGGAGCACGGGGGGAGGATGGGGAGGGGGAAAATGGGGGGGGGGGGACACGGGGATGCTCAGCCCGCGCTACCTTCTCGGGTGACGGTGGAGGCCGCGTCCAGCGCCTTGGTGCTGAGGTCGCCCAGCACGGAGTCCACTGCCTGGTGGTGCTTGAGGAAGCAGGGCCGGATGACGCTGTGGTACAGCACCTGCGAGCCGTTCCAGGACACGGGGGCCATGCACCACACCAGGAACAGGCACTGCGAGGCGGGGGAGAGATGCAACAGGGCTGGGGGTGGCAGGGAGAGGCAGCCGCTGGGGTGCTCCGGTCCTGCCCTGCCCCAAAATTGGAGCTCCTGGAGGCCCCGGGAGATCAACTGAGCTGTGCCACCGACTGTCCGGAGCAGGACAGTGCCAGCTCGGATCCCCTCAGGCTCAGCCATCAGGTGAGGGGACCCCAGGAACCGCAGCCCCCTGCTCCCTCCCCCCCCCAAAACGCCGTTACCTTCCCGACGTAGTAGAAGGGGAACCAGTAGAGGAAGGTGTCGGAGAAGAACTCAGCTACGCTGAAGACGCCGTACACCACCCAGTAGGTCAGCCACGTGGTGTCGTCCTCCTTGCTGGAGCTCTCGATGGCTTTGATGCTGCGGGCGGCAGGGGACGGGTCACTGCTTCTGCAGGCTCGCTGCCGGGGTGGGCACAGCTGCCCCAAAAGCTGGGCGCTGCTGGCTCACGCTGGGAGCTTGCCGGGCTCTGCTGTTTTCGGGACCACGCTCTCGGGAGCTTCCTACTCACAGCGAGCTCCTGGGGCTGCCCGTCCACCAGGGAGACCCCCAGGCAAGGGCAGGGGGGGCTGTGAACGCAGTACTTACGAGACGTAGGCGGGGTAGACGAAGCCGATGAGGTTGCAGAGCAGCGAGGCGCCGTAGCCAAACACCAGGTACAGCCCCAGGAACGCCACGGAGCCTGCGGGGGCAGAAAGGAGACCCCAGGATTCGTGGTGGGGCAGCTGAGCAGAGCCAAACCTCGGGGCTTGCACTGTTCACTCTGGTCCCAGTTTGCTCTGGTCACCGTTTGTCCCTTCCCTGGCCTGGGGGGGACGGCCCCGCAGCAAACACTCAGCACCTTGAGTCCACCTCGAGCCAGCCTGCCCGGGGGGAAGGAGTGACCCCAGCCCCAGGGCTCACCCCAGCCTCCCTCCCTGCAGCTCTCCGCACGTGCTTGTGTTGGGAACTCAGCCCCCTGAGAAACAGCAAGCCAGTCCTGCTCCCCCGTCATTCAATTAAATCGTTAAATTAAACGCGAGCCAAAGCTTTGGGCTGCTTGGCACCTCCCCAAACGCTGGCAGAGGCTGGACCTGAGGAGCCCAGGGAGCCGGGGAAGCACCCTTGGGACCCGCAGAGCCTGTGTCAAGGGCATTTTGTGTCACCCCAGTGGGCTCTCAGCTCCTTCTCGCCCTGCTTACAACACTCCCCGGGTGTAAGCGCCTTACCCTGCAGCAGGCAGAAAGCCGGGACTTAACGAATTAGGGGATGGGGGCACGGAGCACGGATCATCCCCCTGCTGCTCACGGCAGCGTTTCTGCACCGCGCGGGCACCCCAGGGTGCTGGGGCTCTGCAAGGAGAGGGGGGGGGTAGGGGGCAGGAGCAGCACCCCCACGGCAGCGGTGGCGGCTCCCCGCACGCAGAACTAACAGGCAGGTTCGGGCAGCTCCGGGTTTCGTGCCCTAAAGAGCCTTAGGATGGATTTCACGGGCTAAGTTTAGCCCCCGGAGGAATTTACGTAAGGGCAAGGCACAAAGGAGAGGCTTTGGATTGCACAGAGGAGCCTGGGGTGTCAGGGGGCAGGGAGGGACAAGCCCGGGGTGTGAAACCCACAGCGCGAGCGGGGAATTAGGAAAAAATCAGGCAGAGAAAGGGGTTTTCTCTCTCCTATGGATCCAGACAAGGATTCACCCCGTGGAGCTGCCCCCAGGCACCCGTCCTGTGCCCGAGAGCCCCCCAGAGCCCTCGTAGTGGCTCAGAAGGCACCAAGCTGCCCCCGGGGGCTTCAAACACAAATTTGGGACTGCTGCAGAGCTGGGGACGGCGAGGAAGAAACCCGATATTTGTTGCTTGGCACCAGCTTCGCCTTTCAGAAAAGGTGAAGAAAGGAGGCAAAAAACAGCCCTACAGCCAGGAGGTGCGCAGTGGGGTAACCCAGACCCCCCCCCCCAGGAAGGTTTTGCACCAAAATAGGAAATATTTGCAGCCATAAAGCAGCAGAAGGCTCCACGTGGCCAAGGGCAGGGGCACGGCCACGCCGGGGGCGATAGGAGGGGGTCAAGTGGGGCCGAGGAGCCGTTCCCGGGGGAGATATCTCTGGTTTCTCATTAATGAGCAAACAGCAGCTGGTTAACGAGCGGACCTCTGCCCTCCTTCCCGGGGGGGGACGGGACAGGGCCCCGCTGTAGCTTGGCTTCCCCATGATGGGGGGACGGGGGTCACGGCGTGTTTAACGGGGACCTTGTGGCAGCAGGGACTGAGGGCAAGGATGATGGTGCTGACACCCCCCCCAAAATAAAACACCCCCCAAACAGCTCCCTGATCCCCCCCCAGACCCTCCCCAGCCCTGCAAGACCCCCAAAGGGGGCGGTTAAAACCCCCCAGGAGCAGGGCACAAAGGAGGGGGGGGAGAAGGGGCTGGGGGGGGGGACCCTAAGTGGGGAGGGGGGCTCCTAAAATTTGGGGGGGCACACAAAAACCGGGGGGGCACACAAAATTGAGGGGGACACAGAAAAATCGGGAGGACACCCAAAATGGAGGGGAGACCCCAAAAACCAGGGGAAGACCCAAAATCGGGGGGAGACCCAAAAAACGGTGGAAGACCCAAAAACCGGGGGGGGGGGGGCTGCAGGGAAGGCCAGGGGGGGCAGCACAACCTTGAGGATCTGAGGGGTCCCTGTGGGTCCGGGGAGCCCCCGCGGGGCTGAGGGTCCCCGGGAGAACCGGGGGGGATCCCGGGGAAACCGGGGGGACATGGAGGAAGGGGGGGGGGTCCCGGTCTCACCTGAGGCCAGGTAGAGCCGCCGAACTCCGGTGCGGGCCTCCAGGCGGCCCAAGAGGTCTGCGAGGGGCCCGGGGCGGTCGAGGAGGCGCTGGAGGCGCTGCAGCACCGTGCCCATGGCTGCGGGCCCCGCTCGCCGCTGCCCCGGGGCCGGTGCCGGGGCCCAAAGCGGCGGCGGCGGCGGCGCGGGGCGGGGAGGGGCGGGCAGGTGGCGGCGCCGTTGCCATGGCAACGCCCGCTCCGCCATGGCGGCCAGGCCGGGCCTAGGCCTGGGCCTGGTGTTGGGTTTGGGGTTGGGGTTGGGGTTGGGGTCGCTGCTGGCTGCCGCCGAGCCCCGCGTCTACCTGGGCAGCTGGGCCGTGAGGGTGGCGGCCGGGCAGCGGGAGGCCGCCAGGCTGGCTCGCCGCCATGGGCTGCTCTGCCTCGGCCAGGTTGGGGACCCCCCCCCCAGTCCTCCTCAAGGACCCCCGGCTCGTCCCCGCAGCACCGGCAGTGGTGTGGTGCGGGGGTGTTAGCGGCGCTGTGGTGGTGGAGGCAGGGGGTCGGTTAGGGTTTTAAGGTGCCTGCAGTGGGCTGACATGGGGATGGGAATGAGAGGAGGAAAGCAGTGCCATAGGGCTGCACGGGTAGCTGTGGGGTTGTGCATGTACCTATAGGGCTGTACGGGTACCTATAGGGCTGTACGGGTACTGGTGGGAGTGCACAGGTAGCTATAGGGCTGTACAGGAACCTATAGGGTTGTGCTGGTACCTATAGGGCTGTACGGGTACCTATAGGGCTGGACAGGTGCTGGTGGGAGTGCACGGGTAGCTATGGGGTTGTGCAGGTACCTATAGGGCTGTATGGGTACCTACAGGGCTGTACGGGTACTGGTGGGAGTGCACAGGTAGCTATAGGGCTGTACAGGAACCTATAGGGTTGTGCAGGTACCTATAAGGCTGCACGGGTACCTATAGGGCTGCACAGGTACTGGTAGAAGTTCACAGGCACCGGTAGGGCTGCACAGGCACCCATGGCCTCTACACCACAGGTGGGGGAACCCAAAATCACGCACGGCCCCACCCTGCACAGCTCCCCTCTCCTAACAGCACCCCTGCCATACACTCAGCTGCAGCCCCCCCGGGCTCTGCAGCCCAGACAGGGCTGGCACGCTCATCCCCAGCCCGGCTGCCCGCTCCAAACCACCTCACGGCAGCTTTTTGGGCCCGCAGGTGCTGGAAGGAGAGCCCTACTACCACTTCAGGCACCGCGGCACCAGGCAGAAGTCCTTAAGCAGGCACTGGGGCTGGAACCTGCGCCTGAGCAGGGAGCCGAAGGTAGAGGGGGGGCTGCTGGGGACACCGTGGCAGCACCGACACGTCCCAGTTCATGCACTGCTCTGGGACGTGGCCGTACCAGCACCACCCCGAGCTGCGAGGGGACCGTGTGTGGCCGTGCCCGTCTGGCACTGACAACGCTGCCAACCCCCCAGGTTCTCTGGTTTGAGCAGCAAACAGCAAAGAGGCGCACGAAGAGAAGCGTCAGCGTGGTGCCGACGGACCCCTGGTTCCCGAAGCAGTGGTACATGGTGAGGCTTTGCCCCTCGCATGCCTAATCCCAACACCCTTAAGCAAATCAACAGGACTAATACCGGCGGTGATGAGACAGCAGGAGAGTCCCTGAAGGACATTCACAGCCCGGTTGATCAATCCTAATCCGTTTTCCAGAATAATGACATCAACCCTGATCTAAACGTCCTGGCTGCCTGGAGCAAGGGCTACACCGGGCTGGGGGTTGTGCTGTCCATCCTGGACGATGGCATCGAGAAGGATCATCCCGACCTGTCTGCCAACTACGTAACCACAGCTCCCCGGGGCGAAGCAGCAAGGGCTTGGGGAGGCTCGGGGCGTTGTCTGCAGGGGTGGGAGGGAGCTGGCAGCCTTCTCCAGCCTGTGGGACTCCGCAGGAGGAATTCAGCCTCTCCGTGGCCGGATCAAAAGGCTTGGTGTCTCCACAATGCATTCTTACATCAAGGAAACGTTAGAACGTGTACGTGCTCAAGCCCCCAAAACAGCCAGATGTAATTACAGCAAGCTGCAAAGCGAGTAAAGCTTGTAAGCCCTCACACGCTGGGAGAGCAAAGGGAAAAGGGCAGGGGATTCGTAATCAGCTATTGTTCGTAACAGCCCGGGTTCGGTGCCCGGTGGTGCCTCCTGCCCAGCTCCCCTGCAGGTGAGACTCACCCGTGGCACGCCAGGGGTCTCCAAGCTGCTTTCTCACTGCCTGTGGACGCACACTGAAGCAGTCCAGTGATGCACAAATTACCCTCTTTTAGTGAAATCCCGCTCCCAACAGGTTTAGGAGAAGCCAGAGCAGTGCTGGGTGTGCGGGGGCTTCCCTTGGCGCTCTGGGCTGGGTGATGCTCGTGGCCCCAAAATGCCAGCCCCTTGCCCTGAGCTGGCACAGCCACATTTTGCATGAGGTTTTCTCACACTTTTTGTGGTAGGATCCCCTCGCGAGTTACGACTTCAACAGCAACGACCCTGACCCCCAGCCCAGGTACAACGCCTGGGACGAGAACCGGTGAGTTTCCTCCTCGGGCTGTCTGAGGAAATCATTTCTCGTGCTGGGATCGTTACACCTCCCAGGGCCGAGCCTACGGCAGCCCCTCGGCCCCTCACCGAGGACGGCTCGTGCTGTGGCTGCCCCCAGGCACGGGACGCGCTGCGCAGGAGAGGTGGCGGCGGTAGCCAACAACCAGATCTGCGGCGCGGGCGTCGCGTACAACGCGAAAATTGGAGGTGAGCAGCAAATCCTGCTGCTGCTGCGCCGTGCAGGAGGGGATCACGAGCCAGCTCACACACCCAGGAGGAGCGTGAGCCTCACAGCCTGCTGTCCTCGGGCTGACACCGACGTCGTCACCATCCAAATTCTGCAGAACCAGGGGGACCGCGGGGCTTTCTGAGGGATTGGCTGCTGGCTGCAGCGCTTTGGACGTTATCAGTGACCCCCTGTGTGATGTTTCCCAGCTGTAAAAGCCCCGAGGGCTTCCTGCAGCAGCTGGGCTGAGCTGAGGGCTCACACAGCACTAGAGGGTGCTGCGGATTTGCAGCAAGGCCAGCAGCAGTGCAGGGCTCTTCCTCCGCACCTCCTGGGGCTGAATGCCCCGCACCGAGCTCTCCAACCACACGCTGGCCCGATTCCCTGCAGAAGCAACTACACCAAACGGGGTTAAAAGCTGGGAAAACTTGCTGGGCTTAAAAGGGGTCGTGCTCAGCCCCCCAGGAGCCTGATGCTGTGGGGCAGGGTTGGGTGCAAGGTGCCCGAGGGAAGCGGGGTTGGGGGTCAGCCAGAACCCGCTGAGCCCTCGCTGCTGAGCCCCGCAGGCGTGCGGATGCTGGACGGTCCCATCATGGACATCGTGGAGGCTCAGTCCCTCGGCCTGCGCCCGCAGCACATCCACATCTACAGCGCCAGCTGGGGCCCCACAGACGATGGGAGGACCGTGGACGGGCCGGGACTGCTGGCTGCGGAAGCCTTTTACAGAGGGGTGACAAAAGTAAGCGCGGCGTTGGCCTCGGGGGTGCTGGATCCGGAGCAGAGCCGCTGCCCGCAGGGCGCTGGGTCCTCGTGCTGGGGCAGGAAAGCTCCAGGCTGGATGGGATGAGTGCAAGGAGCCCTGCTCAGCCCCTTCTGCCTCTGCCAGGGGCGCGGGGGCCTTGGCTCCGTCTTCATCTGGGCCTCGGGCAACGGCGGCACCAACTACGACAACTGCAACTGCGACGGGTACGCCAACAGCATCTACACCCTGTCGGTGGGCAGCGTCTTGGCCAGCGGCCGGCGGCCCTGGTACAGCGAAGCCTGCTCCTCCACCCTCACCACCACCTACAGCAGCAGCACCAGGAGCGAGCTGCAGATCGTGAGTGACCCCCCCCCGGCAAGGAACCGGGTGCCACGGCTCGTCTGAGCCCACCTTGCACCCAGGGACGGAGAGGGAGCCTTTATTCGAGTGCCTGCCTCAAGGGCATGGAGGGGCCAGGAGAGCGGAGCCTGTGGGAGCGTTTATTGGGGTTACCCCACTCCGGGCAGCCCTGCCCCCTGCTCCAGCAGCACGGTGCCAGGAGCCCCCTGTCCCCCCCCAGGTGACCACCGACCTGCACCACCGCTGCACCGACAAGCACACGGGCACCTCCGCCTCGGCCCCGCTGGCTGCAGGAATGGTCGCCCTCGCTCTGGAGGCCAAGTAGGTGCCGGGGTGGCCACGGGGGTGTCCCCTGGGAGCGCCTGGTACTCACCAGGACTCTCTGGGGACAAAGAAAAGGGATTTGGCTCTGCTAGCAAGGTGGTTGGGGTGCAGAGCTGAGGTCTCCTTGGGCTGCAGGGCAGCATCTTCTCCCAGGGCACTACAGGAGAAGGGTCAGGGACAGGAGGAGATGTTGCTCCCATGCAGTCAATGAAGGTTTTGGGGAGGAGACGGGGCCAGGCCAGCTAACTTTCCCAAATCTCCCCCTCAAAAAGCTAACCCAGGGCAGAGACCTCTGCCCCAAAAAGTCCTCTTGCTTCCAGCCCAGCGCTGAGCTGGCGGGATGTGCAGCACCTGGCGGTCAGGGCCTCCAAACCTGCCCACCTGCAGGCAGAAGACTGGGCTGTGAACGGGGTCGGGCGCAAGGGTGAGCTCGGGGCTGAGCCACTGAGGGAGCATTCCCTCGCAGAGCAGCTCACGAACCCTCCTCTCTTGGAAATCCTCTGCTCCGCAGTGAGCCACCACTACGGCTACGGGCTGCTGGACGCTGGGCTGCTGGTGGAGCTGGCCAAGGCGTGGGCAGGGACTCGGCCCCAGCGGAGGTGCTCGGTCAGAGCTCTTCGTGCCCCCCGGTAAGGAACGAGGTCCCCTGGGTCTGACCCCATGCAGGAGCTTTGTTGGAGCAAAGCTGTGCAGGAGCAGGCATTGCTGCCCAGGAACGGGCTTCTGCTGTCACTGCAGGGCTGAGTTTAGAGGTCACGGTGGAGGAAAAGATGCCCGTGGAGGGGGGAGAGACACCCTCACCCTGTCTTGTACCTGGCAGGAACATCGGCTCCAAGCTCACCGTGTCCGTGGATGCCTCCTCTTGCTCAGGGAGGACCAAACGCATCCGCTCGCTGGAGCACGTCCAGGTCCAGCTCTCCCTGAGCTACAGCCGCAGGGGGGACCTGGTGCTCGCCCTGAGCAGCCCCATGGGGACCACGTCCACGCTGGTGACCGTGCGGTGAGGGTGCTCCGCAGGGAGCATTTTGTGATGGGAACGTTACAGAGCAGAGATTTAGCGGCTGCTGGGGGTCTCCTCCTCTCACAGCCTCTCCTGGGGCCAGAAGAGAGGCCCCAAGTCCTAGCAATGCCCCGTTACACCAAAATCAGGGTTGTGGAGAGCCCCTTTGGTCTGCAGCCTCCATCCCGGCTCTCACTCGTGGCTCTGCTCTCCCCCAGCCCGTACGACACCAGCCAGCAGGGCTACAAGGACTGGACCTTCATGTCCACGCACTTCTGGGATGAGGACCCCAACGGGACCTGGACGCTGCTGCTGGAGAACAAGGGCGATGCCTACAACACGGGTGGGCCCCAGGGGATGAGCCCCAGTCACCAGTGTCACCAGTATCACCCAGTGCCCTGCTGTCGTCCCTCTGTGGTTAGCACCTGGCTGGTCTCCTCCTCTCCCAGCTCCCTCCTAGAGGCAGGATCCGGCCAGAGGCTCTCTGCAGGGCCACATTTCCTCGTGGTTTGAGGATCTCCCTGCACACAACCCGGAGGAAAACATTTCTTTCCCCAGATTTTCCAGCCCCACGCCCACCGCTTTGCACACCCCAAACCCTGGAGGGTGGGAACCCGCAGCCCCCATCCAGCATGTGTCCTGTCCCCCTGTCCCCAGGCGTGCTGAGCAGCTTCATCCTGCACCTACACGGCACAGACGAGGACATGACAGCCAGGCGCTTCGCAGCCCCCCCCGCGGACGAGTGCCTCAAGCGGGACGCGCAGGGGGCGTGCGAGGGTGAGCGCACCCCTCACCACACCTTTGGGCAGGAGGGGACAGCACCCCCGGCTCCTGGCGGCCCCACATCCCAGCCCCATCCCTTTGCAGAGTGCAGCAGCTCCCTCTACGCCTACCAGCAGCGGTGCCTGCCCTACTGCCCCCCGCGCTCCTACGGCCGGACCCGGGGAGCCCCCTCCACGAGCGCATCCCGGGTGTGCTCCAGCTGCCACCCCTCCTGCTACACGTGCCGGGGCGCCTCGGCCAACGACTGCACCGCCTGCCCCCCTGCCCGCGTCTTCCACGAGCTCTCCCACTCCTGCCCCTCTCTGCTGGGCTTCTCCCCTGAGGACGGGCAGCACGGGGACCTCCTCCCAGTCCTCGTGGTCTGCGGGGTTCTGATCCTCTTGGCCGTCCTCTGCGCCACGTACCGCAAGGTCGTGCAGGCTGGCTGGCCCTACAGGTAGCACCTGCTGGCCCTGGGCTGCAGGGACGGAAGGACACCAGCCCGGGAAGGAGCTGTCCTCGCTCCCCTTCTGAATAAATGTTTTGTTGCCCTTTGGGGCTGCCCTTCCTGAAGGCTGATGTTCCTTGCCAGCAGCTGTGCGCTGACCCCGCTCCATATCCAGCTCTGTGCATGGGTACGGACGCAGCGGTGGCTTCCACCCCCCCCCTTCCCTGGCTCATCCCTTCCATTCCCCGGGGATTTGCACAGCGCTGGGGACCCAGCCCCTGGCTGGCTGCTGCGAGGGAGCTATTTCCAGCTGGGCCGGGCTGCGTGGCCGAGCACGGAGCCCCGCGCCCTTTCCCAGGCGCAGAGGAGGAGATGTGACTTCCCTCCAAACAGCTGCGCCCCAGTAAACACGGCCAGCGCCTCCAGCACTGGCTGAGCGATTTTGGCAGGGGAGAGGGAGCTGAACTGGGAGCAGGACTGGGAGCCACCGCTCCGTGGTGCTGGCACAGCAGGGCCCCGGTGATCAGCAGCCTTCAGAAACATGCCCGGGGCCGGCAGCAGCGCGGCACCAGGCAGGGCTTGGAGGGGGCATGGGGATCGCTGCCAGCTGGGGCCCGGCCACCAAACAGCAGGAACGGGCCCGCTGTGGGCACCCAAACCTGCGTGGCATCGCGGGGTGGCAGCGGGCTGAGCCCCCCAGCCCCGGGCTCTGCGTGTTTGCACAGCTGAGGAGGATTTGGGAGGCGAAGAAGAGAGCCAGACCTTTGTCCAAGCACGTAATCATCCACGAAAGCACCCCTCGGCGGGACGTTACAGAGCTCTGGGCGACGGCCAAGCGCTGCAGCGAGGCTTCCCCATGGCAGCGCTGGCCCCCCAAGCCAGGGTCCCTGCTGGGGGGGGTTTCCCCATCCCTCTCCCCTCCTCGCAGGCTGTCCTAGTCCTCGGCGGGCAGCCTGCAGCGTGGGAGCCGCTGCTGCGCCTCGGTGCGCACGTCGTCCTAGGGGAGAGACGGGGATGGGAGGGGGGCTGTGCCCCACAGCTCGTGCCACCCCATCCCGGACCCCAGCCCCGTCCTCACCGCCCGGCAGAGCTGTCCCAGCAGCGGGACGAGGCGCAGCAGCTCCTCGTCCCCGGGGTCCCCAAACCACCTCGGCACCGGGATCCAGTTGGCAGCCTGGGGAGAGAGGGCGAGCGCTGGCCACGGGGCAACCATTGTGGCCACGGGGCAAGTGAACCCCCCGACACGAGAGCCAGCGGGTACCTGGGAGGGGAAGCCCTGGATGGTGTGGTCCAGGGCCACTGTCTTGGCCAGGTCCCTGCCCAGCAGGGCCAGATCCTTCCAGTAGCAGCCGCGGGCGCAGAGGCAGTCCCGCTGGGAGAGGCAGCGCCTGCAGGGGGACGCGGAACCCGTGGGGAGCAGCCCCGGCCACAGGAGTGCCCCCCCAGCAGGGTTTCTGCAGGGACATCACCTGATCAGCTTCTTTTTGGGGTCCAGCACATCCAGGATCTTCTCGGCGTAGTCCTGCTTCGCCGTCGTGAAGATGAAGATCTGGGGAGAGCAGATGAAGGCCCCTGTGCGAGCTGCCCGGGCTCTCCCCACCCCGGTGCAGCAGCACCCGCCTGGCTCCACGCAGACCCCCGGGGAATTTTGGGGGGCTCCAGGTACCTCGTAGGTCTTGGAAAGGCTCTCGAGGAACTGCTGCACGTGGGGACGCAGCTGCACGTGGACCTGCAAGGGAACAGCGCCCGCAGGCAGCCCCGGCACCCAAAACCTGACACCCAGCAGTGCCCCCGAGGGGCGCCTGGGGGACCCCGGCCACCCCCTCCCCTGGGATTCCATCCCCTGGGGTGCAAGGGGAGGACGCAGGACCCAAATCCCCAGCCCCCCACGGCCCCCAGCCCGGCACAAGGACGCCCACCTTGTAGGCATCGCCCTGGAAGGAGGTGGTGAAGGAGGCCACGGCGCCCGGCAGCCGTCCGGCGAGCACGGAGGAGCAGACCAGGGTCCCCTCCTGTGGTGGGGGGGCAGGCGGCAGCGTCAGGCCCAGCCCCAGCACCGTGCCCCCCCCCCCCCCCCAAAAATCCCCCCCCAGCTCACCAGCTCCAGGACCAGGGTGTGCTCCGGGGTGCTGCGGGTCCTGCGGGGGCCAGGCGTGGGGGGCGCAGGGAGAGGGCTGGCCGGAGGCAAGCAGAGCTTGGGTGCTGCAGGGGGGCTGCGGAGACCCCCCCCCCAAAAAAAAAACACCATACTCACAGGCTGGGGACAGCGGGGTCCTGGCACTCCTCCGCGGGGAGCCCCGAGAAGTAGGCTCCCTTATAGCAGGGCTGCGATGGGGGGCTCGGGGGGAGTCCCAGCACCGCAGCCCAGGGCTGGCCCCCTCCCCAAACAGGGGTTACCCCACAATGGGGGGGTTCACCCCTTTCCCCCAGGCAGAGGGAAGGGGACGCCGGGCTGCCACGCTCCCCACCGCACCGCAGCCTGGCCAGCTGCTGCCTGCCGGGGGTCCTCCTGGGGGTCCTTCTGGGGGTCCTCCCGGGGGTCACCGGCTCCAGGGGGGGACCCGGGACACGCTTGCCCCCATCCCCTCCTCTCTCCCGGCGAGTCCGGGGTTTGGTAGCCGAGAGCCCCAGGTCCCCACCGTTCTCCCTGCGGGGTCTCTTTGCCCGTGGGGTGGCCATCCCCAGGACAGACGGACAGACAGGGGGACCCTCGGGGTGCCAGCGCAGAGCCCCAGGCACTCACTAACGCTTGGGGATCCCCCCAGGGCCAAAGCAGCCCCCACCCAGGAGTTTAGGTGGGTTGGGGTACTTTTATAGGGCACCTTTCTGCCCCCAATCACCCCACAAGCCCCTGCCCACGCTCGGAGCACCTGGCACCACTCAGGCTGTACTGGGACCAGCTGGGGGAGCCCAGCCCTGCCCCAGTTCTGGCTCTCAGCCATCGACCACTGCCCCACTGGGGAGCCCCCAGCTTTTTTTGGGAGAGCTCCAAACGCCCCCTGGGGCTCACAGCACGGTGCAGGGGGTGGCCGAGCCTGCGGTGCCCCCACCCTGTCCCCGCATGGGCCCCGCGGGGTGCAGCCAGCCCCGGGTTGGGTTACGGCTGGGGAAGGACCCGCGAGCCTCCAACGGAAGGGAGATAAGCAGCAGGTCCCCGGCCCCGAGAGGCACAGGCTGGCGAGATTCCATCACGGGGACAGGGACAGGGACAGGATGGGGACAGGATGGGGACATGTTGCTGCTGGGGCTCAGCACGGGGACCTGGATGGCACCCCAGGGTGGGGAGCGCAAGGGACACCCCGTCTGCTTCTAGCCAAGAAAGGGACGCACAGCACCCGAGGGATATATAGCTTTATTTTCTGCAAAATAAAATAAAATAAAATAAATTACCACCCTCCTCCTCCCCTCCCCTGCAGCCAAACCACCCCTGAGGACAGCGGGGTGCCCGGCATGGGGCTCCGGGGGTGCTGCCCCCTCCATGGCCTCGCAAAGGGTCGCAGCGGACCCGCTGCGTGGCCGGAGGGGTCCCGGCCTCCCCGTGACCCCCGGGGTCCCGCTGCCACCCTGGGGGTCCCGCTACCACCCCGGGGGCGATGTGGCCGGGGGCTCAGGGTGGCCGTGGCCGTGCGCAGTGCCGCGCTGCCTCCCGCACCAGCCGTTCCTCGCGGGGCGACCACGGGCGGGCGTAGCCGTCGCGCTGCAGCAGGATGCGGTTCAGGGTGTGCTCGTAGTTGACGTGGCGCCGCGCCATCAGCAGGTACTCGCGGCCCTCCAGCAGCGGGGGGCAGCCGCAGGCGTCGGGCACCCAGACGTACTCGCGGGGCACCAGCGGGAAGCGGTGCCGGTACGGCGTCTCCACCTGCACCTCGTAACGCGTCTCCTGCCCCACCGAGCGCCGCGCCAGGATCCGGGCTCGGAAGACTGCAGGGATGGTGGCGTGGGGCAGCCTGAGCTGGGCACACGGTCCCTGGCATCGCCCCTTTGTCCCCCCCCCCTGCCCGCCCGGTGCTCACCGAAGTCGCTCTGGCAGAAGTGCCGGATGCGCTGGGAACGTCCCTTGGGGGGCCGGCACCTCCCGCATCGCCCTGCTGGGGGGCAAAGCTGCAGCAGCTTAGTGGGGAGAGGGGATGTGGCACCCCCAAACCCCCCTTTAATTTTGGGGGACTTGTCCCATAAGGACAGAGGGAGAACGCCACGTTCTGGGCATTCAGCCCTCCCCCAGGCTCTCCAGGTCCCTCCCCACAGCAGCACCCATGGGTGCAGGAGGGAACGGGGAGGGGGTGCAGGCACCTGCGGCAGCCCCGCTGCGGCCAGGGGGGGTTCTCGGTGGCTCTGTGCTGTGGCCCTGGGTCCGTGGGGGCGGCGTGGGGGCCGGGGGCTCCTCGGGCGGGGGGCTGCCGGCCCCCCGGGGCTGGGGTTGCCGCAGGGGGCTGGTGTCGGGGGGCTGGGGGTGCCCGCGGGGCAGCCAGAACTCGTACTCGATGCCGGGGTTGGGTTCCTGCAGCAGGACCTGAGCGAGGCAGGGGCAGAGCTCAGGGTGGTGGTGGGGGGCAGCGGGGCTGGGGGGCGTCTCCCCGCGACCCCACGCCACCCCCGGGGCTCACCAGCACGTGGAGATCCTCGTCCGTGGGCCCCGCCGCCTCCAGGCTCTCGGTGCCGTCGGGGCTCCGGGCGTAGAGCAGCCGGGTGCCGGCCGCCTCGTACGGCCCCGGCCAGGCGATGGACCAGTCCCCGTTGAGCACGTAGCGCCCGTCGCTCGTCATCAGGGCTGCGGAAAGGAGCGTGAGCGGGAGCCGAGCACGGCCCCGGGACCCCTGAGCCGGGTTGGGCAGGGTGGGGGCTGCCCCGGTGCTAGAGGCCCCCGGGAGGGCAGCGTGGGTTGGGGAGAAAGCTGCTTTCATGTGAGGTTTGGCCTCGGTCCCGAGCTGGAGCCGAACCCTGATGTGCAAAATTCCTCAGGTCCCCCAGGGGACGGGGTCCTGGATGCGCTGGGAACGGGGTTCTGGGGATGGGGACCCGGTGCTGGTCCCATGGCAGCCGGCCCGGCCCCATTGCGCCGGCCCCACTGCAGCTCAGCCCTTCCCAAAACCCGCGTCTGTGCCCCAGGCCCGTTCCCAGCACCAACTGGGACGGACTGGGATGGACTGGGAGGGGATGGGATGCGTCCTACCGAGGTAGTTGCGGCTCTTGTCTGTCACCCTGATGTTGGTGGCCCCAGCCGGGATCTTGGTCACGTTCATGTACCCAAAATAACCTGGGGGCGGGCGGGGAGTCAGGGCAGAGCCTGGGCACGGCCGAGGGGGCGTCGTGGGGAGGGGGGTGCCAGGGCTGGGACCCCCGCAGGGCGAGCAAGGGGGCGGTGGGAGGGGACTGGAGCCATGCACTGGGACACGTGGGGCACCCTCATGGGCATCATCGTCCCCACAGTCTGGCCAAGCACCCCATGGGCACTGGACATGGACCAAGGGGTCCTGGGCGCACCCAGGGACCCCCAAACACCCCTGGGGACCCCACGGACCATAGGGACACCCCAGGGATCCCCCCCCAGAGGTGACCGGGGAGAGCCGCCAAAGATCCTGGGGGACCCAGGTGAAGCCTTGGGGACACAAACGGGACGGGGTGGGGGGACAGGGGAGCCAAGAGCCAAAGCATTCACCCATGGAGGGGGCCGGGGCAATGGTTCATTCACCGGAGGGGGGCTCCGTGCCCTGGAAGAGCCGGTGCACCACGAGGCACCCGTCCTGGCCGCCGCCGCACCGGCCGCAGGCGTGGGGCCGCGCACCCGAGCCCAGGATCCCATCGCAGCCGACGCTCTGAGGAGCCGAGAGGCGGTGTCAGGGCAGGGACCGAGGGTCCCCAGGGGCCCCAGGGGATCCCAGGGGGTCTTGGGGGTCCCGGGGGTCCCGTCCCCTCGCACACCCACCAGGCAGCGCCCGCCGACGCACAGCTCCGGGGAGTCGGGGCCGCAGCGGGTGCCGTCCAGCACCCGGCCGAAGGTGTAGTAGAAATTGTGCCCCACGGCCAGGCAGTTGAGGTCGCAGGCGTTGGGGGCTGCCGGGGCCAAAAAGGAAGGAGGGGACGTTGTGGTGGGGGCGGCAGCAGCCCCCCACCCCGGTCCCGGCTGCACCCGCTGCCCCGGTGCTCACCTCCGTAGAAGGGCACCCAGCGGTACCGGGCCTGCGTGCCCGGGATGGGTTTGTCATCGTAGAGGGAGCACTGCATGGCACGGAAAGGCACCGAGCCACCGGGGCAGCCCTGCGGGAGCAGCAGGATGGAGCCCACGGGGCCAGGAGCACGGAGCCCGCGGGGCCGTGCCGTGCCGTGCCGTGCCGCGCCGCGCTCACCTGGAGCTGGCAGAGCCGGTACTGCCGCGGGTCTCCCATGCACGGCTCCTCCGGGGGGGATCTGCGGTCACAGCATCGGTGTTTCATCCGGGGAAAACCACCCCGAGCAGCCCCGCGTCCCCTTGGGGATGTTCTACGGGGCCGCGATGCCGAGATGTGGCCTGGCTGGGAGCGCAACCGGGAGTGGGGACCACATGGAGCCACCTGGGGACAACCGGAGCCAGCACCCGCCCGCCTTCCCCGTCCCTCCCACCCTACAACAAGGCTGAAACGAGGCCAGGGCCCCGCGTGGGGACGGGAGCTGCAGGAGCACGAGTGGAAAGTGGCGCCCTGACGGCACCGGGGTGCGTGGGGACACCGCGGGGACCACTCACCGCAGGCACCTCCGGGCGCGGAAGGCGACGCCGTCCCCGCAGGAGCTGGAGCAGGCGCTCCAGGGTCCCCAGGGCCCCCAAGTGCCCCGAGCCAGCTGCCGGCGAGGCCGAGCACGGGCAGGGGGCTCGGGGCCCTGCACCAGCACCTCCGGGGCTGAGCCCTGCGTGGAGGAAGGGGATGTTCGGGGTGGGGGCTGCGGTGGCACGGTTGGACCAGCCCGGGGGTGCCCCCGTGCCCTCACCTGCGCGGTGCCGATGCCGCAGCCCAGGCTGAGCCAGGCCAGGAGCAGCACCCGCCACGGCCACCGGTGCCTGCAGGAGCAGAGACCCTGAGCCCCTCGCTCTGGGGGCCAGCAGCAGCACGTGGGGTGCCCCACATCCCGGCAGCGAGGCCATTGGGGCCACCGAGGGGGGCGGCCACCACCGTGCACCCCACGGGGACCCCGAGGCGAGGGAGAAAGAGGTGGAAAGGAGCCGAGGCGAGGCAGCCGGTGCAGGAGGGTCCCGGGGGTGCAGGGCGCGGCGCCGCCGAGGTGGGCGCAGCCGCGTGGGCGCCGCCGGGCTCGGCACGGCACCGGGCTCGGCACAGCCCCACACACGCCCCACGGCAGCCACGGGGCCGTGCCGAGCCGTGCCGAGCCTCCCGGCCCCACGCGGCCCCGCTGCCTGCCGGGGCTGGCGGTGGCAGGATGAGACCTGCGCCGCGGAGGCGGCGGCGGGGCCGTGACTCAGTTGTCGCGCCCTGGGCAGGAGCCGAGGCGAGAGCCCGGATCCGGATCCGGCCCAGCCTGGGCAGGGCGAGGGGAACCGGGGGGCTGCCCCACGCCTCCCCCCAACCCCAAAATGCCTGACCCCAAGCACCCCCAGTCCTGCCAGCTCCCCTCAACCCCCGGCACCCCGTAGCCCCCAAGCAGCCCCGGTTTCCCCAAGCACCCCACGGCCCCGAACCACCCCGTGGGCTCAGGACCACCCCGTGGCCCCAGCGTGCCCGGAACAGGGGTGTGGGGGGCCCCAGCCCCGCAGCGGGGAAGGGGCCGTGTCTGGGAATCCCCCCGCCGAGCCGGTTTCCTCCTGCTGAGCTGCGCCCACAGGGACCGGGGGCCGCGAAGCTGCCGGGGGGGGCACAAATCCCCTCCTGCCCCCCAAGCACCCGCATGGGTGGGAGCAGCATGTTGGGCCCCCCCTGAGTCCCCAAATCTTTCAGCAGGGCTGGGGGGCAGCTCGTGGCTCTGGGGGGGTCGGAGCCCAGCAAGGGGCTGGTGATGCCGCAGGACCGGGTGGGCGCCACGTGCCTCAGTTTCCCCAGGGCAAAGCAGAGCTCTGGGCACCCATGGGACAGCAGGGGGGGGGTCCCACAGCCCTCCCCCCAACCCCAGAGCCCCACCCAAGCAGAGCAGAGAAGAGGCCACGAGGGGTGAAGCAGAACGCGGGGGCTTACCCAGCGCCGTGGGGTCCCCCGAGGTGGGCAGGGGGTGCCAAACCGCCCCGGCTCCCCGGCACGGCCATGCCTCGCCCCGCTGGGGCACCCAAGGGTGCCGGCGGCTCAGTCCCGGCCCGGTGACCCCACGGTGGGGCCGGGGGGGTGGGCGGCAACGCGGGGCCCCCCCGGACGAGCGGGCATCGCGTGCGCAGCTCCCCGGGGCGGGCGGCCGGGGCTCCCCTCCCGCTCGCCTCCCGTCCCTCCCCGCTGCGTTATTAATATCCAGCCCCAAAGGTGCGCCCAGCCCTCCCCAATCTCACGCTTAACCCTTGGGGGCCCACGGCGCGCGAGGCTGCCATGGGGGGGGGACACACACACGAGCCAGGATGGGGGGGGGGGGCACCCAGGTTCGGTGGGGCTGCGTTTGGGGGGGGTGGGTGGAGGTGACCCCGATCCTGTGCGCCGCGGGGGGCAGCGCACGGCGGGGTTGGGGTGAGCCGGGGGATGTGAGCGGGGCACGTCCCCAGCACCCAGAAGCCCCCCCCACCATAAAAACCCCGAGAGCCCAACCCAGCAATTTGGGGGTTTTGGGGGGGGGGGCCCTGTGGATCCATGGGGCGAAGCACCAGCAGCCCCCGTGCCGGGAAGGGGACCCGGTGACCCCCACAGGCACCAAGGGGGAGCAGCCTCGTGTCCCCCCCCCGCATCACGCAGCCACAGCTGTGAGCTGGGCCCCCCCCCCCGTGGCACGATGGCCTTTGGGTGGCCTTGTCCCCTCCCTGTCCCCCCCAGGGTGACTCCTCTCACCCCGGCACGCAGGGAGTTAAGGGGCTGGGGATGTCCCTGGGGGGGCCACAGCTGCCGGCAGCCCCCGTGCTGGCCGCACGCCAGCCCCCCCCCCCCCCTCGTGGAGCCCCCCCCAGCCGAGGCCCAGCTGCAGGCACTGGGCAGGGAGCCCTGTGCTGGGTTGGGGGGGGGGGGGTGGCTGGGTTGCAGCCCCCCCACGGTGCCAAAAGGATCCCAGGACCACCATCCTCCCTGGGGAGGGGGGGGGGGAAGCAGATGGGACCCCCCCACACCCCCTCCAGGACTGGGAGCCCCCAGGAGGGGGGGTCCTGGGGGTCGGGTCCCTGCTCAGCACCCAGCGCTGGGACCTGCTGGAGAGGTCTGGGGTGTCGGGGGGGGGAACAAAAACCCTGGGGGGGGTCTTGGGGTGCTGGGGGGGGGCACCGGACACAGCTGGAAAGGGGCAGAGGGAGGGGGGCCGCATCCAGCCCACGGCACCCCAAAAAACCCCGGGCACGAGCCGCCCCCAGGGGCTCCGTCCCACCCCGGTGGCGCAAACTGGGTCCTGCTCAGGGTGCTGGGTGCCCCCCCCCCCCGGTGGCTGTGCCCCCCCCCCCCCAGGGTCCCACAGCACCCCCCGGGTGTGGGCAGCCCGGAGCCGAAGCGGTTACGGCACAGGAGGAGGAGGAGGAGGAGGAGGAGGAGGGTGGCCGGGTGTGGGCGTCCCTGGGGGGGTCCCTTGGGTGCTCCTGGGGGTGTCGGGCGCAGGATGGGGGGGGCCGAGCTGCCCGGGGGCTACGTGGTGGACGAGGGCAGCGGGAGGCTCTTCAGGCGAGGGGGGCTGCTGGGGGAGGTAAATGCCCCTCGGTGCCCCCCCCCGGCTCCATCCCAACCCAACCACGGCCCCGAGCGCACCGCGGGGACGGGGAAACTGAGGCGGGGGGGGGGGGGGCGCTGGGATGGAGCCCGTGGTGGTGGTGGGGGGGGGCACCCAACGCCTGCACCCTCCTCTCCTCGCCCCCCCCGGGGTGCCCGGGTGGGTGCTGAGCGGTGCCGTTGCCCCCCCAGGGGGCTTTCGGGCGCTGCTATCGCCTGACCGAGCTGGGCAGCGGCAGGGGCTACGCGGCCAAGGTGATCCCACGGGCTCAGCTCGAGGATCCGGGGGTGGCGGAGAGGGTGAGTACCGGGGGGGGGCAGCCCCGAGGAGCCCCCCGCCCTGCCCCTTCTTCCCCCTTCTTTTCCCTTTTTCCCCCTTCTTTCCCCCTTCTTTCCCCTTCTCCCCCCTTCTTCCCCTTTTTTCCCCTTTGTTCCCCTTTATTTCCCCTTCTTCCCCCTTCCTCCTCTCCCCTTTGTCCCCTTTTTCCCCCTTCTTCCCCTTTTTCCCCTTTTTTCTCCCTTCTTCCTCCTTTTTCCCCTTCCTCCTTCTCCCCCCTTTTTCCTTCTTTCCTCTTTTTCCCCGTTTCCCCCTTCTTTCCCTTTCTCCCCCTTTTTCCTCCTTCTTCCCCTTTTTTCTCCCTTCTTCCCCCTTTTTCCCCTTCCTCCTTCTCCCCCCTTCTCCCCACTTTTTCCCTCCTTCTCCTCCCTTTTTCCCCCTTCTTCCCCCTTTATTTCCCACTTCTTCCCCCTTCCTCCTTTCCCCTTCTCCCCCCTTTTTCCCCTTCTCCTCCCTTTTTCCCCTTCTCCCCCTCCCCTTCTCCCCCATGGCTGGCTCCCTGGGGTTTTTCTCCCCGCACCCCCCCCCCCACAGAGGTGTCCCCGCTGTTCTCGGGGTCTCCCCCCCCCAGGTGCAGCGGGAGCAGGATCTGCAGGGCCGCCTGTGCCACCGCCACGTCCTGCGCCTGCACGGCCACCTCGCCACCCGCGGCCACCTCTACCTGCTGCTGGAGCTCTGCGGCCGGAGGGTGAGTTAAAATCAACCCTAAAACCTTTGTCCCCTTTTGGGGCCAGCCCCCAAACCCCAAATTGTCCCCCCCTCTCTCTCTCTCTGCCCCCAGTCCCTGGCTGACATCCTGCGTGCCCGGGGGGTGCTGACGGAGCCGGAGGCGCGCTACTACCTGCGGCAGGGCGGCGCGGGGCTGCGCTACCTCCACGGCCAGGGCCTGGTGCATCGGGACCTCAAACCCAGTGCGTGGGGTTGGGGATGACTGGGGGGGGGCTGCTGGGCGAGCCGTGCCCCCCACCCCGAGCTCACACCCCCCCGTCCCAGCAGGTAACGTGCTGGTGACTGAGAAGATGCAGGTGAAGATCGGGGACCTGGGGCTGGCTCGGCCGGCGGCAGCGGGCACCCGGTGCTGGGGGTGAGCGGGGCCCTGAGCTGGGTGGGGGTCCTAGCACGGTGTAGCCCCCCCCTCACCTTCACCCTGTGCTCCCCCTGCCCTCCCCCAGGGCGCTGTGCGGGACCCCCGCCTACATGGCCCCGGAGGTGTTGGACCGCAAAGGCCACGGGGCGCCCTCGGACATCTGGGCCTTGGGCTGCATCATGTAAGGGGGGCACCCAGCGGGTGGGCAGGGGGGGCTCCTGGCCTCGCTGAGCACCCAGGACCCCCCCAAACCCCCCCCCAGGTACGAGGTGCTGACGGGCAGCCCCCCGTTCGAGGCAGCCGAGCGGCAGGAGCTGTACGGGAGCATCCGCGCGGCGCGGTACCCGCTGCCCCCCGGCCTCTCATCCCGTGCCCGAGCCCTCCTGGGGCGCCTGCTGCTCCCCGACCCCACGGCACGAGCCGGCCTCGGGGAGGTGCTGGAGCACGGATTCTTCACCCAGGTATAAATTGGGGGGGGTACGATAACCCTGGGACCCCCCCGGGATGGGGAGGATGGGGGAAATCGCCGCCTCTCACCCCCCCAGGGCTTCACGCCGGACTCGCTGCCGCCCCACGCCTGCCGCACCGTGCCCGTCTTCTGCCTGCTGAAGGGAGCTGTGGCGACGCTGGCACGGCGCTGGGTGAACTGGGAGCACTGGGACGCAGCCACCCGCACCCCCCCCCCAAGGAGCAGGTTCCTGGGCAGGAGCTCAGCCCCGCAGCCACGGGCTGAGGAAAACCTTTATTAGTGCTAGGAACCGTCTAAATTCCAGTCATCAGGACAAGCAGGGCGGGACGGGACCAGTACGAACGGCACACACACACCAGTTTGCCCTTAGAAAAGGTTAACAGGAGAAAAAATAATAAAATAAAATAAAACAACCAACGGGACCTCTCCTCCCCGACAGGATGGGGATGGGGACGAGGGGAGGGGGACGAGGCGCGGCTCCGGGAAGCCGGGTGCAGGACAGCTTGGTGCCTGGGGCTGAGCCCCGAGAAGAGCAGCACTTACACCCTGGGTGGGGGGCACAGAACGGGCCCCGCTCTGCCTGCGAGCACCTTTTGGCAGCACCTCTCCCTGCAGGGGCAGCAGCAGGAGGTATTGGGGGGAAGGACGACGTTAGCGGGGGGGTCTGGGGGCAGGAGGGAGCAAAAAGTGCGCGGTTTCCCCGTCCGCTCCTCTCCCTGGAGAAGAGGGCTGAAAGAAAACCCTGAAAGCTGAGTAAAACGGGACATTTAAAACACCCACAGCGCGGCTCCAGCAGCGGGCAGCCCCCGGGACGCCGGCCTATGTCTAAAACAGAGGGGGGGGACACACGAGATGCCTGCGGTGGCCCCAGCCAGCACCACGGAGCCGCTTCGCTGCTCACGGACCCGGCCACGTCGGCGCAGGGTGACCCCGGTGGCCTCGGCCTTGCCCCGTCACCGAGGGGCTGGGGAGGGAGGTGAGGAGGTGACAGCGTGAGCTGCAAGGCAGGGAGCGAGCCCGAGGCTGGAGCTGGGGTGGGAACGGGGAGAAAAATCACCAAAAAGGGGAGCCGGGGAGGATGAGGGCTGCCCTCAGCGCCCACCACGATGGCAGGGAGGAGAAATCCCCCCCCGACGGGTGCTGGGAGCAACCCCACGGGGTCCTCAGCTCCCCGGGGAAGCTGCCCACCTCCCCCAGCCCTAAAGGTGCACCTTCCCCTGCAATTCCTACAAAAAAAGCAGGAGCTCAAGCCAAGGAGCAAGGCCAGAAACCAGCCTTCACCCCAGGCTCGCAGCCCCACGAGCGTGGGCACCGCGGCGCCAGAAACCACAGGGCTGGGGGGCTGTGAGCACAGAGCAGGGGGGGGGGGCTCAGCACGGCCCCGCACCCCCGGGGCACATTTTTGGGGCCGGGAGGGGGGCGGGCAGGAAACCCAGCTGCTCCCAAGGCCAGCAAAGGGCTGGCTGCTGGCCCTCGGTTGGGTGCCGCACCCAGAGCCCGGGCGCTGGCACGGCTCCCGCTCGGTATTTTTATCCCAGGCATCTGCCTTGGTGCAAGCTGCCTGCTTTTTTCTTTCTTTCTTTTTTTTTTTCCACGGCCCACCCCTGTTCCACCCTGGTTTAGAGGTGACAGCAAGAGCTGCAACGCCCTGCTGCCGTGGCCCGAGCCCAGAAGGCACCCGTCAGCTGCCCTGAGATGGCCCCGGGGGCCCCGAAGGCGAGAGCCACGCGCAGCAGAGCCCTCAGAGCCCTGGTTTGGGAGCGTTTGAGGGGCTCAGGGCAGGATGTTCCCGTAAATGCAACCATTTTTCACATCTCCCCTTCTTTATTCCACAGCTGATCAAAGACGGGGAGAGCCAGGCTCCTACCAGGGCTCCCTCGGGGCCTTTTTGTTTTGTGCTCAAAGTCTGCCCTGGGCACAAAGCAAGTCGAGCCCCGGGGGGGGGGAAGGCTGGTAAAAGGTTGTTAAAAAGCAGGAATTTAAAACACGGGTTCTTAAAACAAGGATTCGGGTTTGCTACCTCCTCACACCCTCCTCCCCGGCTAACGATGAGGCTGAAACTCACCCTTGTGCAGAAACGGGGTTCAAAGTTCAGCCAATTTGGGGGACTAGCACCAGCCCCGTCCCTCCCCCCCCTTTTTTTTTTTTTTCTTTTTTTTGGGGGGAGAGGTGACAAAAGGGAATCGAATTCCCTGCGCAGAGCTGTCGCTGCAGAGCCCTGGCCCTCGGAGCAGGATCCTGGAGGAACAGCTCCCGGCGGGGCTGGCCCGGGACGCGTTGGGATGTACCGGGTGGCGCAGCCGAGGAGCTGGCTCGACTGGGACGGGCTGGAGCAGCTTCTTAGCAGGCTGAAGGCAGCGAGTTGCTCTCCACCTTCAGTCCCTTGCTGGCCAGGAAGGCGTCCTGCTTGGGCTCGCGGCCCAGGAACTTCCTCAACATGTCAGAAGCGTCCAGGGAGCCGCCGGGATGCAGGATGCAGTTCCTGTAATCCATGCCCACCTGCAAGGAGAGACGGGGGGAGCATTTAGGACAGCCACCCCCCTGCCGAGCTCGCTGCTCCCACCTCTTGCAGCTCACCCCCTCCTCTTACCTTGCAGTTCATGATCCCCTCCTGCTTGAAGCGCGTGTGGAACATGTCCATGGAGTACACCTCGCTCCAGAGGTAGCCGTAGTACTGGGCGTCGTAGCCCCCAGCCAGGTGGCCAAAAGTGGCCGGCATGTTTGTACCTTCGCAGTCAGGGGAAGGGAAGGAAGGGGAGGGGGCGTTAACGGGGAAAAAAACTCGTGGAAAAAAGCCCTGCGGGTTGTAAATGTGTCACTGCAGGCATCGAGTCAGCTTGTTTGCAGTCACAGAGGAAATGGGGAAGGATTTTCCAGTTATTTTTGTGTGGTTTTAGCCCTGCTCTTCTGGGAGTCAGCAAATCCCACCCCCGCCAAGCCAGCCTGATGCCCCAGCCTTGAAAGGGACCTGCGGTGTGAGCGGGACCCCCGCAGAGCCCCCCCCTCGTTACCTGGGGTGGCCGGGACGCCCAGCACCTCCTCGCAGAGCTGGGCAAACACCTCCACGGGGTCAGCCTTGGTCTGGGTGTGCAGCGCCTGGTCCACCTTGGCCAGGACGATCTGACGCAAGTTGAACAGTCCTGTTGTGGGAGGAGGAGGAGGGGAGCTGAGGCCCGAGGGCTCCCAGTTCTCCCCACACCCGATTTTAAAACCATTTCCCCAGACCAGACCATCCAGAAACTCCCACAGCTGCACCTCCCTTAGCACCTTGTCACCTCACCTTTGTGCTTCCCAGCTTAACAGCAAGATGTGGTTCTTCCTCCCAGCCCTCTGTCCCCACAAAGCCTTTCCCCTAACCATCGTGACCAGGACACCACGGGTCCCCTTCCTGTCCCCACAAGCAGGGGACACCAAGGCAAGGCTCTGAGCTCGCTGGGAACATCACACAGCCCTTGCTCCCCAAAACCTTTCGTCACCGGCTCCCACCTGTGTTTGCCTGCCGGGATTTAATGAGTTTCTCCAGCAGCTCGTCGGGGATGGGGCTTCCAGTTTTGTAGTGCCTGGACATGCGCAGCAGCGGCTCCTTCTCCCACACCCAGTTCTCCAGCATCTGTGACGGTGCCTCGACGAAGTCCCGCTCCACGTGCGTCCCGCTGAACATGGCAAACTCCGCCTGGAAGACGTGTCGGACCGTCAGCACAGCCAGCTCAGAGCAGGGCATCGTTTCGTCCCCCAAAAAGGCAGCAAAACGGGGCAAAGTAACAAAAAGGCCCCGCTGGGCCTCACCTGAGAGCACAGCTGGTGCATGACGTGCCCGAATTCGTGGAAATAGGTCTCCACCTCATCGTGCTGCAGCAGGGAAGGCGCGTCCGGCGTGGGCTTGGTGAAGTTGGCCACCATGGCAGCCACCGAGATCTGCCGGCTGGAGTCCGGCAGGAGGCAGCCCGGCTGCAGGCCGAAGCAGGCTGCGTGCCCGTACTTCCCTTCCCTGCGACGGGGAGAAAGAGGAGGCTGTTACGTGGGTGAGGTGCCCAGGGAGGCAGCCACAAGCTCCTGGGCAGGGCACCGAGCTCTGCTCACAGCAGCAGCCCCTGCGCTCCCAGCACAACCCTACTGGTGGCTGCAACCCTTCCTCCACCACAGCCACGCACTGAGACATCCCCTCCTCTTCCCTCTGCACGTGGCAGGCTCCTGTCCCGCTATCCCAGCCCTCCTCCTTCTCTTGGATGTCCCCAGGCCTCACCGTGGGTACAGATCCAGGTAGAATTTGCCGATGGTCTCCCCGGAGGAGGCGTCCTTCACCGTGTAGAGCTGCACGTCCTCGTGCCACACCTGAGCCTTCTCTTCCAGGTGGAAGGTGAGGCCCAGCAGCTCCTGGTAAATGGCCAGCAGGCCCGTGGTGACCACCTGCATGGGGAAGTACTCCTTCAGCAGGTTCTGGTCCACGCTGTACTTGGTCTCCTCCACCTGGTTCATGTAGTAGCGCATGTCCCAGGCGTTGATGCGGTTGTCGAACTCCAGCCCTCGCTTCTCGCACTCTTTCTTTTTCAGGTCCAGGATCACAGCCCGCTCCTTCTCCCCCAGGGGTTTCAGCTTCTGGGCCAGCTCATCTGCAAGGGCACAGGGGGAATGTTGGGGGCCAGGGCTGAGAGCAGCCCCCCCCCAGCCCAAGGGAGCCCGCTCCTCCCCTCTGCAGCCGGGCGCCGTACCCAGGAAGGTGGCCACCGTCCTGCTGCTTTTTGCCATGTTCATCTCCAGCACGAAGTCGGCGTGGGTGCTGAAGCCCAGCAGGCTGGCTTTCTGAGCCCGCAGGTCCACCAGCTCCTTGAGGATCAGGCAGTTCTCCTGCAACGTGAAGGAACAAAGCTGCGCCTCGTTCTCAAGGCAGAGAAGAAACGAAGCCCGAGCCCCAGCGCGGAAAGCAGCACGAGTCTCAGAGCAGCCCCCTTCAGCGCCTGGAAAATTCGGTCTTTCACACGACCACGGCCAGGAAACCCCTTCCCACACGTGCTGAGCAAGGCTCAGCTGTCACAGCTTGCCCTGACTCTGTCTCCTCCCCAGCTCTGAGGACTCTACAAGCAGCAGGTCTCCATCTCCCTGAAGATGCCACCGCCCTTCCCGGGGATCTGGGGGCACTGAGGCTTCTCTCCACAGGACGAGATGTGCCCAGGGAAAAGTCCTGACGAGCATTTCTCCTGGCCCTGCCGGCAGGCAGCGAGGCCACCCACCTCTTTGCACCTGGAGTTGAACATTTCTTCCACCTTCCTCCTCGTCTCAGGCACGTAGCACTTCTTCAAGAGAGGGAAGTAGTGCGGGTACTTCAAGGTGACCTTCAGCTTCCCGTCCTCCGTCTTCTCCAGGGAGTTGAGGAAGTCCTCGGGGAGCCCCCCTGAGAATCAGAGAATCACAGAATTACAGGGGTTGGAAGGGATCTCGAGAGAAAAGAGCAGCCAGCTGACAGAGAGCCCGAGCCTCTCCCAAAATACCAGCTCTGGGCACAGCACGGGCTCTTGCTCCTTAGCCAGAGCCATCTCAGGGCTTCATAAATTCTTGCAGAAGGCAGGAATGCTGCAGGAACACCCTCTTTTACCTCCACCCCAGAGCAGGGAACAGCCCCCAGGCAACCTTGTCAGGCCCAAAATGGGGTGTGAGCACGAACCAGGCCCTGAGATCCAGGAGAAATGAGTCTGAGAGCTCCCTACCTAGTTCCTCCTTCGAGAAGGGCAAGAAGGTGGTGTCCTCGTTGAGGTTCTTGTTGAAGTCTATGCAGAGGACGCTCAGCTTTTTCTTAATAGCTTTGATTTTCTATAAAATGGAGAAGAACAGATAAAGTCAGCCCAAATGGGAAAGTCAAGCAGCGCCATTCAGGGGCTGCAGCCAGCAGCCTGCCTGCTGAGTCGCCCCCTGGTCTGCACTTGGCTTTTATTCAACTGCAACGCTGCAGAATTAATTGCACTCGGGCTGGAACAGGCTCCCTTTGATCCCACCTGGTGGGAAAGCAGCCACCTCAGCACCGTCCCAAGCACCTCCTGCCAGCTCAGGAGCTGCAGGTGTTTCAGCAGCGACCTCCCCTGCCCTCATTTCATCTCGTTTTCTCTTCTATTTTTAACCTAATTTCAGGCTCCTTCGCTGAGCCACGATAAAAGGGGGAGAGATGAGGGGGATGCCCTCCCCGCTGCCCCCACGCCTGCGGTGTGACGTTATCCCCACCCAAGAAAAAGGAAAAAAAGGGGCAGGGAGACATCACCCGGCGTGCCCAAGGTCACACGGATCAGGAGCGAGCCTCAGGCCTCTGCTCTACAGCTACGCTGCCCCACCGAGGCACCCCCTGCACGTATTTATTTTGAGCCCTGAGGCCTCACCTCCTGCGTTTCCTCAGGGAGATGGAGCCCGTTTCTCTTGCCCAGTTTGATCAGCCTCTCCAGGTACCTCTTTGCTTCGGGCTTCAGCGAAGCGCTCTCCGCTTTCTCCTGGAAATCAAAGCCCATGAGCAGGAGAAGCCACGGGATGAGACCCCCACACAGCTCTGCAGGAAGCTGGGGGGGAGTTTTGGGCTGCAGAAGTGGCCCAGAGCAGACAGAAACACACCACACTAAGGCTTTGGTGCATTAATTCCTATCGGGCTGCTTTAAACATCTCACCTTTATGCCCCACTACAGCCCTTTTGGGACATTACTCAATTCCAGACCTTGCACCGTTATTTCTAAGGTCTGGGACAAGGGAATAGAACTGCTTGTAACTCCAGGAGGCTTCTGTTCCCCACTTGGAGGCATCCTACTCCCGAGCACGCACCTGGAGCCAGACAATCCTCTGGTAGACGTCCTGCCTCATGCTCATCTCCACGTCGAACTCCGAGAGCTTCTTGTCAGCCTCGGTGCTCGCTGCACGGATGTCTTTGCAGGGAGAGACGTGCTGGGGGAAGTCCAGCATGTTCCGGCGGACTGGAAAGAGAGCAGAGGGTTCAGCAGAGGCAAGGGGAGCTGCACGAGAGCCATTTCCCACTGCACTCAGCCTTCTGCATGCAACTTGCATGAATTTTATGCACCCCAGACCCCAACTCTCTTGCTGCTTGGAGAACCACGAGGCTTTTACAGCAGCACCGTTGTGTCTCCATCCCTTGGGGAACCAGGGCACGCCCTTACTGCAGCCGCCTCTCGGACGCCGCCGTGCCCCAGGTGAGCTCTGCCCCGGCTGATTTCATCTCAGAAGGGAGCAGAGGGGAACGCTCCCTGCCTCCAGGCCTCAAGACAACCACAGCAGGGAGGCGCCGCCCTGCAGGCACCAGCTCCTGCCCAGGAGGGGAGCGGGCATCAGATAACTGGAGCCTGCATCAGCGACCAAAAATCCATCAGGCTGCTTTACACATAACCTCTGACATGACAGCAGCGCTCAGGCAGACAGGACACAGATTTTTATCCAAGGAGTTGGAGAAAAGCTGGAGATTTCTTAGATTTCTGCCAACGCACTTGGACATAAAAAGGAGCAGGCAGCCTTAAAACCTCGCTGGAGCCCCGCAGACCTTCCTGCTGCCAAAGCAGCGGCGCTGCCAAGGCGCTGGCCTCATTTTAGATTCACGTTTCTGTTCCAGGTCTCTTTTTTTTTCTTTTGTTATTTGTACTCGTATCTAGCCATGTAAACATTAACTGGAAGGCAAACATCACACTGAGGGCTTCAAGGGAAGACAGAAATGACAACACAGAGACGCCCTCCCAAAAAAGGGTGCAAAAAAAGACGATGATTAAGATGCAGATCTGCAGAAAACAAGCGTGTCCTCTTCGGCTACCTACCCGTGTACTCCACCTCCACGTCCGCCAGGGCCTTGAGGGTGTTCTCGTAGGACACCTCTCCCCGCTCCTGGGCGCCCACGCGGTCGTACACCAGCTTGGTCCTCTCGGTGAGCTCTGCGGCCATGCGCTCGATCTGCTCGGCGCTCAGGTCCCAGCGCAGCTGCTCGGCCACCAGCCGCGGGGCCTGGCTGTCCACCACGCTGCCTGGGGAAACGAGGGGACACCCCCCCCGTGGCACGGCCGCACGCGAGGACACCCCCCGTGTCCTCACCGGGACCCCCCCGTGTCCTCACAGGGACCCCCCTGACCTTGCTGGAACCCACCCGTCCTCACCGGGACCCCCCTGTCCTTACCGGGACCCCCCTCCTTGACCTTACCGGGCTCCCCCCGTGTCCTCACCGGGCTCCCCCCCACGCTGGGACCCTCCCCGTCCTCCCCCATCCTCACCAGCTCCCCCTCCTCATCTTTACCGGGACCCCCGGCTCCCCCCGTCCTCACCGGGACCCCCCCCTCAGCCTCTCCGGGACCCCCCCGTCCTCACCGGGCTCCCTCCCTTGACCTTACCGGGCCCCCCTGCCCGTCCTTCCCAGGACCCCCCCCCTCACCGGGGACCCCCCTCCCGGTCTCACCGCCCCCTCTCCCCCCCCCCCCAGCCCTTACCGGGCCCCCCCCGTCCTTACCGGGACCCTCCCTGGGCCTCCCCCCGTCCACACCGGGACCTCCCCCGGGCCTCACCGGGGACCCCCGTTCATACCGGGACCCCCCCCCCGGTGCCCCCAGCCCCCTTACCGGTGGGGGGCGCCATTCCGGGCTCCGGGACCCCGCTGCCGCCGCCGAGGCCGTGAGGAGGCCGCGCCGGCCCCGCGCACCGAGCATGTGCCGCGACCAACGAGACGGGCGGGGGAAGGGGCAGAGCGGCCGCGCCCGGGGCATGCTGGGATCGCGGAGGACCGCGCCGCTCCCCCTCGTCATTTCTCCCCTCTCCGAGACCGGGAAAAGGCCGGGAAGCGGCTCAGCCCCCCCCCCTCCCGGTCCTTCCCCGCCGCCCGGCCTCCAGCAGCGAGGCCGCGGCCCGGTGAGGCCGCCCGCCCGTTGCCATGGCGACAACACCCCCACCCACACACGTCTCTATGGTTAGAAAGCAAGGAAAGAGCGGCGCCCGCACTTCCGGCCTCCAGCCCGTCCCCCCTCCCCGGTGCCGCGCGCACCGCGCATGCGCAGCGCCCTCGGCGGCGGGAGAGGAGGGGAGGGGGCGGGGGCGGCGCATGCGCAGTGCTGTGCCCGCCCTGGCTGAGGCGAGCGGCGCGGGGCCGGTGAGTGGGGGAGGGGCGGGGCCGGGGCCTCCCCCACCGGCACCGGGACCGGGCCCAGCCCCGCGGCCGGGCCGCTACGGGGCGGGGAGGCCCCGGCCTAGGCCTCCAGAGGGCCCCGGGGCCGGTGCGAGCCCGCTCCCCGGTCCCTTTTAGGCCGCCCCGGGGTGGGAAGGGGGCGGCGGCCGCGCCGTTAGCGCTGCCTTGGCCTCTCCCGGGACCGGCCGCGGCCTGGTGGGCCCGGGGGGGGGCAGGGGGTAGGGGGGAGGCCTCACGCAGCTCCGTTCCCCGCAGGGTGAGAGCCGCGAGGAGGCACCGAGCGCCCCCCGGGATGGCGGAGCAGAAGCGCCTGGCCTACGCCATCGTCCGGTTCCTGCACGAGCAGCTGCGGGGCGGCGGGATGAGCCCCGACGCGCAGGAGAGCCTGGAAGGTCGGTGGGGGGGGTGCCCCTGCTCCCACCCCCTGCCCGGGGCTGGCAGCCGGGGAAATCGGGGGCTCGGTGCCTGCCCCCTGCCCCCTCTGGTCGCTGCCCCCTGCCCCGTCCTGCCCCCGGTGTCGCGGCTCGCTCCGGGTTTGGAAGGAGTTTTTCTTCGTGGGGAGGTAGCCAGGGCACTGGGGGTGCTGCTTCCTCGTCTCGTCACCACCTTCAGGAGATCAGCTTGAGGAAGGAACACACCTGGGATCAAAAGCCTCCCTGAGCTCCGCTTTGAGACTTAAAAAGTTTTAACTTAAATGAGGCCCGGTCAGGAGCCTCACAGCGTGGTGTAAAATAAGGACTCTGGGGCTGTCAGGAGGCGTCTTGTACTCGCAGAGGGCTTTCCAGTTCTGCTGTAAAATGCTTTTCCCCGCCACAGCCAGAATTTACACAGGCGTTTTTCAGAGGGCCTCCTTCACTGGTAACGAGAGGGCACTGACCCTAAGAGCTCTCCTTAAGGAGCTTATGCTTCAGTCTTTGGTCTTTACGTTCACCCCCGGCACAGAGAGCACGGGCACGTCCACAGAAAGTGCTGGGCGCATTCCTGGGCGAGGCAGGGATGGAGACAGGGCAGGACGAGGGTGTTGGCTGGCAGGGATTTATTCCTGGTGCTCTCAGACCTTAAAGTATGGCCCAAGGGCCCTGCTCTGCTGCTGGGTTCCCCTGTCCGGGCTGGGAATGGATTCCTGTCCTGGTAGGGGAAGGAGCTGGGGGGCAGGAGCTGGGGGCAGCTTCAGGAGCGCTAGCGAAGCCCTGGCTCTGTTAACTTCCACCCCAACACCTCCTCTGAAGGTGCTGAGGGGATGGGAGTTGTGGCTGTTGCCTTCCAGGAGCTTCCTTCCAGGGCTTTCCTGGTATTTTCAACTGTAAAAAAATCAGGTGCTTTGCAAAAGGGCTAAACAGACAGAACAGGGAGAGCTAATGAGCTGTCTTTTCATATCCAGTGGCGATCCAGTGCCTGGAGACAGCTTTTGGGGTCTCCCTGGATGACCAAGACCTGGCTGTGTCCCAGACTCTTCCTGAAATATTTGAAGCTGCTGTAGGAAAGGTGAGCAAATCCCCCCAACACACGCTGACGTTCATTCCATGCAGCCCCAGGGGTGAGCTCTGCCTGATTTCCGCGGTGCTGCTGCCCCCTCGGAGGCGTGTGGGAGGGAAATGTTGTGGGCCTGACAAGTTCAGGGAGGGGGAGGCTGGGTTCTGCTCCGTGGGAGTCCTCCTCTTGGCACAGCGCTCTCCTTTCCCTTGCAAGGAGCCTGAGCACACCAGAACGAACTCGGAGCCCATCACCCCCTCTGAAGATGACGTAGCCGAAGCCGAGAGACTCAAGACTGAAGGTAGAGCCTCCTCTGGAGCCGGGCGTGAGGAGGTGTAAAGGAGGGTGGGGAGGGGAGGAAGGCTTCATTCGCGCTGCCCCACGGGCACGCACGGAGCGGGAAGCAGGCAGAGGGGCTGGAGCCCTTTGTTCCTGCTCTTTCCTCCCGGCGGGTGCAGGTTTGGTGCAATTCAGCTGCCACAGAACCTGGGCAGGGAGCTGGGTCAGCAGCTCCTTCAGCTGGGAGGCTCTGCTGGGCAGAACGTGGCATCTTCCCCGCTGAGGTCTCCGCCTGTTGCCTTTCCTCTGCCCTGTAAAAGAGTGAGAATAGAGAAGTGCAGCAGAGAAATTCCTCTGAGCCGAGTACGTGGGGTTTTGGGGAGGCCTTGTAGGTGGGAGAGCAGCTGGAGATGCTCAGAGGAGCTCGCAGGATCCCTTCTGAGGGGGCGCTACGGGACGCAGACCCCCTGCCTCACACTCACACGCAGTTTGATCAGGAAGGGGCGCGAGCTCCTGGCTTCCCTCGCGTTATTTTCTCAAGTAGAACGGAGATCCAGGCCTGTTGCTTTCCTTTGTCCCCACTTTTACCTTGCTGACGAGCCTTTTCTCCATCCCTTTAGGAAACGAACAAATGAAAGCAGAAAACTTCGAAGCTGCGGTGTCGTTCTATGGGAAAGCGATCGAGCTGAATCCATCCAACGCGGTGTACTTCTGCAACAGGTACTGCTCTGCCTCCAGCCCCGTACCCCTGTGGTTTTGCTCCTTTCTTCTTACCCAGGGCTCTTGCTCGGTCGAAATCCCACGTTCTGCTTGTTCTGTTCCCTGCTCTTGGTGATTTATTTTCTTTCCAAGCTCGGTGACACACTTCCCTGTGCCTCTTGCCAGCTCTGTGCCCTGGCATCTCTAGATAGGATGTGGGTGTGGAAACAAACTCTGTCAGGCATTCAAGGAGATACAAGGATGCCAAGAAATACTGTCTGCTTTCATGCAATTAACTCCTTAAGGAAGACAAAGGGCCCAGGTTTGGGAGGCTGGGTCGATAATAAACAAAAGAGTGAAGTGAGATGAGTTGAAGGCTCGGTCTTGAGAATTTTATACGTGTTGAGAGCTGTGTGTGTGCAAAATGAGCCTGCAGGTGACCTTCCTAATCTTCAGGGGTGTGCTAAGCAGAAGTACGTGCAAGCTGGTGGAAAAACAAGTGAGTTAAAACGCCTTTGAGTCAGGGTTTGATTTAGTTATCTGCTTGAGCAGAGCAGGGAGCCAAGGTTTTAGTTACCTGCTTATCGTGAGCGCAGGCTCCACGAGTAACCTGTGTGCACGCGAGGTGGTGAGTTACTTCTTGGCTCATTTTAGCTGCCTGAGGGTCGTCCAGCGAGGTGCTGGGCGGGTGTCCTGGTGCCAGTAAGAGGTGTAAGACTGGGGCTTGAGGGAGCTGGGTAAGAGGAGAATTAATTTTAGAAATTTTATGTGGAGATTGACAGAAAATGGATGAAACGGTCGTTGTGGCTAAGAAATCGAGGCATAAGGGAAGCTGAGGGCTTGGTGTGAGCTAGCGAGTGGGATACTCCCCTGCCTCCTCTTGGAAAGGCCGCGAGGAGGAGAAATCCTGGATTTGTTTGCAGTAGGAGCAGAGCACAGAGCTGGGTGTTTGGGTAACACCCTGCTCACGTAGACACAGCCTGGATTTATGTCAACTTTACTCTTGACTTTGCCTGTGCCGCAGGACAGCACGGAGAGGGAACGGGGGTGACCTTGATCAACGTTTTCGAGCTGCTAAGTCTTTTCTGCACATCTTTCTCCATTCCCTCCAGAGCTGCTGCGTACAGTAAATTAGGAAATTATGCCGGAGCAGTCCGAGACTGTGAACGAGCCATAGGCATCGATCCAAACTACAGCAAGGCGTATGGCAGGATGGGGTAAGTGAGGGAGCTTCTGCTGCCAGAATTCTAATCTCGGAGTGCCCGGTGGCACCGATACCATCAGCGGTGCTCTGCCCTGGAATGCCGTGCACAAACACCTAGGGCTTCACCTCGGCGGGGGGTGGAGGAAGTCTGCGAGTGCTTATCTACCTCTGAAACGTTGTCTTCTGTTTCCACTTCGACAGCTTGGCCCTCTCCAGTTTAAATAAACACACAGAAGCTGTTGTTTACTACAAAAAGGCCCTAGAGCTCGATCCAGACAACGACACATACAAATCAAACCTTAAAATAGCCGAACAGAAAATGAAGGAGACTCCAAGTCCAGTAAGTCCCGAGGCTAACACTTGCTGTATGTGGGTAAGAGGAGAAGATTTCTGCCTTATGCTACTCCAAGTGCTAGCAGGCGCTGTCTGGCAGAGGCTTGATGATCTGGGTTGTGTTTAGAATACAAATCTTGCATGCGGGCAGAAGGGAGATGGTTAATGAGCGCTGCCGTGAACATTTCCACTAAAATCCAGAGAGAGGAACTGCTCTGCTCGAGCACAGTCACCTTGGGCTTGTTTGAGAGAGCTGGGAAATGAGACTGATTAGAAGGAGCGTTTGCAAGCAGCATTTTTTGCCTTAAGCACCTTCCTTAATTAAAGCCACTGCTCCTAAAATCCAGATTTTTTTTTTTTCTAGTGACCTGTTACCAATACCAAAAGGACTTTTTAGTTTTTCTCTTTTTTTTTTTCCCTTCCACAATTTTTTTTTTGTTTTGTTGGCTTTTGTTTGTTTGCTTTGCTTTGCTTTGTTTCGTTTTGTTCATATGAAAAGAATCCTGGCGGTTTTCTAGTCACAAAGCCAGCAACCGCCCTGCTGACAGGCTCAGGACCGTGATAATTCCCCGTTTTGAAGGGGCTTTTGGTCTTCTAAAGACTTCTCCAGCCCAAAGGTGACCGAGTGGATGTGTTTAGCTTGGCAGGCGTGATGGGGTCGAGCAGCCCAGCCCTGGCATGCCTCAGCTGGTGAGAGCGGCGCTCGGTAAATCATGCGGTGCCGTTACTGCTGCCACCAGCATGTGTCCCCTGCCTCCCTTAGCGAGCCTCACCCCCAGCCTTTGCCCTTAGCTGTGGTTTAAGGCCCAGGTGCTGATAACGCTGAAGAATTGAAGTAACGTTCGTTTTGCCGTGCTGTTTGTTGCATCAGAGGGCGGGAGGATGTCATCACCTGTGTGTGGTGTCTTTCTTCTTACAGACCGGAGGTCCCGGAGGATTTGATTTAGCTGGCTTGCTGAACAACCCCGGCTTCATGAGCATGGTAAATCTGGACAGGTCGCAGCCAGGCTGCGTCTGGGCCGTGCAGTTCTCTGTTCAGGGTGAAATGTCTCAGGACAGGGCTCGGGGAGTTCCTGTGTCTCGGTAGCAGATTTGTTTTCATTCCGTTTCTTCGCTTGGGTGTCGCTGCGAGGAGGCCGTGCTTGTGTCTTTCACTGGAGTCAAACAAAGAGCCAGTGACTTATTCACAGGCTTTGTGTGCTGGCTGTGGGAAGGGTGCCTGTTCTGCATTACCAGCCTTGTCGTGTGTGTGGTGCTGTGCTTCTCTTGGCTATTTTTGTCCTATTGATCTGTTTCCAAGTATTTCTGTCTTCACTTTGTTCCTAGTTGAATGGCACAACATCTGCATATTTACCCAGGCATTTCTGACTAAATAGGGTGTCCTTTTTTTTTCCCCCTCTTTAAATAGGCATCTAACCTAATGAACAACCCACAAGTACAACAGCTGTAAGTTTGATCCCGTCTTCTGTTTCCTCTGAGTCACTCTTTGAAGCTCGGGTGGGAGGGAGCGGGTACCAGAAGCATGGAGGGCAGCCTCGGGGCAGTCTGATCTCCCCAGCCAACACGTGTTTTGAGAGCTCTGGCCTCGCTGAAGAGGAGCCTCAAAGGGAAAAAAGATAGATCGTGGAATTGCCTTTGGGAAACTGGAGTCAGTTTGGCTCGGCTCAGTATTTATGTGGTGTGGGGACAGGATTTCACATCTCCGTCTCGTTTGGGAGGAGAATATTTCCATCCTTTGTGCTGCAGAGCCATCAGAATCAATTCACAATGTTTGTCAGGTGCTTACACAATACAAATCCTTAAAATTCACGAGGTTCATGCCTCACCTGGCCGTGCTTTCAGAGCACAGGCAGGCAGTGAGTTAGAGACCTGAGGAGATTTTCCTTTGGCTGCTGTTAGGGACCGCCTGGTTGAAGGGCTGTGTCTGCTGCCCTTTCCATTCGGTTCTGCTCCTTCCACTGCTGTTGCCAGCTGAGGTTCAGAGCAAGCAGATTTCCCTGGGTGTTGTAATCAGACAGCACAGGGCTTGCACAAAGAGGGGGGATATCTGGGCATACATTAGCTGACACGGTTAGAAATATTTCTGTGTATTGTTTGGGTCAATGCTGCGGTTGCTCTGCTGCAGTTAATGAATAAAAAGTTGTGGCAGGAGATTCCCTCACAGATAGCTCCATCATCAGTGTGGGAAGGTGTTCCTGTTAGGCTGACGTTCCCTTCGTCGCGTAAAACAACCGATTTCTGTGTTTTGTTTCGTTTTCTGAGCGTTGCC
Organism: Aythya marila; assembly: GCF_965140915.1. Classification (NCBI taxonomy): domain Eukaryota; kingdom Metazoa; phylum Chordata; class Aves; order Anseriformes; family Anatidae; genus Aythya; species Aythya marila. Next base: position 5,251,809 of record NC_139068.1, read on the forward strand.
CCTTGTTTCCGCAGCATGTCTGGGATGATTTCTGGTGGCCACAACCCCATGGGAGCAGCAGGCACCAGCCCCTCCACGAATGATCTCGCCAGCCTCATCCAAGCGTGAGTAGGGAGCCGGGTCCTTCCCAGGAAATTAATAACCTGATTTTTGGGGTTTTCTGACCAAAACGAAAGCTTCAGTTAACAGCTGGGGAGCGTTTAAACGCTGGGTGAAGCCCTGCCTCTTGGTAACACGAGCTGCTTGTTGGAGCTGAGCTCTGACAGGCGGCTGGGACGCGTTCCCTCGCAGCAGGCCGTGTCGGCGTGTGACAGCACCGCCACAAGCGCTGCTTCTTCTCCTGCAGGGGCCAGCAGTTCGCGCAGCAGATGCAGCAGCAGAACCCCGAGCTAATAGAGCAGCTACGGAGCCAGATCAGGAGTCGAACTCCAAGTGCCAGCAACGAAGATCAGCAGGAATGAGCAGCCAGGTGAGGCGGTGAGGTTGCAGCCAGGAGTGCCGCTGCACCCTGGCTGGCTTAGCAGGGAGGATTTCAATATTTTGCTGCAAAATCTCGTGCCTAAATTAGCAGTTTGGTGGCTCTCTCTATATAGACTGGGGTCTCTGCATCAGTAAGAGCTGGTGCCGTGCCTCAGAGGCACAAGGCTTAGCCCTGGGGAGTGATAAGAGCTCCCCTCATGCATCGTGTGACTGACAAATGGGTTTTGGTACCTAGCGTTCACGGTCGTTAAAGGGGCGCTTTATTTTTCCTAAAAATTGAATTTGCCCATGTCTTGTCTCCCTGTCTCTGCAGCGCAGTCCGTGGGAACTTTGTTCTTTGCTTTAAAAACTGGAAGCCATGTGCGTGTTGCCATTTCTTGAGTCGGAAGTGTCCAAGAGGGGGAAAAAAAAAAAAAGAAAAAAAGAAAAAAACACAAAATACTTTATATGACCTGCATGTTAAAGACAGATTCACGCTTTCTTTCCCTAGTCTTCGTCCCTGCTCCTCCCCCTCAGCCTTTCCATTAGTTTTTTCTTCTGGAAGACCCAGCCAGCTGAACACAAACCAGCATCAACAGCCTTTCTAAAGAGACTCGGAGAATTACCTACACTGATACATTTCTATGTTCTTTGCTACATGGGAATTTTTTAACCCGTTTTTGAAGAACGACGCGCTCTTCACTACAGGATCTCTTCACTCTCCTGCCCACGTGCCACTTCAAAGAAGTGTTCCAGGCCCTCCCCGTCCTGCTCCCCGTCACCTTCGCGCCAGTCCCGAGCTGGCTGCGTCCGAACGCTCCGGAGACCTCTGGATCTCGGGGTCTCCAGGAGCAGGGTTTTTCTGTTGATGACATTTGCTGCGTTCCTCAGTCGGGTCCGTAGCAGCATCGCCAGGGTTGCTCAGAGGTGGGCTTCGGCCGTCGCCTCTCCACGGTTCGTGTAAATGTGTCGGGGGGGGGGGGGGGGGTTGGGACTGCTTAGGGCGAGCGTTTCCAGACACGCTTCTGGGGGCTCCTCCCCAGGCCTGGCAAAACTTGTCTAGTGTTTAGTAATTATGGCTATGTCGTCGGAATGATCCAATCTGTGAACTAGTCGGGTGGACAGTCAGAAAGATGAGGTATAATGTTCTCGGTGTTTCAAGAGGTTTCTCTTCTGCTTTTTAATTTGTCTTTTCTGCATGTCAGTAATCAACCTGGTCGACTGTGCTGGTGGTAGGAATAGAGGGCGCGTGAGTAGAGAGCAGAAGGAAGAAGAAAAACGCTCCTGGGACAGCAAGGTGCTGAGCGGCTGCTGGTTCCACGCGGGGGGCCTGGCAAAGAGAGGTTCTGCCCCAAAAATCACGGGGGGGGGGGACGAGGGGAAGCGCTCTGGAGGCTGACCGGAGCGACCCGCAGCCTTCCACCCTGGGGAATTCCCCTGTGTCACTCCCAGGGCACGCGGGAGGCTCTGGGAAGTTCCCCCAGAAGTCACTAGTTGAGGCTGGGGGGGCTTTGCATCAACCTCAGAATGGTTTTAGGGTTCCTCGCTCGATCCTGGGGGGGGGAAGGCGCGCTCCTGGCCTCAGGAAGCGTCCGGCTGGGAGGAGGGCGTGAGGTGGAGAACGCCCCTTGGGGGAGAGCCACTTGGTGGAGTGGGGGAGCAGGTGTAGCTGACGATTAATATCAAGAAAAGAATGATTTGTAAATGCTCCATAACTCCGTGGTTAATGTAACGTGTGAAGAATAAAAGATTTGGACACTCGCCTCCTGCTCCCTCTTGCCCCCCGTGCCTGAAGCCAGACCTGGGGCCGGGCTCATTCCAGGGCTGCCTCCTGTGGAGGTTTGTGTGGGGTCAGAGCTTCCTCGGTGTCCTGAGGGCTGCGAGGCACCGCCGGGGTGAGTTTTTTCCACCTTTGCCATTTTTTTTGGCTCCTTTCTTGCTGAAAATTCAGCGCCGTGCTTCATGCACCTGTATCGAGGCACGGCACACGAGGTGTTTATGAACTGCTGCTTTCCCCCTCTGCCCTTTACGTGCCAACCCATTGTTGGGATCAAGCAAAAGGAGAAGTTCTAGGGCTGTAGGACGGGGTGGAAAGAAAAAAAATGTGAATCATCCAAAATAATGAAACTTGGATGATTTTTTTCCCTTATTTTTTGCATCTCCTCAGGGCTGCTCACCCTCACTCCTTACGCTGTTTGCCCTGTTGTCCTTGTAGCTCTTCCTTCACCTCTCTTCGTGTTTTTTCTACACCTCCGTGTAAAAAAAAATGCTATTAGGATCCCCAAAAACCTGTTTTTTTAATTTTTTTAGCCCATTTCCCCTCACCCTGCAGCCCCTTGCGCCCTGTGTTTAGCACCGGGATTTAATGAAGGGATTTCCGCGGTTCTTTAACCAAACCCAGCCCGAGCCCTGCTGGAAGCCGAGGCCCCCCCGGTGCCCGTCCCGGTCCCGGTCCCGGTTCGGGCCCGGCCCCGTCAGCACCGGCGGCCCCGGACAGCGCTGCGGGCCCGGCGCTACCTCGGAACCTTCGGTCTCCGTCCCCGTTTCCAGCCGGGCTCCGTTCCGCGCCGCACCCGGGGGCTCTGGCAGCGTGCCCGCCTCAGGGCGTGGGCGGACTGACGGGCAGCCCCCGCGACCAATCACCAGCCGCGCTGCCCCCTCGCAGCCAATAGGAGGGCGGAGGGCGCGAGCGGGGGCGGGCGCTGTGCGGGGGCCGCTTGGACGGAGCGCGAGCGGGAGCCGGAGCGTGAGTGGGGGGGCAACGGGGAGCGGGGGGGGGGAGCGGTTGCCGGGGTAACGGCGGGGGGAGGGGCTGCTGGGGGCGGGGGGGGAACTGGGGGGGGAACTGAGGGGGGAACTGGGGGAACTGGGGCGGTTGGGGGGGAACTGGGGCTGTTGGGGGGGGGTAACTGGGGGCCCGGGGTCCGTTACTGGGGGAACTGGGGCAGACGGGAAGGGAACTGGGGTAACTGGGGCGGTTGGGGGGGTAACTGGGATAACTGGGGTGGTTGGGGGAGGAACTGGGACGTCCGGGGGGGGGTAACTGGGAGAACTGGGGCAGTTGGGGGGGGAACTGGGATAACTGGGGCGGTTGAGGGAGGGAACTGGGGGCCCGGGGTCCGTCACTGGGGTAACTGGGGCAGACGGGAAGGGAACTGGGGTAACTGGGACGGTAGAGGGGGTAACTGGGGACCAGGGGCTGTTACTGGGGGAACTGGTGCAGTCGAGGAGGGGGAACTGGGACAAATGGCACGGTCAGGAAGGGTTAACTGGGGCAACTGGGGCTGGTGGGTGGGTCAGTGGTGTAACTGGGGTGGTCAGGGGTGAGTCACTGGGGTAACTGGGGCGATCGGGGGCTAACTGGGGGCCAGGGGGTGTTCCTGGGGTAACTGGGACTGTCGGGTGAGTCACTGGGGTAACTGGGGGCTGCTCCTGGGGGGGGCAGGGTTTGGGGTCTGCACGGGGTTGGGGCCGCTCCTTTGGGGTGTCTCAGCAGCCCGTGCTGCGTCCTGGGACAAGCCCCCTCCCCAAAACCCCCCCTCAGCGTCCCCTGCGTGCTCTCAGCGGACTGGGGGGGCTCAGGGGGGGCTTCTGGGGGGGATCCAGGGGCACCCCGCTGGGATTTTAAGCCTCAAACCCAAGGAAATCTTTTCTTTCTGCCCCAGACTCCTGCTTCACGTAGCACTTGAGCGTTTCGGGGTGGGGCGGCGAGCCCAGCGGTGCTGAATTAATTCTTTTTTTTTTTTTTTTTTTTTTTTTTTTTTTTACAGAATTTTCAGGCTGCCGAGGTCGTCCGGGCGTTCAAGGCAGCGCCTGCTGCACGTCGAGGCGTCGGGAAGGAGCTCGAGGTATTCCTGGTGCAGCTTGTGGCTTAAGCTGCTTTCCTCCGCAGGTCGCGGGGCACCCGAGGAGCTCCAGGCTCTGCTGGGGGCTTTGCTGGGCTAGGAAAAAAAGAAAAAAAAAAAAAAAGAAAAAAAAAAAAAGAAAAAAGCTAAGGGTTTGCTGAGCTTCCTCCAGGGGAGGTGAGAATTGTGGAAAAAGTATTTTTTTTTGCCTCCAGTGATGTCTCCAGGTGTCCCTGTCCCGGGAGCTGGGTACGTACCTCACGTACCGGCTGCGTGCGGTGCCTCGGCACCCAGCAAACGAATTCCCTTCTGCTCCGGGACCCCACGAGGGGTTGTTTTGGAGGGATTTCGTTTGAGAGTGCCTAACGCCACGCCGTCAGCTGTGAGGTGACCTCCTGGTGGTTCTGTGTGCTTCAGGAGGGCAGCACAGCTCGTGAGCTGGGTCAGTGTCATGCCAAAGCCTCGGAGGGACCCCGCTCATTGGCAGCAGTGATGGCTACAGCCGTGGGCTGCCTGCTGTGTGAGCCCTGTCGGTGTGAGCCACGATTTTAGGCTCAGGGCTTGCTCAGACCCAGCTCCTCTGCTGGGTTTAGTGGGAGCGAGTCGAGCAGCATCACCCAAGCTGGGTTTTGTGCTGAACGTCGCTTTCCGTGGCCTCCCAGCTGAGATATGAGCCTGCCGCAGCCAGACAGGCTGCTGTGACCTCTCTGCTCGTCCCTGCTTGAGCAGAAAACTCAGAAAGACGCCTTCAGCTCCTCAAACTCCCTCACCAAGCGTGGGGTCGCTCAGTCCCGACGCCCCTTGCCATAAGATCCCCGTTTGTGCAGGTCGCTGCGTGGAGCCGCTGATAGTGATCAACGCTGCCAGCCCTCGAGGGAGGCTTCGGCCTCAGGAACTTTTTGTATCCAAGTTAATTAGCTGCTCCAGTGGCCAGGTATCCAATTATTCCCCTGGCCCACCGCCGGGACGAGCGTCAGCGTGGCTGCAGACGTGCCCTGGTGGTTCGTTAGCCCTGGCACCTCGTCAGCCCTCGGGGCCGCCCGGCACCCTCTGCGAGGTGACCCCACGCGTTGATTCAGCCCTGGTGCTGGCTCTGCGGCTGCTCGTCCTTCCATCAGCAGAGGGACCCGCTCACGTCTTTAAAAATAGATTTAATTTCATTATTTTTTTTTAAATGGCTCTAGGAAAACGAGTTTAACTGCTGCTGCACCTAACCTGGAGGGAAAAATGCTTCTGACCGAGCCACTTGTCATGACCCAGGCAGCTCAGACCTTGCGTTTTTCTCACCATCTGCCTCTCTTCTGTCACACACTGTGGGTTTGAAACCCTCACAGTGATTTCTCCTCAGGTTTTCCCTTTAGAGAGCTGCACATCGACCGGTAACCAAAATTCCTCTGGCTCCTGGTAGGGAGCAAACAGCCACCTGCAGAGGCAGCGACCCGCCCCGGCAGGACGGCGATGGTGGCTCAGGACCAAATCTGCTCTTCTCGTTTGAAGGGAGACCTTTAATTTTATTTCTCAGTGAAATGGAGAGCCACCAGCTCAAGCCCACGTTCATTTCTCGTGGTTAACATCAAAGCCTCCATCCTTTGGCTGGGCTCAGGTGGATTTTGAGGCAAGATGGAGCAGTTTGTGCCTGGCGCTGTGTAGGTGTTTCTAAAGAGAGCGAGGCTGTGCCAGTTTTGTGGCAGTACGATTCCTACCAGCTTTTCAAGTCACTGTTTCCTGCCGTTAAATTCTTTCCCCTGCCTGTTCCTTTGCCCCGTGGTGTCAGAGCTTTGTGCCTCCTCCCCTCTCCGGGCTGTGAGGGGGCAGAGTTAAGGTCCAGAGGCCGGCACGGGGTTTGGGATGCGAGCTGCTCCTCTCCCCAACAAACACTGACACGGGGCAACCTCTTGTTTCCCTCCTGCCCGCAGCTCTGCTCCAGGAGCACCTCTCCCTCGCCCTTTGCCTGCTGCAGCCCCCCAACACCCGCCCAGGCAGCGCCATGAAGATCGTGGTGGCCAAAGTGCTGTGCCTGCTGGGCATCTGCGTCCTCATGCTGGCCGGCTCCCTCCTCCCCGTCAAGATCATCGAGGCAGATTACGAGAAGGCTCATCGCTCCAGGAAGGTCATCGCCCTCTGCAATTCCTTCGGAGGAGGGGTCTTCCTGGCCACCTGCTTCAACGCCCTGCTGCCGGCCGTCAGAGGCAAGGTAACTGCTGACAGCCCCCGGGGAGCTGCGGGGAGCCCGCGCTGCTCTGTGCGAGGCTGCCAGAACCCTGCCCCTGGGGAAGAGGAGGGGTAGGGGCCATCCCCAGCCAGAGGGACCCATTAAGCCCCCTCAGAAACCTCTGGTGTTTCAGGTCACGAAGGAAAACATCCCCTGCCTCCCGTTCAGCTCCCATGGAGCCTGCTTGGAAAGTTTTTGTGATGCAGAAGGAGGCTGAGCATCACCTGGGGGGGCTGGGCTCAAACTCCTGCCCTCGAGCCAGTGTTTGAAACACCCAGGGAGCCCCTGACCTCCTGCTGGAAGGCAAAGAGCTCCCCAGGTCCTTACACTGAGGCCTGGATGCAGGCTATTGAGGCATCACAGATGAGTTTCGTGTCATTGTGGGCGCACAGCAGGAATATTTCATTGCTATGGAGCCCAGATTTCCCCCCTCTCATCTGCTGCTGGACACTTTCTTCCCAGAAGGGGCTTTGTAGGAAACTGGGAGAGCTTCATGACAGCTCCCTGGGTGCCTGTAGGGAGCCAAAGGTTTGTTTCACTGCGGGTTGTGTGCTTTGTCCTAGCTCGACGAAGTTCTTAAGCAGGGGAACGTGACCACGGACTACCCGGTGGCTGAGACCATCATGATGGTTGGCTTCTTCGTCACGGTCTTCGTGGAGCAGCTCGTCTTGACCTTCCAGAAGGAAAAACCTTCCTTCATAGACCTGGAGACCTTCAACGCCGGCTCGGATGTGGGCAGCGACTCGGAATACGAGAGCCCCTTCATCGCCTCGTCCCGCGGGCGCGGCCGGCACGGCCACGGCCTGAGCCCCCAGGAGCTGTCCCGCTCCAGCCCCTTGCGGCTGCTGGGCCTGGCCTTTGCCTTGTGCACCCACTCCATCTTCGAGGGCCTGGCCCTGGGCTTGCAGGAGGAAGGAGGCAAAGTCCTGAGCTTGTTCCTGGGCGTCGCCATCCACGAGACGCTGGTGGCCGTGGCGCTGGGCATCAGCATGGCCAAAGCCTCGCTGCCCATGAAGGACGCGGCGAAGATGGCCGTGACGGTGAGCCTGATGATCCCCCTGGGCATCAGCATCGGGATGGGGATCGAGAGCACCCAGAGCGCCGCCAGCAACGTGGCCTCGCTGCTGCTGCAAGGGGTGGCGGGGGGAACTTTCCTCTTCATCACCTTCTTTGAGATCCTGGCCAAGGAGCTGGAGGACAAGCACGACCGCCTGCTGAAGGTCCTGTTCCTGGCGCTGGGCTACACCGCGCTGGCCGGGCTGGTCTTCTTCAAGTGGTGAGGTCGGGAGCGGTGGGGGAGCCAACCTCATCCTCCTGCCCCTCACGGCCGGCCCCGAGAGGAGCCTGCTGGCAGCCCAGGGGGGACGCTGAAGCTTGGCAGCCATGCCAAACACCCCAATCCAGGAGGTGTTTCGGCACCGACCTGAAGGAGGAGAGTTTTCTCCTCTGTGCTCGGAGGGAGAGAAAAAAACCCACGAGGAGTGTCCCAGCGTAGGGGTCACGAGGCGCTGCCCCTGCCCCTCGGGTGTGCGGGTGCAGAGAGGACTGGGAACAGGCAGCACGAGGCTGGTTTTGGGGCTGCCCCCAGAGCTCTCAGCACGTTGTTTCCTGTTGACCTGCACAGCCGCCCCCTCCCTCCCATTCTCCCTCCCCTCGCACAAACTCGGGCCGAGCCTCGGCTTCCTTCCCACCCAGGCTCTGAGGAGGTGAGAAACCAGTACCGAAACGAAGGCAGAGGCAGGTGGGACCGCGGCTCGCACAGCTGCGCTAAGCTGCTTCTGCTAGCTTAGTTTTTGAGCAAAACCTGGTTGTAATAGCTGCCAAAAATAACATCCCTGCTGGGGCTGCTCGGGAGGACTGTTGCCACAGCTCCCGCTGAGCCCAGCTTCCATTTTAACCCACAAACGGCTCCGGGAGCTTTCCCTTCTCAGAGTGATTAACGGCAGGAACGAGGCCGGGCCCTGCCCCATCCCCTGCTCCGTTCTCCTCGTCTCATCCCTGCGCCGTGCGTCCCCTGAAGAAAACCTGCAGCTGCATTAACGCATCCTCGGAGAGATCCTCACGCCCCTACCTGAAGCCTGGGATCCATTAGCGCGTGAGAAACGGGCAGCAGCAACCCCCAGCGTTAATATTTCAGGGCAAGCAGCTCACGTTTAAATCACCTGCAGAGAACTGAGCGGCTGCGGGGCTGCTCCCCGGCCTCAGCCCCGGCTTCCAGCGGGCTCCTGCGCCCGGGTGAGGTCGTGGGGGGCGTCCTGCTGCTGCTTTCAAAGGAGGAGAGGAGAAATCTCTTCCCCAGGGGGTTTTGTGAGCCGCGGGGCTGATTAAAGCAGCCTCCACCTGACTGCGTGTGTCCGCGGGGAGCTCTCGTTGTGCCCGCATCCCGCGGCGATCCCTCGTGTTCGCCCTCCTGGGCCATGAGCTCGGATCAGAGGCTGGCAGCAGGAGCGAGCCCCCTCCGCTCCCCCCCCCCAGCCTCGCTGCTTTGGCAGGAGATGCATTTTAACAAGACGTGGCCGTCGCTCCTGCCGCAGCTCCCCCCAGGCACAGCAGAGCTCGAGGAGGCGCTGACGGAGCCGCGGCACCGTGGAGGCTCCGTGGAGGCACCGCAGCCCCTGCCACGACCCAGAAGGAGCGGGGAGGCTGCGACCCAGCCCCCCCGGAGCAGCTCTTGGCACAGCTGCAGCATTTGGAAGCTGATGGGGATCGGCACCTTAATTGCTGCAACGAACCCGAGTCAATTCATCTCGCTTTGAAAAACCTGGAGCGGGGAGGGAGAGGGAGAGGGAGAGGGAGAGGGAGAGGGAGAGGGTTATTTTGGGCCTGCGATGACACAAATTAGCAGGGCCTGACGAGAATGGAATTTGCTTGGACGTGGTGAACCTGGGGGTGTTATTTCACCTCCCCCAGCAGCTCGGGGTGGGGGGGACGTGCGGGACCTGCTGCTTTCTGCTGCTCATCCCGGGCAGGTGGGATGCTGGCTCCTGTTTTTCTGCCTCCATCTCCCGTGTCATTTTGTGTTTTTTTGTTTTTTTTTTTTTGTTTTTTTTTTTTGTTTTTGCAGCTATTTGCTCTATTTGAAGGGTCCTTCCCCCAGCTGGGGGGGCAGAGGGGTCTCTCAGAGCATCGCCACCACCCCCCATGGCCGGCGGGGTGGCTGTGAGCAGTGTGGTGTGGGGGGGTTGTGCTGGATCCCCGTTTTTCCACCTTTTTTTGTCCCGATGGGGCGTGGGAGCAGCCTGGTGGGGGGCCACACGGCTGGGGGTGTCCCTGACAGTCAGCTCCTGCCTGTGGAGGAGGAAAAAGCCCGAAGTGCTCCCAATAAACACCCTGCCCCCCAATAAACACCCTGCCCCTCCCCACCTTGCTGCCTCTTCTTTATTTCCAGCCCTGCACCTCGCCACCACCTCGGGGTGCCCGGATCAGACCCAGCTGCCCCTTCCCCATCCCGGGGATGTTTCCGAGCTCCTGGGGGGGAGCGGGGAAGGGCAGCATCCCCCCCCCATACAGCCCCCATCCCTTTTTCAGCCCCGCGCGTGCGCAGCCGCCCCGCAGCAGCCAGCAGAGCCCCCGTTGCGTCAGGCGTCGCGGGGAGCTGGGGAGTGAATGAACGGAGGAGGAGCCGCAGCTAAAATGATCAAGGAAACTCATTCATTTCCCCTAACGAGTAGTACCCAGCAACCTCATAACGCTGCGGGGCGGCTCGTCGGGGACGGGGGGCTGCGGCTGGCGGCCCCCCGGGACGAGGCCGGTGTCCCCCCTGCGGGGGCTCGTGGCCTTTTGGGGGGGGGGGTTTCACGGTGGGGTGCGTGTCGCTGGGTGCCGTGGTGGGGGCCACGCTGCTCCTCCGGCAGCTATTAATAGCAGCTGCGGATTTTAATTGCTGCTGCTCGTTAGGGAGGGGGAGTCACGAGGCCTGGCTGTGCCACCCGGCAGCCCCCGGCCCCACGTGGGGCCTGCAGCCCCCGGGGGCTTTGAGAGCCCCCTGTGTGTGCCTGGGTGTCCCCCTGTCCCCGTCCAGGTGTCCCTGTCTGTGTGTCCGTGTCCATCCCCGTGTCCCTCTGTCCCCATCCCTGTCCGTGTGTCCCCAGCTGTCTGTGTCCCATCCCTGTCCCTCTGTCCCAATCCCTGTCCATCTGTCCCCACCCCTGTCCGTGCGTCCCAACCCTGTCGGTGCGTTCCCATCCCTCTCTGTCCGTCTGTCCCTATCCCTGTCCGTCTGTCCCTGTCCCCATCCGTGTCCGTTTGTCCCATCCCTGTCCGCACGTCCCCATCCCCAGCTGTCCGTGTGTCCCCATCCTTATCCATCTGTCCCCATCCCTGTCCGTCTGTCCCCGTCCATCCGTCCCCATCCCTATCCATGCGTCCCCATCCCCGGCTGTCCCCCTGCCCCCATCCCTGTCCCCCCATCCCAATCCTTGTCCCTGCCCCGCTCCCAGTCCCCCTCCCTGTCCCCATCCCGGTTCCCCCGTCCCGATCCCGGTCCCGCTCGGTTCGGGGCTGAGCCCGGGGGGTCCGGCGGGGCGGGCGCGGCGGGCGGGGCCGGCGGCGGGGCGGGATCGGCTCTGCGGCGGCCGCACCGCACCGCACCGAGCCGTGCTGAACCGAGCCGAGCCGTGCTGAGCCCAACCGAGCCCAACCGAGCCGTGCACAGCCGCCCCCCCCCCCCCCCCAACCGGCCCCACCGCACCGCTCCCGGTCCCTCCGGACCCGACCGGGCCGTCCCGGGCCGATCCGAGCCGATCCGAGCCGAACCGGGCGAAGCGGAGCCGCCGCACCGGGACCGCACCGGGCCGGGCCGGGCCATGCGCTGAGGCCGCCGCGCAGCCCGCAGCCAAGGGCGGATCCCGGGCAGGACTCGGTGAGGCGGCGGCACCGCAATGCGCCCCGCGGGGGGACCGGGAAAGGGCCGGGGGGCGGCGTGGGGGGGGGGGGGGCCCGGCAAGGGCAGGGCACGGCCGGGAGCGGGGAGGGGACCCGGAGCCGTCCCTGTCCCTGTCCCCGTCCTCCAGCCCCATCCTGCCCCTCCAGCATCCTCCTGCTGCTGCTGCTCCTCCATCCCCATCCCTCTCCCCTCCATCCCTATTCCTCTCCTCCCTCCCCATCCCTCTCTCCCTCCCCTTTCCCCCTCCCCTCCCTCCCCATCCCTCTCCCCTCCATCCCCGTCCCTCTCCTCCCCCCCCCATCCCCAGCCCCCCACCCTCTGTTTGTCTCCCCCGGCGCTTTGGGGGGGGGGGGGGGGGCGCTGAGCTGGAGGACGCGTGGGGGGGTGCAGGGGGTGCAGAGCCCCGCAGGATCAGGCCTCATCCCCAGGAGCAGGGGTGTTGTGTTCACAGGGAGAGGGGCTGATGGGGGCCAGGCGATGCCACGGGGACCAGGAGCACCGCTGGGTGCTGCAGAGGCCCCATCCTGCCCCCCCCCCCCCGGTGCCCCACACCGTGGCAGTGGGGCTGGGGGCATCTTTGGCCGTGCCGTGAGCAGGTGGGACCGGCAGGACCGAGCTCTGGTGTCCCCAGGCACCGGCTGAGCCACGGCCTCTGCTCCGTGTCCGCGTGCCCACGACACCTCCGGGCCCATGGGGGCATTTTCCTGCCCCGTGCTGCGGGACCCAAAGCAGAACGGGCTCTTTGGTGCCCAGGCCACGGTGATGGGCTCCTACCCCGGCCACGTGCGTGCCCGGGTGCCTGGGGACGTGCTGGGGCCTGCGGGGTCCCCTGGATGCACACGGGGCTGAGGAACCTGGGACACCCCATGGGAGCGGGACAGACCTGACCCCAAACCCAGCCATCCAAACCCAAACCTGGCGCCCCGCTCAGGAGCCCGTTCCCATCCCTCCAGGTGCCTTTGGGATGGCTCCTTTGGGAACGCAGCCCCATGGCAGCATTAACCTCTCCAAACCATCACGCTCTGCCGGGGGAGCCAAGATGCTCCTGCACGCACAGGGACACCCCGTGGGGACCCGGCAGGCCATGAACCCACAGCCGTGTGTCACCCGTGGCCGCGTGTCACCGTCCCCCGGTGTCACCGCGCCCCAGTGCCTGCGGCCCCGCTCCGTCCCCGGGCTGGGAGCGGTGGCACGGGGCAGCGCAGCAGGCGCCGAGCTCTGTGCGTGAAATGGCACCTCCTTACGCAGCAGATCCGGCGCCGTGGCAGAGCCGGAGGGGCTGCGGGCACCGCTGGCTCCTCGCCGGGTCGGGGGCTGCCCCACGGCACTGCTCCCGCTGCCGGGGGTGCCCGCCGTGACCCCCCCCCACCTCCTCTCCATCAGTCTCAGCCGCAGCTGCTGTGCCGGTGGCCACGGCTCGGCCATATGGCCGCGGCACGGGGGGGCTGGTAAAAATAGCCAGAGCTGCTGCACCCCGGGCGGGCCAGCGCCATCCTGCCCCGCTGCCCGGCAAGGGCGTCCCAAGGGCAGGGGGAGTTTTGGCACCGGGGGGGCCCAGGACCCCCCTTGCTGTATCCAGGATGAGAGCACCGTCAGAGCAGGGGGCTGGCGAGGGTTTTGGGGGTGTCCCTGTTGCCCCCCCCCAGGCTGGCGCTGGGGGTTTCCATCCCGAAGCCCCCGCTGGCACCGTGACGAGCGCCTCTGCCCTCTCCTTGCAGCGGCGGCAGCTTCTCCGGGGCACGATGCCGGAGCAGAGCAACGACTACCGGGTGGTGGTGTTCGGCGCCGGCGGCGTGGGCAAGAGCTCGCTGGTGCTGCGCTTCGTCAAGGGGACGTTCCGGGACACCTACATCCCCACCATCGAGGACACCTACCGCCAGGTGATCAGCTGCGACAAGAGCGTCTGCACCCTGCAGATCACCGACACCACGGGCAGCCACCAGTTCCCGGCCATGCAGCGCCTCTCCATCTCCAAGGGCCATGCCTTCATCCTGGTCTTCTCCGTCACCAGCAAGCAGTCCCTGGAGGAGCTGAAGCCCATCTACCAGCAGATCGTGCAGATCAAGGGCAGCGTGGAGAGCATCCCCATCATGCTGGTGGGCAACAAGTGCGACGAGACCCAGCGGGAGGTGGAGAGCAGAGAGGGGGAGGCCGTGGCCAAGGAGTGGAAGTGCGCCTTCATGGAGACCTCGGCCAAGATGAACTACAACGTCAAGGAGCTCTTCCAGGAGCTGCTCAACCTGGAGAAGAGGAGGAACGTCAGCCTCACCATCGACGGCAAGCGCTCCAGCAAGCAGAAGAGGACAGACAAAATCAAGGGGAAGTGCAGCGTCATGTAGAGCCCCGGACTGGCCCGCGCGCCCCCCTCCCGGTCTCCCCTCCCTTCCCTCCCCCACGGCCGGACAGCGGCGTCGCAGCGGGGCCGTCCCCTCGCCCTCCCCGTGGCCGTGGCCGTGTTGGGGGGGGGCTGTGGCAGGTCGGCGGCCCCAGGGGTGGGGGGCGATGGCGGGGCTGGGCCGTGGACCCGTGGGGACATGGATGGGGACACGAGGCCGGGCACGCGTCCACGCACCGCAGCACAACCGGACACTGGGACACGGGGACGGGGATGGCGCGCGGGGACCCCACCGGGAGCAGAGCCCGGGGCCACGGAGAGGGTCCCGGCCCCCCCAGCCCCCCTCGGGCCCCGTGCATGGGAAGGACGGTGCCAGGCAGGGGTGGCGGTGTCACCCCCCGGGTGACAGTCACACCGCCCCCGGGCTCTCCCCATGCCTCTTGCTGTGCTCTTCCCCGGGCAGGAGCCCCCCCAGCTGCACCCCGCTGCCTGCAGAGCCCCCAGCCCCATTCCCATCCCCAGGCCCCCCCCCAGCAGCCCAGAGCCGCCAGCCCAAGCACAAAGCATCGGGTCCGACCGAGGTCCTGACCCAGCACAATCCTGGCGAGCTCGGACACAGACCCCCCCCCAGCACCCCCACCGGCCGTGAATGCGGTCGGGGTCCCCCCTGCTCCTGCAGAGCCCCCCCCCAAATCCCCAGCACCCCCCCATCCGCTGCCCCCCCCTCACCCTATAGCCCCCCAGCTTGTTCCCCCCATGGCCGGAGCGGGGCCCCCGTGCCGCCAGCAGCCCCCCCCCATCCTTTTTGGGGTTCTCCCCTCGCTCCGGCCCCGCTCCCCCTGCCCTGGGGCCGCGCAGCCCCCACGCCGCGGGGGTGCCAAGAGCAGGGTGCCCCCCCCCCCCTCGTGCTGCACCCCCTCCCCGCTCCCCCGGCGTTTTAGGAGGCGAGCCGAGCGACCAGGGGACAAGGTGCCGCGACGATGTAGCCTTTATTCTAGAAATAGTCTTCCTTCAATAAAGAGATGAGAAACGCTCCTGCCTCCCCGCCGAGCGGCCGGACCCGGGGGGGGGGGGGGGCTCAGGGCCATTTTGGGGGGGAAATAGGGGAGATTAGGGTGTGTGTGTGTGTGTGTGTGTGTGTGTGTGCGTGCACGAGCGCTCGCCGTGCGCACCCGCGTGCCCGCGCACGGGGGCCGCCGGTGGGTGCCCCCCACCCCCCCGTTGCCGGCGCAGGCTGGCGGCCCCGTGGGGAGAGGAGGGGAGGGGAGGGGGTGGGAGCACGGGGCCTGCGTCATCATCATCATCATCATCATCATCATCGTCGTGCTAGTTGCCATGGCAACCATCCGCTCCCCCGGCGCTGCGGCCGCGTGGGCACGTGGGTGCGGGTGGGGGGCCGGGGGGAGCGGGGCCGCGCGGGACGCAAGGGCTTCAGCAAGGGCACGGCTCTATGGGGGTGGCACAGTCCTGCGGGGATGGCATGGCCCCATGGGGATGTCGTGACCCCATAGGGATGTCACGGCTCCATGGTGTTGTCGTGGCCCCATAGGGATGGCACAGCCCCGTGGGGATGGCACGGCCCCATAGATGTGACATGGCCCCATGGGGATGTCACGGCTCCATGGGGACAGGCACAGCTCTGCCAGGATGCTCACGGGTCCACGGGGTCAATCAGCACCCTGGGGACAGGCACGGCACCCAGGGGGTGTCACAGCACCCATGGGTGTCACAGCTCCCTGCCACCAACCATGGGAACCTCTCCCATCCCCGTGTCCCCAGCAGGTGAGCGGGACGGGCACGTGAGGACACCCGGGGCTGGTCCCCACCCGTTGGGACCCCCGGGGTGGCAGAGACCCGGACCCAGCTGGAAGGCTCACAGATATTTATGGGGGGGTCAAAAAAACCCCCAAACACACCCGGCACCCGCAGCTGCTCTGCGGCGTTTTCAGCCTGGGGACAAAATCGGGAAGTCCTCCCCCTGCCCCCGTTCCCGTGCCTCTCATCCCCGTGCCAGCCTCTCCCCCCCCCCGGTTCCGTTTCCATCCCCAAAAGGAAGCAGAAAGAGGGGCCCAGACCAGCCCCCCCCACCCCATTCTGGCTCAATTTTTCCTCTTCTGACACCAAAACCCCGTGGGGGGATGGAAACGGGCTCGGGGAGCAGGGGCGCGGCACCGTGCGCCCCCCTCCCTGCCCATGGCCTTGCGCCAGCTCTCAGCACCCCCAGGGCAAAACAACGGGGACAAAAGGCGATTTGGGGACAAACCGGGCAGAATTGGGGGCGCCGCGGTCCCTTGACCCCCGATCCACGAGCAGCCAAAAAGAAATTCGGTTCCGAGCCCCACAAAGAGCTGCGGGGCCGGGGGTCACAGCGGGGCCCCGTGCGCCCCCCCCCACCCCCCGGTGTGTGGCTGGAGCCATATGGGCGCAAACGGGATTAGGGGAATCGGCCTTCTGCCCGCTAACGGGATTACGGCTCCGCAACCCCAACCCCGGGCTGGGAACGCCCAGTGGCCGCACCACTGCTTCTGCGGTCAGGATGGATGCATACTGGTGTAACTGGTGCATACTGGTGCATACTGGTGCATACTGGTGCACCCCAAGGACGCGACCCCCATCCCCGTGCGCCCCCGGGGGCCCCAAAGCCCTGATTCAGGGCACCGTGGGGGGGTCACCGGGGGGGTCATTGGGGCTTCCTGCGCCCCGTGACTGCCGCCTGCGGCTGATTCACCCGCTGGGATTTTCCCCGTGTCCCCCCCCGCTATAAAACCCTGGGGGGGGGGGGGTTGGGGGCTGGGGGTGGCTGCTGGGGGGCCGCGGGACCCCTCCTGTGTTGGGGAGAGGGTGAGGGCCCGGCTGCCCTGCGGTGCTGGGGGGGGGGGCACTGGGTGGCTGGGGGGGGGACACAGGGATTTGGGGGGCGGCACTGGGATTTGGGGACGTGGCACTGGGATTTTATGGGGGACACTGGGATTTTGGGGGGGCAGCGTTGGGGTTTCGGGGGGCAGGACTGGGATTTGGGGGGGCAGCAATGGGATCTGGGGGGGGCACTGGGACTTGGGGGGCAGAAGCAGGATTTTGGGGGGCAGCAATGGGGTCTTAGGGGGGGCACTGGGATTTTGGGGGGAGCATCACTGGGATCGGGGGGGCGGAGTTGGGATCTGGGGGGGTCAGGACTGGGATTGGGGGGGTCAGGACTGGGATTTTGGGGGGGCAGCACTGGGATCGGGGGGGACATTGGGATTTGGGGGAAAACATCAGGATTTTGGGGGGGCATCACTGGGATTTTGGGGCTCACCCCCAGGATTTGGGGACACCCGGGGCTCTGCTGCCACCCCCCCCGCTCCCCCCCTCATTAATATTAACCCCCCTCATTTACATAACCCCGCCCCTTCCCCCCCGCCCCGCTCTCCCATTGGCCGCCCGCCCCGCCGCTCCCCACCCCCCCCCTCTCCCTCCCTCCCCCTCCCTTCCCCGCGCCGCCGCCTCACCCTACCCTGCTGCCTGCCCCTCGCCCCGCCTCCTCCTCCCCGCGCGCC
>NC_139068.1:5269280-5341263 GCF_965140915.1 Aythya marila
CTGCTGCCTGCCCCTCGCCCCGCCTCCTCCTCCCCGCGCGCCCCATTCCCGCCTCTCCCATTGGCTGGCGGCGCTGCCCGTCAGCGGGGAGGCGTGGCCGGGCGCCCCCCGCCCTGGCCCTGCCCGCGCCCGGCGGGGCCGCCCAGCAAGCTGCGTTGCGCGGCAGCGGCTGCTGGCTCCGGCGGCGGCGGCGGCGCCTCCCCCCCCCCCCCCCCCCAAAAAAAATTCCCGGTGCCCCCCCCCCACGGTTCGGAGCCCCCCCCCCGGGACCGGTGAGGAGCTTGGGGGGGGCAAAACGGGCATGGGGGGGGGTTGGGGGGGGTCCGGTGCAGGCCGCGGCCTGGTGGAGCCCCCGGGTGAGGGCACGGTGGAAAAAGGGGGGGGGGAGTGGGGGGGGCGGGGGGGGGATGGGGAGGGTCGTGGGGGGGGGTTGGGGAGGGAGGGAGGGGGTAAAGGGGGGGGTTGGGGAGGTGGGGGGGTAAAAAGGGGGGGGTTGGGGGGTTAAAGGGGGGGTGGGGGGCTTGGGGGGGGCGCTGGGGGGTCGGGGGGGGCTTGGGGGGGCGCTGGGGGGGGGCTTCGGGGGGGTGGGGGGGTGGGGTTGGGGTTAGGGGAGGTCTGGGGGGGTGTGGGGGGGGGCTGGGGGTGCTGGAGGTTGAGGGAGGGGGGAGGGGTTGAGGGAGGGGGGCTGGGGTGGGGGGGTGATGGGGGGGTCAGTAAGGGGGTGTGGGGGGGGTGTGGGGGGCTTTTGGGGCGGGGGGGCCGTGCTGGGGTCTCAGGGTGTTTGGGAAGGGGCGAGGAGGGGGCTGGAAGGGGGGTGCGGGGGGTGGTTGGAACCCACGGGGGGGTTTGGGACCCGCTGTTTGGGGGGGGGGGGCGCAGGTGGGGCACGGCCCCAGAGACCCCCCCCCTCGGGGGCTGGGGGGGGAGGTTGGGGGGGGGCGATGCCCCCTGG
The DNA here is from genome assembly GCF_965140915.1 of Aythya marila. NCBI lineage: Eukaryota > Metazoa > Chordata > Aves > Anseriformes > Anatidae > Aythya > Aythya marila. Next base: position 5,270,233 of record NC_139068.1, read on the forward strand.
TGGGGTCACAGATGGGTGGGTTGGGGGCTGTGGGGGGTCGGGGAGGAAAGCTGGGGGGGTCCCATTGGCAGGGGGGGGTCTGGTGGCAGGGGGGGGGGCAGGTGGGGGTCAGTGCCTGGGGGGCGTTGTGCTGTGAGACCCCCAAAGAGGGGGGGTGACTGCACACAAAGGCAGGAACCCCTCTGCCCCCCCCCATAATTATTAATCAGGACAAACGAGCTGCAGGTGCCCCCCCCCAGGAGCAGGGTCTGGACCCGTTGGGCACCCGAGGCCGGTCCCCGTGTCCCCTACAGCCCCCCCCCATCAGCGGGGCCGCGGGGTGCCCCCACTGGGGTGCCCCCAAATGTGTCCCTGGCCCCCCCGAGCACAAAGGATCGCAGGACGCTGGGGCTCCTCGCCCTCTGCTTGTAAGGGAGGGGGGAAAGTTGTGGGGTTTAGGGTGCTGGGTCGCATTTCACATGTTTTTTTGGGGGAAAACCGGCAGAGTTTGGGGCTGTTTGTGGCCGTGCTCCTTGCCGAGCTGCTCCCGGCGGGCGAGCCGACCTGCGGTGCGCCGCAGCAGCGGGTAACCCGATCTGCAGCCCAACCCGGGGGTAAATCGGAGGCCTTTTAGGTAATTACTGGGTTTCCCTAACGAGCTGCTCCCCTATGGGGTGTGTAGGGCCGGGGCAAGGCCTTCGTCCCGTGGGGACGTCCGAGCCTGGGCTGCGGGTCGGTGCGTGGCCCTAAAAAAAGCCCCCGGGACCTCAGGGGCTGGGTTTGTTGTCTGCTGGTTCCAGCCATCCTGGGGGAAAACACCCAAAAAAATCCAGATCGAGGTGTTGAAATAGGGCCCGTCGTCTGGGGGGGGGCCTTCTGCCGCCCTTGGTGCTGCCGGGGGGGCTGCTGGGGGGTTTGGTGGCTGGCACAGGAGGTGCCCTGACACGGGGCCACCAATTTTCCTCCTGTTTTAGCCCTGACCCCACACTGCTGAAGGCAATCGGTGCGCCCGGACACCGGGCCCTGCCCCGGGGAGGCGTTATCCCGGCGGGCACGGGGCCGGCAGCGCCGTGGTGCCGCGGGGCCGGGGCTGGTGCCGGTGACTCAGGGCTCGGAGGTTTGTTCCCCGCTCTCACGCTTCCCCTGCGGCCGGCCCGACTTGTGCCTTCCTGCCTCGTTTCCTTATCTGCCCGCCGGAGATAACGGAGGGGAGGGGAGGGGAGGTGGGCGCCCTCCTCCTCCTCCTCCTGCACCCACTGCCCCTGCCCCGCTGGCTGCCCCTAACCCCCGGGTGCTGGAAATCGCTGCTCGGTCGCTCGCCGGTGCCAAGGGGGAAGTTTTCTTTGGCTCCTTGGCGAAGGGCAGAGCTCGAGCCGTCGTTTCCAAAGCGCCTTCTTGTCCCTTCGGTGATGGAGCTCGGGGCCGAAGCAGGGTTTGGGTCGGTCGTGCTGCGCTCACGGCTCAGAAATCATGAGAGTTTTGGTGCTGCTCGGCAGGAGGCTGCCAAAGGGACGGCAACCTCGCTGCGTCGGTGCTCGGCACCCCAAATGGGTGGCTGTGCAAAGAGCGGGGAGGTGTCTGCAGTCGTTTTGGGGGTTTCTGGCGTGGGGAGGGAAAAGGGGGAGATAAAATACCGGTGTGGGGTCGCTGGTGTGGTTTGGAGTCGGGCGCTGAGCTCCCGGGGTAGAGCTGTTGGGCAGCGCTGCCCCTCGCGGTCCTGCCCTGCCCCACGCCCCCAGCGCTGCGCTCCCCACCTTGACGAGGACTCGGAGCGATGCGGAGGTCAGCGAGCTCTGGAGAGCTCTGGTAGCACCTCTAATCCTGCTCAGGTACCTCTCTCGTTATTTAATCTGCTCGGTCAGAGCAGGATGGTGCCGTGGGGAGCGCAGGAGGATGGAGCGAGGGGCAGCACGCGTGGTGCTGAGCTGCCCGCGGGGCAGGGGGGCTGGTGGGACGCGTTCCCGTTCCTCGTTACGGGTTTCCTAGTTTGCAGAACGCCAGGAGAAACCAAAATGGGAAGGGAACAAAACTAAAGGACAACGTAAATGCAATTCCCTGCCGCGGCGTGGCTTGACCACGGTGCAATAAGGACAAACCAGCAAAATTGCAGACTTCTTAAAAAAAAAAAATCAGTGTTTTAAGTTTACCTGCTCGGTTTGCGTTTAGAAATAAAAGGCTGGAGCTTGCGGAGGGGCTGGAGCTTGCTTTTGGGTGCCAGGCTCTGGTGGCCTGGTGTAAGCAGCTCGCTTCGGGTGGCTCTGCCCCGTCCCTCGGTGCAGATCTTGCTGCTGCCATCTCTGCGTCCCCTATCATCATCATCATCTGCTCGTCCCGCTAAAAGGCCCTTTATTGAAAGGCCCGAACAAGCGGGGCATTGTGCAACGCAGCCGTGTTTTCGTTTCGAACGCTCCTTGTGAAAGTGAAAGCTGCGCCTGCTGGCTCGGGGTGCAGCCTCCCGGCAAGCCTCGCTGCTCTGCAAAACACCCGAAAAGCCCCGGGCTCGTTGGAGCTGAGGCTGGCCACCAAAAAACCCCGGGCTAATTGGAGCTGAGGCCGGGCACCGCAACAGATTTGTGTGGAAGGGCTGAAGGAGGCGAGCCACCAGTCAGTTCTCCATGCTGGCGGTGGTCAGCGCACGTGGTGGGAGCAGATTTTCGGTTTAATCCCCGTTTTTGGGGTGTAGGAGCTGGATTTTGGCAGGGAAGGAGCCGTGAGTTCGGGTGATTCTTCAAACTCAGACGTGTCGGAAATCTTCGGTAGTTCTGGATTACATTTTCTGAAGTGGGTGGGTAGGGATTGGCTGCGACCTCACCAAAAAAAAAAAAAGAAAAAAGGAGGAAATTCAGGCACGCTGCTATGCTGAGACACAAAACAGGAAATTTAGTTAAGGATTATGCTTTTTCGTAATTTATTGCATGTTTTTCCTCGTTCCTGCTAACAGACTAGAAAAAAAGTTGTTCTGTGCCCTGGCCTGCGTAATCAGAAAGCACCTCTGAATCTGCAGCTAGAGATTGCCCTCGCTGCTGGACTCCTGAGAAGCTGCGAAAGCCGAGGAACCGCGGTAACTCCTGCTTTGTTTCGCCCTCACCCTGCAGAAAAAGGGAGGAAGGCCGGGGAAAGGACTGCCCGAGAGCGATTTTTAAAAACATCCCAAGGCGGGCCAGCCAGGATCAGAACTGGCCCTGGCCTGGGGCCAGCGCTGGCGGTGGGCTCTGTGCTGCTGGGAGGATGGAGGCGGAGGGGGGAGGACGCGTGGATGTTCCAGAGGCTCCCTTCTTCGCCTTGCCCCCCTTCGGAAGAACAAAATCTATTTTTAAACGTATAGAATCGTTGGGTGTTTGCTTTTGCGAGCCCCGAAGGCTTTTTGTCCATTTCTGCCTCGTCCGCTCTCGCGGCGAGTCCTTGTGCTGTTTTTTTTCTGGTGTTTTAACCCTTTTCTGCTCGTCCTCAGCTTTTGCTGCTGCGGCTCTGAAACTCCGGCAGGGCTGCCCGGTAGACGTGCTACAGAAACTGCTTGTAGGAGATTATTCCTGCTGTAGTCATGGTTATTCTCATTTCCTCCCGTCTCAGGGTAACTTCTTTGTTTGCTGGCAGAGGAGCAGTGTTTATGCTCAAATCATGACGTCGCGCAGCTTCTCTGCTCGGTTTACTCGCGATGAACTCTGGTACCATTCCCAAACACCAGCGCTGTGAATTCAGTCTTACTACGCGACTTCTCTACGAGAAGAGGAGCACAGGCTTGTCGGAGAGCCTCTTTTCCCTTTTTTTTTAAAGAAAATTCCTTAGTTAAGGCCAAGAAATGTGACCGTTTTGCCCTTAGTTGTGGAATTGTGTCCATAACTGTGATCGTAGAAGCAGATCCCGAGCCTCAAAACAAAAGTGGTGCCGGTCATCGGGTGGGATAGGAAATGAGCTTTTTGTGAGGCACCTGCTGAAGCTGGCAGGTGGAAGTGGAACTGGGCATATTTTCTGCTTAAGGACTAGATCTGTGGCTTAGAAATAGAAAAAGAAGTGGATTGTTCTCTCTTTTTGGAGGCGCTGGTTTGAAAAGCAGGGAAGGATTGGAAGAAAACAGCCAGTGTCCAGCAGCCGAGAGTCCTGTACGGCCGGGACTGGGGTTTGGAGGGGAAACCACAAGACTGGGAATCTGTGCTGATGGGCTTTAAACCCCGCTTTGATGTGGCTGAGGGCTTCCCAGCTGGTTTGGTTGGGTTTTGCTGGTGAAGAAGTCGCAGTGTGTGAGCTGAGAGGACGCTGCCCAGCTCACCGCGTGCTCTTGCTGCTGCCGTGGCTGGGTGAGGGGGGCTGCAGGTAGGGGGGAATTCATTGCTGGTCTGTGCCATGATTTAAGGTAAAGAAAAGTTGATTTTGGTACAGGTGGAATGAAGGCTGGTTAGGATTGTCGCTGTAAGACCTCTGTAAGAGGAATGTAGAGGTACTCGGGGGGAAACCACCATTTCATCGTGTCTTTCTCGCCCATTTCTAGCCTCGTGCTCTGCAGGCTCCGACCGGCGGTGCTGAGCTTGGGGCAGGGCCGTGCTTAGGAGCCTGCTGTGAATTTCCTCCCGGGGAGAGCAACCAGAGCAGCTTTCTGCCGATTTATGCTGCCGGGGTGCGATGCCAAATTCGTTTGTCAGCGCTCAAATCCGCGTCCTTACATCCCTCGTAGAAACTAGTCGAGGTTGGAGAATTTGCTGCAAAGACGGATCTATTAGGGCTCGTGATAAACTGCAGACAGGCTTCGTCAAGGCGTCCACAGAGCTGCGTGCAGCATGATGCGAGGACGCTGGGGTGAGGAAAGGATTTCACATTCGTTAGTCCAAATAGAGCAGGAGCTGTGGCGAGTGACAGCGGCGGCTCCGTGCTCGCAGCATACCAATGCCGGTGGAACTGGTTGGTTGCCAGCCGTTAGTCATGGGGCACACCTACTTTGGGAGAGTAGCCCGTGGGTTTAGAGAAGTAATTATTTTCTAACAGCCCCGTGGGGCACGAGCAATTCAGCTTCTGGAGGACAAGGAAGGGCTTGCTCCAGAATATTAGTTAAAAAAAAAAATGGTGCGCGCACGAGCTGCAGCTGGTGGCTACTTGACCAGAATGTAATTTGTCCGGGCATTGTTCCTCGCAGGCAGCGTTCAAGACACGAGCTTCTGGAGGCTGAAACAATGGCTCACCCGGGGCAGCTTTCGTGGCTTAATTGCAGTGCTGGTGCTGCTTGCTCGGGGGGGGAGCTGGGCTGATTTTGGGTGCGGAGCTGGACAGGTTCTTGGGCTCGCAGCAGCCCGCGGTACGGACCTGGGGGTGAACGGCTGAGATCGGGGCTGCTGGTTTAACTGGGGTGCTCACACGGGTCAGCAGCAGGCTCGGAAAAGTCAGCGCTTCTGACGGGTGGCAGAGCTCTTCTTCCTCTGCTTACTAATTAGGTGGTTAACATTCTTTGCCTTATTATCCCACCCTCAGCTTTCCTTTCTAGGGATCCGGGTTGACACTTTGTAGAGGCTCCGAAGGAGCAATTAGCTCGCACATTTCTGGAGCCTTCAAGGAGAGGCTGCTCTTTTGGTGCATGTTTGTGAAAAACATTTGTGGTGCCCGTGCGTGGAAAAAACACGTGCTAGATGTGATATTTTTTTTTTTAGTGTGTGTTATCCGCTCGGTGTTGCATCATGTTTTTCTGTCTCCTTCATTCACGGGTGCTTCTGGGGACAGGTCCAGCACAGGCTGGCTGCGGCGGTGCCTTCTGAAGGACTCCGTTATCAGCCTGCTGCCAGAAGGCAAGGCCCTTGTCAGGACGGAGGGGACAGAGCAAGCTTTCCTGCTGGCTGCCGAAGGACCTTGGTGATGGTGCAGCTCGGGGTGCTCAGCCCGTTCCAGCAGGCTGCAGGGCTGGGGCTCATTTTGTGGTGATGGTCTCAGCAGCACCAGGGTTTGCTTCCAAAATCCCATTCGTGCAGGTAGAGCCTGGCTTTGCTGGAGAGGTTTCTTCGCCTCTCTTGCGAAAGTTCTTGAAACCCCATGATTTCTTTTAAAAACGTGAAAAACCCCGGGTTAGGGAAACATTCTCGCCTTTGGATTAATGCCGTGCGGCAGCGCTGGAATGGCACGGTGCTCAAAATAGCAGCAGCTGCCATAGGCCAGGATGGAGCGGAGTCGAGTGAGTTGTGTTGTCAGTCATGGGAGCACAAATCCAATTCCACCTGCGGATGAGCATTCCCGAAATAGCAGAGGGTTGTCAACCAACAGAGGAGATGTATTGTGCGCATCTCTTTTGTGCGCTCCGTTCCTGCGCTCCCTTCGTTGCTGCAGTAAGGAGAAAAAATTAAAAGTTGCTGTGGTTTAGCTGCAGCTCGAGAGAGTAACCACTTCCTACTCTCTTCAGTAAATAACAGCTGGGAGAGCTTGTTTGGATAGCCGGGTATATGCTGTTATTCGGGAGGTGAAACACGATCTGGCTGCAGGCGAAGCCCTGCTCGCGCTTACCGCTGCGATCTGCAAGCCGGCTGCTCCCGAGTTGCTTCTCCCGGGTTTGGGGAGGGAAAGGGAAGCTGTGGCAGCGCTGGGAAGATGTGAGTGTCCCCGGGGTGGTCAGGAAGAGGGGCAGGAAATCTCAGCCGGGGTTTAACGAAGCTGCTGATGGTGTAGGGAGATTGTTGAGAGCTCCCGGTGCGCTGAGGGGCTGCTGGGGCTGGTGGCTCAAAGGTTCAGCGCCGCACGGGTCCTGCCAGGCACCCACGAGGTGTTTTGGGGCCAAAGTCCACGTGTGCAGGCGTCTCGAGAAGCCAAGGGGTCTCCGGCACAGCAGCTGAGCTCCTGAGGACTTGCTCGAGCTGCTGGCCTCGTGCACTTAACCCTTGCTCCTTGATTTAATCGTGTCATTCTTGAGGCTGTTGTTGGCTGTGTAAGTGAAGCCTTCCTCCTGCACTCTCCCCGTGTGTGTGCCGCTGTGATATGGGGTAAATACGGGTTCAAATTCCTGTGGGACTGATCGTACCCTGCTAACCCCGTGCCCCACGGGCCGGGTTTGGGACCGCCGGGCAGAGCAACGTGGCCGCCTCCTGAGCAGTTACCCAAACGCTGCTGGAATTTTTTTAAGTGCATACGAGGTAAAAGTTAATCAAATATAGTGCTTTTTTTAATTACTGTGAGAGGGAGCCTAACCTGTGTGCTGGCTCCGTTTCAATCTTGCTGGCTGCTTGCTTGCAGTGCGTGGTACGGCGATGTAAATTCCCATTCCTTCAAACCAAGAAACGAGGGCACAACCTGCAGCCTTGTGCTGATAAAAACCAGGATGTAACTGTGGGGTGGGAACGAGGGTGGGCTCGGACACTGCCGTGTAGTCCTGTAACAATATTTGAGAGACTTTTGCCCACGCCACCCTTAGTTCTTTATTTTTTGCTGATGCATCAGCTTGCTGGAAGGTTGTGCCTGAACAGGAGTGTTTCCTCTTCCAAGCACTGGTAGCACTGAGTAAATTGCAGAGTTCCTAAAACTTGGTGTTTTACGTTTTCACGTGGCAGGCACTTTGTCCTGTGGCCTGTAGACCAAGCTTCAGTGAGAATATTGAAGTAAAAAGCCATTTTCACTACCACTGTTTAATTTTGTCTAGGAAAACCAGAGGGTAATGCAAGCTGACAGTGCTCTTGCTCTCAATTTTTGCACCTCCCTTTCCGCGCCGCAGTGTGTAGTGTAGCATCCTAATTTAAGCTTTTATTCCGGAGCTTCTTGCTGGAGGAGAAGGTTAAAGAGCAGGTGAACCTGTTGCGTGATCTAATGCTTGTCCCTGCCACCCGCATGCGTTTCTGTTCGACCGGAGGAAATGAGCATTGTAAAGGATCCAGGGAGCCAAACGCTCGCTGGCAGACCTGTCTACAAGTGCTCTCCTCAAGGTTTCGCGAGCTGTGTAAATGTGCTGGAGAGGGATGGACTCGTAAGTGAGAGCTCATAAATTTGTGACCTCTCTCACCTGCGCACCGAGAGCTGGCAAGTCCCTGTCCGTGAATGCGAATTTGCTGATTTCTTTGCATGAATCATAAATCTGTGATTTATGGACGAGTCAGCTCTAATCCATTTGTATAAATATCAGTTTGCTTCCTTGGCTGTGTGGTGCTGGAGCAGCTCTCACTAGGAGTGTGCTTTTGGTGCCATTTGAAGCTTTTTCAGGTTTCTACCGATAGTGGCTGCTGCTCTGATCTTACGAGCTTTGCGTGCTGATTGCAGCTTCGTTAGCAGGTCCGGGTGAGGACGATCGAGCTGTCGTACAGAGGTGCTAAAAGCGGAGTTGAAATTCAGTTGACCTTGTAAGGACCCTGCGTACGTGTTGGTTCTGGCTTTGCATCGTGTCTGCGGGTGAAGGGCTGATGTTCCCGGTGGCACAAAGAGCACCGCTCGCGCTAGGGCAGTGCTCTGGGGCAGCACGTTTCAGTTCCTTCCCAAGTCTCCAATTACATTTTTTTAGGAGCAGTAACGCGATTATAATGAGGCAGTTGGTATTTTCAGCACCAGGTTAGTAGGGAAACAAGCTATGGATTTTTGAGAGCTTTTGCTAAAAGAAACCGCAAAAGAGCCAGGTATTATTCAGATACCCCTTTTCTAAATATGTGTTAAAGAAGCCTGTTTCTGTGCGGAGCCCTCAAGCACAGCATAGCTGCGTGTTATCTGAGTATTTCGCTATAAATACAGAGTGAGGAGATTAAGAACGAATGGCGAACGGCTCCGTTAAAACCAGTGAGCGTTTTGTTCTGTGGTGCCATGTCATAATCCCAAGTCATTTTTCTTGGGATTTCAGCGTGAAGCTCCAGGAATGTGTGGTAGAAGCAGAGCAGCCGGGCAGGGAGGGTGCTGCTATGCTTATTTTAAGTGTGTTTTTTTTGAGGGGGAGAGGGTTAAATGATAAACATACGAGGAAGGGTTTAGTGAGGGCGATGCAGGTGGCACTTCTGGTGTGGTTCCTTCATGCTCATCCCTGGAGTCCACACACCTCTGGCAGGGAAGAAGAAGGCTCTGCATCCCCTCGAGACGCAGTGGCCCAGTGCTGGATTATTTCCTGCCTCACCTCGTCAATGTCCTTGCACTCGGGGGGCACCCAGGGGTGTTCGAGGAGGGTTGGGGGGCTCTGTTCCCTTTGCTTCTCTGTGTTCTGACCCAGGAATGATAGGACAGGGCTGAGCGCCTCCCTTTTCAGCTGATGGCACATTGTGGGCCAGTCCCATGGGTGTCCTCATACTGAAGACTCCCTGGGAGGCTGAGAGGACTCAAAGTTCCTCCTGTCCTCATGCTGCACCTGACAGCAGTGTCAGAGCCACGTTGGCCACACTGTTTTTATGCTTGAAGGCTGTAGGTAGGAGACCGGTGTCCATCAGACACGTGCGCCATGTCTGCGCTTGGTGTGTGACAAAGCCATGTGTCAGCGCCCCTCATTTCCCCGTGCCTCAGGCCAGGCTCTCGGGGATTCCCAGTGCTGTAGGGACTGGGATTTGTGCCAGTGAGTGACCAGGCTGGTGGACATCGGCCCCTTTCCAACTCAGCCCCTGTGGTGTTCAGGCTCGCGATGCTGCCGCCACCCCTCACCATGTAATGGCAGCAGCAGCTCGAAATGCCCGACCATGCGAGCACGCCTGGTCCTGCTGCTGCTGCTCGTGGTGCTTGGAGGAGGGAGGCTGGAAGAACAAAGAGATGACTACTTCTAATTCTAATTTATATTGTTTCCTGCGAAGCTGTCCCCTCTGCAGGGGAAACACGGTAGGGCCATAACAGGAACAAGCAAACATCCCGCGCTTCCTGGTGACTGTAATGACTCTGCTGACTTGAAATGCATCATTGCTTTGGTCTATCACTGGCTGACTTTTATCTGGGGTGTTTTTTTGCTGTTAATGATTAGACGTTAAACAATTCCCTCTGGAAACAAGCTACGCAGCTACCTGCCCTCGCAGAGGACAGGCCGGCACGCCTGCTGCTTTGATCACACCTTAAAGGAAGCCGGAGCCTGTGGCTGCCTAAAATAATAACACTAATTTTCCCTGTTCCCTTTGTGCTTCCTTCTGTTGTGTGTTGGAGGGTATTTCTCTGCTAATATATGGCAGGGCCTTGTCGGGGGTCAAGCTCTGAGGGGTCTCGCTGGGCCTCGGGCCCTGTGGTGGCAGCTGAGGCCTCGGGCCCAGGAGGGGAAATGGCGGTGGGGTGCTAAGTCAGGGACGAATCCTGCTCAAAGCTCGTGGAGACAGGGGTTTTTATCAGAGGTGTGCTCGAGTGTATGAATTAAACACAGCGAAGGTTCCTGAGCAAAGGAAAATCGCAGCTCTAACTGTGCCCTGCTCCCCCGCCTCAATTCTGGTTTTTATGTTCGTCGTGTATCCGGTTGTCTAAAAAATAAATAAAAATAAAGTAGCGATGGGGCCTAAAACGTGGTGGGCCGGGTCTGAGGGTGGCGTTAGGGCTGGCCGTAGGACATGGGGGAGAGAGAAGGTCAGGCACACTCGTGTCCAGCTGCTGTCGTGTGTGCCCTGGTGGATGATGCTGATGGGGCCAGGGCTCCTCGGGGCCGCTTGGAAACCCATCCCTTTGCCCCCCGGCTTTCCTTCTGGCTTCGTGTGAGATGGGTCCAAATTCCGCATTTTCTTCTGCAGATTTCATCATCTGCCGCTTGACAAAGGAATATAATGCAGCAATTTTCCTAACCTAAATAGTGAATCTGAATGACTGTATTTCCAACTCCCCTTTAACTTGTACTTAATTTAAGTGTGTGGGCTTTTTAATTTGATCATTGTGAGGAGGAACAAAAAATGAAATACTGCAGATATGCCTTCCCCTTCCCTTTCTTTAGTTAAATCTATCTTTGTCATTCTCTTTCTTTTTGACTTTCCTGAGTTGCTCATGCTATTTTTCTCTGGTTTCTTTTGTTGTAGCTTCTGTATTGCAGCCTTACATCTTTAGAAATATACAATGCATGTATGTGACTGCTTCCTTGCCTTCACAGCATCTCCGCTGTCAGCGTATGACAAATAACATGTGATTGATGGCTGACTAAGCATTCGGAATATTTCTCCGCTCTTTGTGTGCCCGGTGATATTTTTTTTGGGTGTTGCGCAGGGAGGCAGGAGCGCCTGGCATCCCTTGTGAGCGTGGGGCCATCTTCAGACTCGAGCCTGAACTGCACTGGATGCAGGCAGGTGCTGTGCCTCCCGTCAGCCTTAAAGCCAGCAGAGCTGCTGGCTTGCTAACCCGTGAATCCATGTGATGTTTCCCTCATTCTTGTGAGGTGACCTGAAATAGTTCCTTGAGAGCCGGCTCCGGCCTGGTTTCATGCAGGGAGAACGTACTGCCTGCGTCTGTCAGCGTGAGAAGGGGCTTTGTAGCTGGATGGCTGTGATGTCTGCTGTCTTAAAAAGAAAATAAATTAAAATAAAGATGTGAGGTGCTTCAGCCGGTTGGATCAAAGCCTGATGTTCGCAGAGTAGCAAGCATTCCCCGCAGTCACGTTTTAATTGCTGAAAACTCTCTCTGTTTCATTTCTTTTAGGAGAACCAGCCATTTCTCAAGCCAGAGAGCACATCTGCCTTTGTTCTGAAGGCGGCAGGGTGAACGCTCCCTAACCAGGTATGTTCACACAGCAGCACACCAAAAAGCTTTCCAAACCATCCCTCCTGCCTCCCAGTTAACTCCTCAGGTCTCTGTATCCTTGACTCCCCAAACCACGGATATCTTACAAGGCTAGCAGCACGCTCAGAGTCACCTGGAGGCGGTTTGACCAAGGCCTCAACGCTGCTTGGGTAACAACTCACAAACAGTTGGCGTTTGCAATGTTTTATTCTGTTCCTTGAAAGGCTGTAACTTGAGGGTCAGTCACACAGCAGCCTCGGGAAGGGCTGCTCTGCTCCTGCCCTGTGCATCGAGACCTGCCGCTTACAATCCTGTCACTGCAGCGAGCACCTCTGTACACCCTGCTTTCGGGCTGAAAAGGTGCTTTTTCAGGGCTGGACACAGGGCAGCAATTGAACTGCCTTTTCTGTCGAGAGCACTAAGTGCTAGATCTCCGTGTACCCTGCATCACCTGGTCCCTTAGTCATGCAAGGGGTGAGTGGTTAAATAATTGTCTTTGAAGGCCGTGTTCCTGAGAGGGCTGCTCGATAAATTATGACGAAACTTCAGGCACCTTAGGTAGCGGTAACAATTGCAGCTTTCTGATGGCAGGACAGCTAGGCTGCTGCTCCCAGTGGTACACTGGGGCCTCTGAGCGCTGCAAGGGTGGCTGCTTTGAGCAGTAGCCTCTGGTTTTAGCTCCAGCTTTCAGGTGGAGACTGCTCCTGTTTCACTGCTGGGGAACCAAAACACAGAAGTCCATGTCTGTGAGGGTATTTACCTGCTCACAGTCCATCAGTAGGATGTCAAGCGTCTAAAATTACCCCAAGGTCACAAAAAAACCCCGATTTCCTAAGGTAGCTGTTGTCTGTAAATTGGATTATTTTTTAAAATACATTACATTCTTTGATGACTGTTAACATGGCATCACCACGCTTTTTATCTGTTACAATATACTCCAGGGAAGGCACAATTGTGCCACACGCTATCTGCCTTTCATTCCAGGTGAAAAGATTAAAGTTTTGGTAGGATGGTACCTTCAAGGTTATCGGTTAAAACTGGCCTACCTTGACCACAGCTCTTCCCATAGACGTTCGCTCTTCTTTCTTCAAAGCAATCCATCACGTAGCATTGGTCGTTGACCCAGAGTGGTAAAAATTGAGTTTTTGAGAGATGCCAGCAGCACTTTGGTCTTCAGCATCCTTCTGCAGGGCTGATTTGGGAGCCTGGGTTCTGAGTGGGATCTCCAAGAGAGGGCAGTGTGTCCCTGGCAGCTGGACCGTGCTGCAGCTCCAGGCGTGAGCTGCTCGTGATCAGAGCAGCAGCGTCAGTCTCCAGACAGCTGAGAGAGCCTAAGTCCTTAAATCAATTTGGAATGAGTAATTGACTGGCACGCTCATTAGCAAATGTATTAGGAGCTGTGTTTTATCATGCGGCTGGTCGTCCTTTCCCCGGGTTGTGGCAGGAGTACAGCGGTGCTTCCTGTTGCCTCACTTTCATGAGAAATGTCGCCTGTCGGTTCCACTTGCGTCATTTTGCCCTACTTTTTGCACTTGGTGTCTCCTCCAAGAAGGGAGCGATTTTCATGGAATCAGCACCGAGCCTTGCTGTGAGTCAGGGTGGACTGGAGAGTTAATTCGAAACATAAGGAAATCGGGGAGAAAAACAAAAAAAGGAAAACTGATGGAGGTTGTTATATTGTAATATATCGCCTCAGGGCTCCAAGCAGGAAATGCTTATGCCAGTCTCCGTCTCAAAAGCAAATCTTTCTTCACTGAAGAGGCAAATTTTTACTGAAGTATGTAAGCATACATCTCTCTCCAGCCCGCCGCCTGCTTTTTTTCCCTTTTTAAGCCATTCCTGAAGCAGGGCTGTGAACAAGTCGCCACTGCTGGACTTGGCTTCTGTTTTCAGGAGCCGTTTGTGACCCCTTTTGCTCCGTTTAGCTCTGCGTGGTGAGCAGCCAGCAGGTCACCACTGCCCGGCGGGACCCTCAGCACCTTTCTGGTGGTTAGGAAGCTGGGTTTAATCCTGTCGAGTTTTGTTTAGTTCCTAGATTTACACGAAGACATCTTTGTTGGCGACTTGCGTCTTGCAGAAATGCTTCCCTGGCCTTGTGATCACTGATGCATCAAGAGCACCCCGTTTTCTCAGGGTTCATTACGGCTTTTATTTGGTTTTCTTGCTAATTGGCTATATAAAACTGCTTGATAGCCTCTAGAAGATAGGGCGCTTGTATAACATGAAAGCACATTGAAATAACCTCAGAAGTTGCTTTGAGATAAAAATGTATCCCAGGAGAAATATCCACATTTAAAACCAAGCAATTAACCTTGCTTTTAAACCCTTCCCTTCCTTCGAGGAGACGTTTTTCTTTGCTCCCTTTTCACTTGCTGTAATGGCAGAACAGATTGAACTTTATCCATCTTGTAGGAAAGGGGAAAGATCCCTTCCCCGGGGAGTGCTTTAGTGCTAGCTTGGAAGCACTGCTAGTTTGTCATCATGGTTTTTTTTTTGAGTGGCATTTTCAGTGATTTGAAGTCAACAGCCTGTTGATGTTTCGTGTTTGTTTTACTGGAACAGTTCTCGAATTGTTGGTGCAACTATGAAAATAGCTATACGTTACCCGGCTGAATGCCTGTCATAATATTGAACAGCAAATGCCTGTGCACTTTTATAATGGCACTTTAAGAATTATAAACCTCAGTATCCCATCTGTGTTTCGCTTTGGTATTTACAGTGTAATGAATTCTCCCTTGCTGCTTCAGCTGGATACTCTTTCACCTCCTCTTCCTGTTGCAAGCAGTTGTTGGGTTGGTGTACATTTTAAAATTCCTCCGATTTTTAGGAGGCTGTCAGCGACATAAAAGGACTTCTTGTGTTGCTTATTTGCTTGGCAGAGACACTGAGCTAATCTAATTACATTAAACGTGAGCATCCCCAGAGCGAAGATGTGCATTGTCCCTGGTTTGATCTCTTTGTAACAGCTGGAGGCATTTGCTAAAACTGGCAGATTTATTTTTTTTTTTATAGGAACAAACTTTCTCCATAAACAAATATTTTTTGCTACAGACATAGCGATTTTTTTTGTTGTTATTCTTGATCCCTTGTCTAAAAGGAGGAAAAGGTGATTTGGGGATGAAAGAGAATCGGAAAGTCCGGAACATATCTGGTGTATCTCCTAGCAAGAGGAGGCTGTTGCTATAGCGCATTTTTGTTCCATTAGTGTTTGTACGTTTTTACATTTCATTTTCCAAACAGCTTGAGGAAATTGGCATCCCATAAGTAAAACTTTTAAAAATAGCTCTGTTACTGCTGAAATAAGTCCTGTTGTTTCCACGGGCTGGTGTCCTGAGTCTATTACTGGCTCTCTGAACCCTTGGAAGTGTTGAAGGAGATGGTGCGAAGCGGAGTTGTAACCCCAAATATTTACTGAGGAATTAGTTTGTCCCGTTCCTTTTAAGAATGAACTCTTACGAATGGAATGTTGCTGTCTGCAGGGCTTATTTTGAACTTTTTCCTCTTTTGTTCCGAGGAAAAACAAAGCCTGAGCAGGAATGTGGGATCGTGTAGGAACCGTGCTTCCGAGCACCCAGGCTCATCAGCGGAGCCCGGCGTGGGGTGGGAATGCAGGCAGCTCCGTGCTAGCTGCCCTGCTCACCTCAGCTGATGGCTTTGTAGGACCTTGTACGCTTAATTAGGCATTATTTCTTACAGGACAACAGGTCTAGAGTTGCACCTTCCACCCACAAAGCTGCTCGTGCACAGGTCCTTTGTGCCGGCGGTGCTGCGCGGGGGCCGCGTTGCTTTCTGTCCTCGGGCAGCACAGCTGCTGGCAGCGTTTCCTGTTGCTCTCAGAAACCCGACGGAGCCGAGCTTCACAGGAGCAGCTGCTGCTCAGAAATCCCCCCGTGGAGGGGCCTCAAAGCGACAGATGTACTGCTGGGGGGCCCGTTGAACGGTTCCTGCGGGCTGGCAGCTTGCAGCGTAGGTCCCTGGAGGTGTGAAGCCCTGCAGGCCGGAGGGAAGGCCCCTCTCGCTCGCCTCTCCTCCGAGCCTTCCCTTTTTAGGACTTAAAAAAAGGCTTCCAGAGCAAGTTGCCAGCACAGACCTCCTAGCAACTTCACAACCAGCAGTTTGCTTCCAAAAGCAAATGTGCACTGGCTGTGGCAGCTGTTACTTAGCAAAAATCCTGGGCCGCCTGCTGGAAAATAGCAGGGCTGCTGTGGGCAAGGAGAGAGGAATCTGCTCGTCCCTTGGAGGAATTAATGGGGAAAAGTTAAAAACTCGATGAACTCTGTCTTTTACCACGGATGTTTTGCACTGGTTGTCCAGATGCAATTGCTTGGTAATGATTTACTATTTTTGGGTGTCTATTTTTGGAGACTGGGCAAAGTCTACCTCTGGGCCAGTACCTTTTGCCTATTTTTAGAGCACTGCGTAGCAGAATTACAACCAGGGCGGGTTATCCCAGTAAAGCTCTTTAATTTCGAGCGTGGTCTGAGCACCTTTACCCCGAGTAACGTGTTCTTCTCCCTTTAACTTCACCGAGACATCGGTCCTGGGGGATCCTAAAGCTCTGGTGCGGGTCTGCGACCTGCTTGCCACGGCAGGTGCCGACCTCGTGCGGTTGCGGCGTGGCCGTGAATCACGGTCCCGTGCCGGTGCTGCTGGGTGCCTGTCAGCACTACCTGCCTGGAATGCTTGCGTTTGGCCCACGGGTACGGCATGTAACAGTTCCCAAGTTCCTCGAGGAGGGATCCATCAGACGCCTCGGAAGGAGCCCTCGGCCATTTGGCAGCTTCTGATTTTCCATGAGCTGTTCTGCGTTGCCCAACCGCGCTGCACGGGGGCAGGCGGTGCTGGCACCAGCACGGCGCGGGCACCAGCACGGCACGGGCACGCTGCTCTCATCAGGGCAGGGCTCGGAGGCTGTTCTGCTCCAACAGCCTGCTGGTGGCTCTGGGCTTCCTAAATCCTGGGGCTCTTCACTGAATGAGCAGCTGGAGCTAAAGAGTCTAAAGTCACAGCCAGTGCAAATGCAATTTTCTCTTATTCTCACATTGCAATCCCAAATCGTGTTATCAGGAACATTGCACACTGAGCTTTATGTGCAGAGGTGAC
This sequence comes from Aythya marila, assembly GCF_965140915.1. NCBI lineage: Eukaryota > Metazoa > Chordata > Aves > Anseriformes > Anatidae > Aythya > Aythya marila. The sequence continues at coordinate 5,286,904 of NC_139068.1, forward strand.
TGGGCTGCTGTCTCGTTCACCTAATGCATGCAGTGGCTTTGATTCTTACCCTGTCACATACTCAAACGCTCTTGAAAAGTCGTAAAGACTGCTCATACGGCAGCCTCTTCCTGCAGAAGGATTCTCTGAACCTTGTGTGTTCCCTCTAATCCTTTCCTAGCGCTCTTTATTAGTGGCAGTAGGAATCGCTGACAGCATCAGCCGCCCGCCTGCCCTGCGACCCGCCGGATCTTGGAGCGTCCGAGGGAAGGAAAGCAAATTCCTCCTGCCGGGGAGCTGGAAGGGGGTGCTGGAAAGGCTCTGCAGCGACTGCCTCCCACGGAGTTCCTGGCACCGTGGGCTTGCCGGTGGGCTGGAAGGGATGATCTGGATGATCTGTCTTCCCTCCAGCTTTGCACCGGCTCTGAGGGAACGTTGGCAGCTGCAGGCTTTGCCTCGGGAGATGCCTTGCATTACCAACTGTTGCCGCTTCCAGGCAGTTCGGAAAGGAATTCCCCTCCTCGCCGCTCCCACCCACTGCAGGGTATCTGTGATAGTCTGGTGCTTGTGGTGCAGGGTGAGAATGAGCAAAGGCTTCTGGCCCAAAATATAACCAGGGCATGGGTCAAGAAGGACCAAAACCAACGAGGTGTTTTTTTCCAGACCCGTTGGTGCGACAAACACCTGCGACGAGTTCCTAACGCGGGTGGCGGAGCCCCTCGCACTCCGACGCGGCGATGTTGAGGGCTTTGTTCGGGCAGGCGCTGCTCTGCAATATCCGCTGGGAGGAAATTGCAGCCTGCTTATCGCCCGCGTAGGAAACGCTACGAGTGGGAGATAGGGGAGTGCCTGCCGCGTGGCTGGCTGCGCACCGGGAGCCGTGCGCTGAGTGGCGAGCTCTGGACGCGGCGTACTGGGGGCCAGCTGACTTACTGGAGACCTTTGGCCGGCTGGGAAGCCGCTGGCCAGCGCCTCCAGATGAATGAAGGCAGGAGCTGGCCCAGCTCGCTCACCTTCTTGGCTCCGTTGGCCTTGTTTTCGGTGTCGGCGAGCGGCAGCGCGTGGTCACGCTGCGCTCAGCCGGGTCACGCTGCGGGATATCGTGTTCTTTACCTTTGCACTGGGAGAAGCATGCGAGGAAGGAGGGGGCAGAGTTTATTCCAGCACGCTGAGGTCAGGCTTGTTTTCCCTCTCTGAGCAAGAACAGACCAGCCCCTGGAGTCAGCTCCTGCAAGCCTGTAAACAAAAGGCTCATTTCTGCGGAAAGCCGAAGATGGTGTTGTGTTCCTCTGGAAAGTTTTTTTGGCTCGCTTTTTTCCCCGCTGCAAACTGCGCCTCGTGCGTTAACCTTGGGTTCAAAGGGCTGAGAGCAGGAGAAACGCTGCTGCAGTTCATCAGGCCGAGCTCGGGGTGTCTGCAGGGCTGGCACCGACTGCGGGACGGCCGAGGGGGACAAGTGTGTGTCCCCTGGGAGGCTCTGCGAGGGCCACGAGGCAGTGCTGCGGAGATGAGAGGGGCTCTCTGGGGTGGAGAGGTCGAAATTCAGAGCTGCAGGTGCCTCGCAGGGGCTGCTGCTCTCGCTGGTTTTTCCCCTGGGAGCTGCTCAGGGCCTGCCTTCAGCTGCAGAGACTTCTGATGTGGCTCGACAGCAGCCCTGAACGGCTGTGCTTGCAGAAAACCCCAACAGAGCTTAAAATGGTGACCGGTTACAGGAGGGATCTGAAGGGCTGCGGTGGCTGCTGCGCCAGCGCTGAGCCCAGGGATCCCTGCGCTGCTTTTAAAACAAAAGGAAAGAAAGGGCAGTCAAAAAGGCAGGTGCATCAACGAAGTTTGAGGAGGAACAGTACAAATAAAGGTGTCTGTAACGCCGTTCCAGGCGTTTGGTTAGGTAGCTGCGGCTTCAAGACTTCGTTTGGTATAGATGAGGGTTCTCTTTTTTTTTCCCCTCCATCGAGCATTTGGCCATGCTGTGACTCTCACAGAGGAAATTCCCCGTACTGGGTGTTGCCTCTCGTGATTGCTGTCAGCAGAGCTCAGTTTAGTCAAAAGGTAGATTTGGGGTTTTGGGTGGCTCGTCGTTGGCTGTGGCTTCGAGCTCTCCCCTGCAGCTCGGAGGCGGCAGCAGCTCGGCATTTATCACCTCTCCGAGAGCACCAGAGACACTTAAACAACTGCACATACTTCACGGGGCCAAGCTGCTTGCTATTCCAATCTGTTTGCCATTTAGAAGCAGTAATTATTTTTTCATGCGATAAAATCACGTAGAGCTGGAAGAGCTGGGAGGCAGCGAGCGGGGGCTAGAGCTGAGCGCTGGCTCCGTGCAGCCCGTGATTTACGGGGGCAAGTTCATCCCTTAGAGCAATTAGCAGGAGGCAGCGGGCTATGGGGAGAGCAATCTTCCTTCCAAGAGGCACATCATGCCGTATGGAGGGGGCTGAAGAGGCTCTTTGCTTATTGATGGCTGAAATTCCCCCAGGCTGCTCATCTTCCTCCCCCCTTTCTCCCACCCTGCACGCGGGCGATGCGATGGAGAACCCGGCTCAAGCCGGGGAATTCGAGGAAGCAGCCGGTGCCTTCCTGGTTTTGGGGTCCAGGAGATGAGCTGGGGCTGATCCCAAACCTTCTGCTGTTGGCTGAAGCCTTCAGGCTTGTGGCCCACGCTCCGTTTTGGTCTCTCGGTCTCGCACCCCGCTGCAGGTGCTTCCTTTTTCCATAACGGGGCTTTCTCTTTCGCTCTCACCTTCGTGTTTACACAGACAGCTGGAGTTGGTGCTCGTGTTTTCGGTGTGGTATTTGTGAGAATTTGCTGTTCTGAAAAAAAAAACAACACAAGGGCATGAGAACTGTCCCTCACTGACTTACTGAAAGCAGGAGATGGAGGTAAAAGGGGCAAGGCGAACCACGGCCTGAAACCCAGCGGGGAGTTGAGTGACGTGGGTTTTGCTCCCTGAAAAAAACAAACAACAAAAAAAAAAAAACACAAAAAAAAACAAACGTGTTTGTGTTCAGGCAGCGAGTGGGGAAAACAAGCAGGGTTGGATTTCGGCTCGGATGGATTCTTGGAAGGAGTCCACGGCTCTCGCTCCCAGCGGTGAGCTGGGCTGACCGGAGGAGGGTTGAGCAACGCTTACGGGTAGGCAGGAAGGGGGCCGTGCTCCCGTAAGGCGGCGGGCAGGGGAGCATCCCCGCCTCTGCCAGCGCTGGTCGTGTCTCGAAGCTCTCCCCGTGGTGGTTTTTGTGTTTTCCAGAGGCCAGCTCAGTCCGTCCCGCCGTAAAGTTTTTGAGGTTTTGGTGTTTGTTTCTTGAAAGCTGAGCTTGCCAGTGTGCCCGTGCTCAGCCAAAGGGCTCTGCGCTGGGTTTTTTTGCTCGAGCACTGCTCTGCAGCATCCCCACAGTAACACAAAGGTGCAAAAGCTCTTCCTCTCCCACCACAGGGGACAGGAGTTCAACATCTGCTGGCTGTAGTCCTGTAGCTAGATGGCAGGGAAATCCAGAGCGGGGTATTTAAGTCAGCTCTCATCCAGTAGCCGAAGCATTATTTATCTCCAGTTTCAGATGCCACCAATTCGGGGTCAGAAATACCAAGCTTGACCTCCAGGTCGTGAGCATTGTTTATAAAAACAAATGAAAATGCCTTCATTCCCTGCCAGTGTGTCTGTTGTGTGCAACAGGGGAAAAAAATGTGCTTGGAAACACCATAAAATTGAAAGGAGCCAATGTTAATTTCAAAATGTACCTGGGACAGGGCGTTCTTCGGGATGGGAAATTGATAACAGGGAAAACAGACGACTGAAGTCAGCGCAGCGCCTTCACCACGCTGATTACTGGAGTAAATATTATGATAATAAAGTCGCAATCAGCGGAGCGAGATGTATTATTCCGAATTTGAACTTCATTAATAACGCACCATCTGTTCGGTGTGCCAGCGGCCGATCTCCTGAATCCCAGTTCCCTTTTCTGGAAGGAATGGGACGGAACTGGGATGCTGTGGCAGCAAGTACGTGTAAGTAGCCAAAACTGCTCTGCTGCAGCAAGGTGAGCAAGAACAACTCGACTCTTGGGAAACTGGCAGTATTGTCCGGGTGTTTTTTCACCTTCCCTGCTGGCTGTTTTACCTGCCACGGATGGAGAACGCCGCGGCAAGACGCCGCCGTGGTGTTTGCTCAACTGCACGAGCTGTTCCCAGGCACCCTCGGAGGGGACTCGTCTTGCTCCTTGCCGGTCAGAGGTGAAGCCCGGTGCTTGCCCTGCCCACGAGGATAGCGTGCTGCTCGTTATGTAACAGCGATCCACCTCCTTAATTAGGGTAGGAGCTCCACGGATTCTGAAGACGTGTCCCTCTTAGTCAGGAGGCGCGAGGCGTGTGGGGGAGCCTTTGTTCCCGTGCAGGGCTGGGGAAGAGCAGCTTGTAGCTGCTGGAGCTGGGTGCTGGAGCTCAGCTTCCTTTTTTTACCCAGCCTCTGCGTGTGTGTTAACCAGCGTCTCGTGAACAGGAGGTGCTGCAGACGGTGCATTTTTGGTTCTTTTTCTGAAAATTCTTGCTGCGTGCTGAAGGAGGTGATGGTGTGGGCGTCCTGGCTTCTCCCTGCCCCGAGCAAAGGGGCCAGGGTGGAGGCAGGAGGCTCAGCGCGTGGTGGTGCAGGGTGAGCACCTTCCTAGCTCCCTGCTGTCTCCTCTGAACGCTGGCACCGTGCTGGTGATCCCACCCAAGCTGCTGCTTTCGTGGCACGGCGAGACCGCGACGATTTTCTCCGTTCTGCTGAGGACAGCTCTTGCACCTCGCCTTGTATGCCATGAAACTTATTAAATCATCAGTTCCAGTCTCCCCTACGCAAACAATCAGCACTGAAGCATTATCTGCCAGTGCTGACTAACAAATGCTGTAATTAGTGAGCTCCAGCTAATGAAGCAGCGTGGTGATTAAAGCCTCATGACTCTTCTGTAGACGAAATAAGTTAAACAGCACTTGTGCTGCTTGAGATCGCTCTAGACTTTTGGGTGATCTGGGAGCAGAGATCTGGGCTTTAATCGGGAGGTTTTAGGCCGGTTTCTCCATTCTGTTGGTATTTTCCCTGTGTGCACCCCGAGCAGTGTTGAAGTTTGATTGGAACAGGAGCGACGCCTCCGCTGACCTCGCGGCGCAGAGCCCTATCAGCCGAGCACATTTTGGAGGAAACAACGGCGGGGTTAAGCAAGGCTTTTTGTCTGCTTCGACTTCCTACAAACAGCATTCCAGCAGCACGTTTTCACCACTGTTTTGCAAGATAGCTCCTGCTGTTTTTCACGCAGCCCTGCCTTCGTGTCCCTCTTTTTTTGGAGGTCTCGAAGCTCGCCCGCCGTAGGGGTGGCAGCGCCGTGCCCCGCGCGTGACGCGCTGCGGTCGGGCCTGACCACAGCCCAGTCATCCTTTGTTGCCCTGCTGGTCACCAGATGCTGACTGCTGAGTGCAGCAGCTTATAGGAAATACTCTGAGATCTTTTTCCTTGAAAGAAATGATGCTTGATGCTGCGTAGGACAGAAAATGTCTTGAATGTGCAGTACAGGCTGCGGTACGGGAGCATCAGCGCTGCCTTTCTCTGGTCACTGCCTCTTGGTGGTGGCACAGCTGCCAGCAGTGCTGCCCGTGCAGCCTCGGCAGCATCTTCGTGCACCCGCAGGACTCTTGTGAGACCCTACATGTCCAATCCCATGTGTGAAATACCCACGAGGTGAAGGAAATTCAGCCTGGAGATGGGAACCCGCTCACTGGGAGCAGGGCACCTCGCTCACGTCCTAGCAGCGTGTTGTCTTTACATCGGGGGGCTGGATTTCAAAGTAGGGAAGGAGCTTTGCTTTGCTTAGTGAACGCTTTAGGTCTGGGGGTCTGGATGCTGGAGTGTTTCAGACCTCCCCATTTTGGGAGATGTTTGATGTCCCCACTGGGGCCTGGGGCGAGGTGTGCCACGCTGGCACGCTTTGGGGCAGGAAGAATTTGGATGGGTGACGAGTTGCTGCTGCTCTTCACTTGGAAGCGTTGAGGTCTGTGCGGTTCCAAACCCCGTGGTGCAGGTGGAAATGTGCCTAAATCCCGATCTTTTTGCCTAAAACCCGAGCTTTGTGCCTGCTGGGTGGTGGATCTCCCAAAGCCCTACCGGCGCCGAGCGCTGCCTCGTGCAGTGAGCGTGCCTGGGCTGCAGAGGTCTCTGTTGGGCTACGAAAACCTTGAGATTATTCTGAGTTTAGAGCCATTATGCTGCCGCCTTTTATCGAATACTGAATAACTTAGATGCATTTTAAGAAAAGAGCCTGTTGCTGTAATGGCAAGGTGCTACGGCCAGCAGTGCGGTCCGGCCAGCGAGGCGCTGCCGTGGCCACGGCTCCTTGCTTGGAGCTCCTTGGAGCCCCCAAAAGGAGTCAGCTCGGGCCTGGCAAGCAGGAGGAGGCTTTCTTTGCCTGAATAATGCCAAATAACGCTGAGCCTCGTGTCGTGGAGCAGCTCGGGTCCGGAGATGGCCGTGGTGGGTGACGGCAGATGGCAGCACCCGGCCCCGGCCCGGTGTTGTTTCTGGCCAGGAGATCCCTCGGTCCCCTGGCCTCACCACCGCAGTCTAGACTTACTGACAGACGGGATTCTTCCCCCGTTAGGTAAGCAAGACGGAGACGCCCATTATGCAAATCCCCAGCCATGGTGTCCCTCTGTAACATTCCTCAGATTGTCTAAATAAGGTGCTGTTTCATACCAAAAAAATTGCAGCACGGCTTTTGGGCAGCATTCAGCTGCCTTGCCCTGCAGGCTTGATTATCTTTTTTTTTTTTTTTTTTTTCTTTCTCGTTAGGCTTTTCCTTGGCTAATCAGCCCAGACGGAGCACTTTGTGTTCTCAGCAGCTGGCCCCGCTGCTTCCCATCACCACGGGGCTGTCCTGCGGGGATCTGCAGGGAATAAATCGGCCGTGGGCTCGTCCCCCAGCCTTGTGCTTGGGTCCTGAGCCCGCTGTGCTCGGTCTGGGGGGGCAGCAGCCCCTGCATGGGGGTGTCACTCGGTGCCGTGACTCACACCCAGACCGAAGGCGGTGGGGATCGATCAGGATTGATTGGCCAAAGTGGGTAGAAGCGGCTGTGGAGGATTGACTTTTTTTTTTGTTTTTTTAATGACTGAGAAATGAAATGAGTCCTTCAGGCCTGATGACTCCTCTCTGGCCTTCCTCCTGCAAGCAGCAGCTCAGAGAGCCTCTTGCCATGTGCTCGTTACATGAGCACTGATTTCTGAGCAATTAGTGTTTCTCTGAATGTTTTATAATGCGGTTCTGTAACTAATATCTGCCCTTCTGTCCCCAGCCTGAAGTTGCTGTAGGCTCGTCAAGCCTCGGAGCATGTAGTTCGACAGAAATAGCTGGGAAGAGATGACTGCAGGCTTAATAAGCCGCTGCTTGGGTCAGTGGCTGGCAGCCCACCAGCGAGGCAGGATTTCAGATTGCTGTTAGTGCTGCACGGTGATCGCATCCCTTCGCAGGAAAACATTGGAAGGCTTCCGAAGCTTGAATCCACTGTGCAGGCACGTGATTTTCTGGGAATTAGCTGAGTGCACTGCAGAAGGCTTCATAAATACCTACATGGCCTGATGTTAGATGATGGCAAAACGACTACAGCAGGGTTTTTGTCCATGTTTTGTCACGGTGGCCTTGTGGCCGCTCCCAGTGGCACATCCCCCTGTGCTGCCAGCTGCCAGCTTTGATAACATTTCTGTTCCTTACCTATCCGAGAAAGGAAGAAAGTGCATTTTTGAATTGCAGCACTACTCCTGTCACTTGGTTAGGGTTAATTCTTTGCAGTGATGCTTTCTGAGTGACCTGCAGGTGGAGGGAGGACGCGGTGCCTGCAGAGCAGCTGGGGCAGCCAGGAGCAGAACCTGTGCTCGGCTGCAGCCCCGTGGCACTGCCAGCCTCTCCCTGTCCCTTTTGGGGATCCCTTCGTCCCTCTGTGCTGATCCTGCATGCTCTGCACGTCGTGGCGTGCCAGCCTCCCACCCCACGATGCCATCTTCCATCCGGCAGCTTCCCAACGCGACCGACTTCCCCGCTCGGGGTAACCTGCAGGGGTTGAAACATTTGCTGGCTTCCAGCAGCGTTATGTAAACCATCCCCGGCTCGCGTTGTCATTCTGAAAGTGTGCTTTAACATTTCGGCTGTAAGATCAGAGATAATGAAAGGGGGGGGGGGAGCGTTGCTGAGTCAGTTCTTGCTGGCTCTGGGTTTTGTCCTTCCTGCCCTCCCACACGCTCCACCTGCGCTCTGAGCTAACCTTCGGTGCTGCCGGCCCGCCGGGCTTTCCTCCCAGCAGCAGTAAACACAGCAGGGCTCCTCTTTTCCTGCCACATCGCCCTGCTGCTTCCAAAGAGCCCTGGCCGAGGAGGGCTGAGGAGCTGGGAAGGAAGAAGGGGTCCCCGCACGTGGCCCCGGAGTTTGGGCAAGCCGCCGCTCCGTCCCGCCTCTGCCAAACCGGCAGGCAGCCAGGATAATTCAATCAGTCTTTCCTCTGAAACACCTAAATTCCATGTAAACAGGAATGTGTCCTCCTGGTCCCGTTCGGCTGCAGAGCTGAGGTTTCGTTTGGCAGCACTCGCTGCAACCCGGGGGTGCTCGGTGGTGTCTGCTGCCCGAGTTAGTCACACGTGGCTGAGCAAACATGACATTTGTTTTGGGGTCTGAGCCACCGGCTGACACGCGAGACATCCCCGTCACTGTTTTAACAAGGCCGTGTGGTGGCGTCCATGTCGCAGGCAACACAAAGACCTGCTGGGGTTTTGCTTTTTTTTTTCCCCAAAAAAAAAACCTGGTGCTCAGGCAGTGCTGGCGGCGTTGCACGCAGCGAGCCTCGGGGCTGGCCTCTGCCAAACCAGGTTTGTCGGGCTCGTACCCAATTCTTTGAAGCCTGGAGCTGCCTAAGCACATTCGTATCTGTGCAAAAATGCTTACTGTGATTTTTGAACTAAACCTTTTGTTTTCTGGTGAGATAGGAAGGCCTGCTTGTGGTTAGCTGGAGGAACAGTTCGGTCCTGTGCGAACTTGCAGAGGAGATGGAGAAACAGCCTGTCCTGGGAAGCAGCCTGGCCTGCTGTGAAATTGGGTGTTTGAAATGCAAATCAGCGAGAGGGTGCCGGGGGTTTAGGTGAATAATCCGGCTGTCAATCGTTCCTGTAATTGATTTCTGACTTTCTAGTGCGAAAGCCCTCAATCTCTTATCTGAATCTCGTGAAATTTGTGCTTTCAAGTTACGGAACAGAGTTGCACAGGCACATTGTCATTAAACAGGTTTGCTTGTTCTTTATCTGCTTTTTTTTCTAAGTATAGATGTGTGTAAAAGTGCTTAAACAGCGCTAACTGGCCTCGTTTCCAGTTTGCTTCCCTTCCCAGCGCGGGGTTCCCATGCAGCTGTGCTCCTGGACGGGCGTGCGTGCTGCAGCCCTTAGGACAGCATTCCTCCCGGCCTCGGCTCCACATCATTTGGTTAGTATTTGTTTAAATTTTGAATCCCAGAACTGTCTCCGCATCACTTAAGCTACCAGACAGACACCTTTATTAGCTACACGCACGGCCCCAGCCCTCTGGCATTTTAAATCCAGTTCGTACCTATTAAAATAAAAAGGATGTTGGCAGCTTTCGGTTGCTCGTTGCTATAGTTCGCTGGAATTAATCTGGAATCCCCAAATGCCATTTGATTGAGTAAAGGCAATTGCAGTTTGCTTATTAGGAAGTCAGCTATTTCAGTTAAAATCTGAAAGGAAAGTTGCTTTTTTTGTCTCGATGGCAGCTTGGACCGGAGAAAGCTCCCGTTCAGGGTTTCTCCTCTGCGCTGTGTGCACAGGAGCTCGTGTGTGAGCTGTTCTTTCCGTAGGCTTCAGCTTTTCTGCCAGTCCTGCCCAGAGAGAGTCGCTCTGTTATTGTCACATGCTCCCAGCTGTACCAGGCCACAGGAAAATGTGCGTAAAAGTGTCTAGAAAGAGCCAAATTAGTCAGCAATTAGTTCGGGTGCTCTGCTTCTAACCCTGAAGAGCGTCTCTGCTTTCTACCAATTGCTTTCCTCGGCTTAACCTATTGCTGGGAACTTTTTTTCTGATTTGATGGCAAAGGACACTGCGAATGGCATCGTCTCCAGGTCAGACCAACCTTTGGCTGGGGAAAAAGAACACCCCAGACGAGACAAAATATTCAGGTAATCGTGAACTCGGTGCCTCCAGCTTGGGCTGGAGCTGAGCTAAGGCAGCAGTGTTAGGATCACCCTTGGAAACGCGATGTTCCCAGATTTTTATGACTTCGTGTGATCACGAGGACGTGTCCCAGCACCGTGCCAGCTGCAGTAAACCATTGACCTGGAAGAAGCCAGCACCACCAGTGCAAGCAAATGAAGAACTCCAGCTCGCCGTGGAAGCCTCCCGTTTAAAGACGACCTTAGCCTGGTGATGAAATCTCATCGATTTTGGAAGCACATCAGCAGCAGGTCACTGACTGCTAATAACCACGGGCTGGACAAAGCCTGATCTAACGGCGTTACATCAGCTGCATTCGGAGCTCCTTGAACCTGAACCTCCTGGGATTTGCCCACCTTTGCTTCCGAGGGCCTTGGCTGCAGGCTCTCGGAGCCGAAGGGATGCTTTATTTCCCCAGCAGCTCTCGGGGCTGTTTTGGTGTTCCTGTAGCATTCCCAGCCTGGGGATGGCATTACGTTTATCTGCAATACCTGCTAAGAATAACCATAGAGCATCCGCAGCGGAGTACAGAAAGCCTCAGGAACACGAGGGTAGGCAGCAGCGTCCAAGAAATCTCCTTATAAAGCATTGCTACGGCTGCGAGGCGCTGCCAACAGGAGTGGCCCGCGCTGCCAGTAATTTCTCCCCTTTTCCTTTCCCTGTTGCAATTCCCTGCTCCTGCCAGCACCACGCCTGCTGCCCGCGATCGGCGCGGGGCTGCTGAAAGTCACGCGAAGCTCAGGGGGCTCGCGGCTCCCTCCGGGGCAACTGCCTGCAGCTGAGGAGAGGGTGATTCCGCAGAGGAATCTGCAAAGGGGGGCGTGCGGCCGAGTCTAATCCCGTTTCAGCCGGCCCCAGAAACAAAAGGAAATGGTTTTCTTGGAGCTGTGTCCCGAGCAACCCTTGCTGCCCTTTCTCATTGGTTTCAGGATGCAAAAAGCATGAGTCACGTCAACTGCCTTCGCAAGCCTTTGCCTCTGCAAACCAGTTCTGCTCCTCTGCGTTTTGCTTCCCCTCGTCAAGGAGGGTGGCTAAGCAAATTAGCAGCTTGTTTTTGCAGGATGGTGGCTCAGCATCCAGCTATCTAAACTCTGTAGGAATTTTTTTTTTTTCCTTCCTCGGAACTACTGTGCTTGAACTATTTGGCACAAAAAGCGGTGCTAGGATAAAAGTTCATTGTAGGCTACTCCGGATGGTGACGTGATGGAGCTGAGGGGGCTGATTTGGGGACAGCAGCTTTGGGACCTGCTGAAAATGACCAAATCTGCCCCTAGGAGTGGCAGCTCTGGAGCAGGGCTGGGGGCTTCTGGCATGGGCTGGAGTCAAAGCCGCTCATCTCTTGTAGTAAAACCTTCGGTTCAGCAAAAAGACTTATTCAGTCTGCAAAGCCATTATGCTGGCTTTTTAGATAAGCTGCAATTCAACCCTTTAGACAGTCTCACAGTTTTGTGTTAGCTGGCCGCCCGCTGCTTGATAACGACAGACGTATCTCACCAAATATTCGGCGTTTTTTAATGGCTCGAAATTATCTCCAGACTTTTTTTTTTTTTTTTTTTTTGCAGGGTCATGTGAGATCTCGCAACAGGTGATCCGTAGAGGAGTAATAGTTAACTCCGCATTGTGCAAAGGCTTTCTGCCGGCTGGCTGCTGCTCGTTGTGCAAGCACGGTTCCAGCTTTATCAGCATCGACAGGAATCCTGTCTCCTTTGTGACAAATGCTGGTTTCTGTCTGCGTCGAGGTGCTTTGTTAAGGTTTACAGAGGCCTTGCAGGAAAAGGAGGGCAGTTGCTTTCCCAAGGTCACCCGGGAAAGCTGGGGCAGAGCCGCTGCAGGGACCGTGCTGCAGCCTCCAGGTCTGGGGCTTCACCTCCAGGCTCCTTCCTCCCAGCCCTGCAGCAGGGGGGGAGCTCAGCTGGCTCAGAGACCCACTTATTTTGGGACACAACAGAGAAATGGATGTGACCGAGTGTCCCGAGGCAGGCGCTGAAGCAGTCTTGGCTCAGGTGAATTTGTTCCTTGTCTCTGTGCTCAGCTTAAAACAAAGCAAAAACCTCGCAAACGCTCAGAAAACTGCTCAGGGCTGAACTGTATTTGAAATGGGACAGGACTTCCAGTTCTCCACCTCTAATCTGAGCTCAGCGGGATGCTGAAAGCCTCTTTCTAGAGGCTCATCCAGTGCCAAGTAACGATACCTGGCTCTTCAGGAGATCCCCCTCACGTGGCTGACAGCTGAGTTATCACTTCTTTCCCCCGGTCTGTAGGCTGTTGGCGATGACCCTTCTCTGCACCTCTTCCACGCAGGCACACAAACCACCTTTCCTGCCCTCCCGTGCCCTTGAAACTCCCTTCTAAGAACTTAATTTCTGCAGCATGTGCAAAACTCCTCTACGTTTCTTAATCAGACGCAATCATCAGCATGCAGAGAGTCGGGGGGGGGGGGAAATCTGAGATTGTGGCAGTCTCTGCGTGACTTTGTAGTAAAACTGAGAGAATCCCAATTTGATATAGTACAAAAAAAATAAAAAAATCTTTGGTAAGTGTCCCAGTTCTCCCTCTCCGGGTGGCCTCGTTCGGGTTGCAGTCTCCTAGGAGGCACTTTGAAGTGCCGTGATTGTTTGTAACCCGGTTTTCCCCGTTTTCTGTTTTCCTAACGCTTCTCAACACTGTAGCGTTAAGTGTGTATCAGCCTAAAATTTGGGGATCTGAACACACACGCCTGTCAGTTTTCTGTGAACTGCAGCTGCTTAAGAGTTTACAAATGTCTCTGTTCAGGGGAGGTACGAGCACGATACTCTAATTTTAAACACTTTTGCCATAAAGCTTCAGAGGAAGGGTTTGCCTAGCGGGACGTTGGGGTTCAGCAGAGCAAATCTGCTTTGTAGTACCTGCATCGAGCAGGTACCTCCCGTGACAACCACTGCTCGACCCTTTTGCATTCTTTCCTTGAACATATTTGCTCTTCAGGTCTCGTCTGAGCGCGCCCCGGGTTCCCTGCTGCCGGCTGCCCTGGGGCGGTTTCGCTGCCGGCACATCGCCCTTCGTGCCCTGCCCCGTGGCTGCCGCGTTCCTGCCCCTGTGGCATCCCGTTCCTGCGGGCCCTGAGAGCTGCCTGCAGCTGCAGGGGTTGGTGGCAGTGCCCTGAGCACTGCCTGTGGCTTCATGGGTTCGGTGGCAGGGTTTGGGGAGGCACAGAGCAGAAGGACGGAGCACTTGGAGCAGCGGGCACGCCGTGCGTGCTGCTAGCACCGCTCATCTCGTGCTCTCAGAGCTGCTGAATCAGTCCAAGGGCATCTCGCTGCTTGGCTGCATCCTGCAAAAAAGAGAGGGGAGGACAAGGGACTGGGTTCAGAGGTGTCCAAGAGGACTGAGGGCTGCCTGCCCTCCTCATGTGTTGGCTCAGGCCATGCGTGCGGTCCCACGTTGCAGCCAGCAGCGATGGGGACGGATTGGAGAGGGGCACGACTGGGATGCTGCTGAAGCACAGCGAGCAGCTGGCTGCACACCAGCCACCCACGTCGCATGGGATACACACAGTATTTTGGGAGGTTTTGTGTGTGTGTTGTGTTTTTTGTTTTTTTTTTTTCCCAAGGCTCAGTTCTCGCTGGTGGGATCTCTCCTTGTCCCGGCGCTCTCAGAGCTGATGAGTCTCCCTTCCTTCGGTCTCCCTTCTTGGTAGGAATGCTGCTAGTGGTTCTTCAGATGAGTTTACACCTCGTTGTTTTCACTAGCTCTGGGGAAATGAGCTCTCCTTTCCCACAGGCAGGTGCCGGCTTTCCCAGCTGTCGGCACACACCAGCTTTCCAGCCCGTTGCCATTTGAACGTCGCAGCTGGGAAATGCATTACTGGGTAAGAACGGCTCGAGCCCTGAACACGGGGCTCCCAGGCCCAGCAAACGTGGTGTGAGGACTCCAGTTTGGAGAGCTGGAACCTCAGAAAGGCTCCTCCTGGACTCGGAGAGCCTGTAGGGTGGTAGGATGGCAGGTGAGCCGACAGCTCGAGGCCAGGGCGAGCGAACGGAGGGGACGGGGATGTCTGCTCTGGGAGCAGCCGTGCCAAAAAACCACCCAGGAGAGATGAAGTGGCCGAGGTCCAGCATTTACTACTGCATGGGGAAGAGCTTTAGTGTGCTCGCAGCCTGCTCACACGGCTGGGCTGTGTGAATCACCCTGCAGGGGGGTGCACGGCGCGGGGCTGGCCGACCCCGGCACCCCGGCGCGCGGTCCTCTGCCCTTTGCATTCCCACGATGCGAGGGGAGGGGGCGAAGACGTGGTGAACTGGGTGAGTTTCCTGCGGTTTGGTGACTCAGTCGGTACTCAGCTGTGTTAGTAATGCTTCTCCTGTGTCACCAGCTGCTCTGCCACCCGCGCCCCACAACCTGGCTGGACGGGCACGTGGCGGCACCCCCTGCTGCAGGGGTCACCCCGGCACCCTCTTCGTTCCCAGCTCTTGCTGCAGGCCCTGCCCGCTTCCTTTCCCAAAACTTAAAAAGTTTGCAACGTGCATTTCAGGGAAGAAAACTGCATTTCTGCCCTGAGATTTTTCTCTTGCAGTATCGAGCTGCTTCCTTTTCTGACCTCCAGCAGCAGAACTCCAGAGGGTTGCAGGTGATGTGCGCCTCACCCCCTTCTCCCTGGCGTTAGCAGGGCTGGCTGCAGAGCCCCTCTTGCTCAGGGGCTGCAGCAATTTGGCTCTTTCACACTCTTGCTCCTTCTTAATATTGCACTGCAACGAACAGAGGTACAGACAGCATTGTTCTGAGCGTGGTTTGCCTTAAAGTACTTTACCTGGTAATTAAAATGGTCAGGGGGAGTAGCAGAGCATAACACTCAGTTAAAAACATCCCATTTCAAAATATTTCCAGCAAAGCCAGTACCTGAAATTCCAATCACTGAGCACCTCTGGTGTACAGAGACTGCCCTGAAAAAGCCTACTGATTTTTTTTTTTTTTTTTTCCAACTGTTATCTTATGGAGCCGTGAGTCACAAAGTTCGGTCTGGTGGAAGGATTACCCATGTCCAGACACCCGCAGTGCTCCCAGGAGTGAGGTTGGTGCCCTGCTCCACCGCAGCTCCCTTCTCCCCTGGCTGCTGCTCGCGTGGCCGGGGGAGCCCTGGGCATCTGCAGCCACGAGTCTGTTCCCAGCAGCGGTTACTCTGGGAAGCGCGAGCAGAAGGGGATTAATGGCCAACAGGAATGTTATTTACGTGGTTCCAAGCAGAGCAAAAAAAAAAAAATAATAATAAAAAAAAATTACTCAGAACTGCAACCGTCGCTGGGGTTGGGTTCAGTGCCAGGGCCGCCCGTACGGGTGGCTGGCTCTGCCCGGCTTTGCATCAGCAGCAGAGTCAACAGGCAGTTTGGTTTGATGGAGTTCCAGAAAGGGCCTGAGAAACGGCTTTTTTTTTGCTGGGGTTGTCTACTGCTTTTACTTTTTATTGCTTCCCTGACGTGGAGCGCCGAGCTCTGGGGTCTGAGTAAGTGCACAGCACGGGCAAAGTGCTCAAATCCTGCCCAAACTGCAGAAAAGGGGAATGTTGAGCAAGCAGCTTGATTCAAAAAAAAATAAATAAATTGATGCTCGTGTTCTGCCTTCAGATCGATTTGGCGTTCAGGCTGGTTGTGGGGATGATCTCAGGTGGAAAGCCTGAGTTAGCTGCTCCTTAGGCAGATCTTCCCTCTCCTGCAGTGGCCCGATGGGTGTTCTCACAGCTCTCCCAGTAGCTTTTAGAAACCTGTGCAGACCCCCGTGCACAGATCTCAGCCCTGTCGGCGCGGGGTCTGCAGGGTGCATCCAGCCCTGCCCGCCCCATCGCTCGCCTTCCCGTGAGAAGTGGTCCTGGAGGGGGCTTGTCGGGGTGGGTGAGAGGTGGCCAGCAACACCTCAGCTGTTTGTTTCTTGTAATGAGTTTCCCACATTGTTAGGAAGGTCGTAAATTACGCGGGGAGCTCAGTTTTGCATGGTCAAGGAGTATCTGGTATTTGAAAGAGGCTTGTTGTGTTGCCAGAGTATGCAAAAGCGTTTGGGTGTTGCTCCGAGTTTGGCAGGCACGGGGGCCCTTCATCTTTGCAAAAAAAAAGTTGTTTGGTTTAATGTGTTATTAAAGTAAATGTATAATGAGCTTGCTACTGAGTGCCCATTTTTGACACTTTCGTAGATCTTAGCTCTGCCCATTATTGCAAGTATCTGATTTAAAGGCTTTTCCTAACATTTGTTGTGTTGGTTTTTTTTTTGTTTTTCTTTTTGTGCATCGTCCTAAAGAGGTGATGGTGGTGGTGGGACCCAGAAACATCCCAGCAAAACTCGAGTTCTCAAAGCTGTTGTGCAGGAAGGGGAATCCCCTACAAGCAGGCGCAGGAATAACACCGAGCTTGAGGTGGAGGAAGGTAACTGAAAGGCTTCGTCTTGGACCGAAGGTCAGCAGCCAAGCAAGGCCAAGGCAGCTGACACACTTAGCACCTACCCTAATTATTCACTATTTATGCGCAGGAAAGTGTGTGGTATTTTAGCACAGGAAAATCAGGAAAACGACGGGGCTGCTCGTGGTGGGACTGTGCCGTCCTGCCTGCTGCGTGACTCACGCGTGCCGCAGTCCTGGTTTTGCCTCTTTGGAAACGTGACGAAGATGCAGCTCCAGTGCTTTTAATTAAGAGCTGTTTACGTTCATCGATGCAGGCTGCAAATGGCTGGAGGGCAGACACACACAAGCTGTCTTCCACGTAGGAAGCCAGTCCCCCGGCTTGCATTTTGTCCCTAGGAGCTGGAGTTGCAGCACAGGGAGGACCGAGCACAGCCTGTGCTGACGGTGAGTTTATTCTGCTCAAGTTCACGGCCGTGCTTGGCCTGTCCCACCTCGCTCAGGCCATGCCTAGCCCGGAAAGGTGCCCGATGTGCTCCTGGCACAGACACGAGTTGATCCCTATTTGAGGAAGCTGTCACTACACTACGTGCCGGTGACCACCAGAGGTTGCGTTGTTCCACCCAGGTTTCCATTTGTCAGGCAGCAGCAGCTCGGTGGCAGCGTTGGGTCTGCCCGGAGGAGATCACACAGGGCATTTCTCCTGCAGGCAGGGAGCCAAGGTCCAACAGGCGAGCTCAGCCACTTGCTAACGCACCTGAGCTGAGACAGACAGCGCTGTGCTTCTTCCCGATACTCAGTGCAGCTGCCAAAACTGAAACTTGTGTGCAGGCGTTTAGGAGAGCACAGATCTGTGATGTCTTACAGTTATCTCTTTTAAAAGAGCAGTGCAAGTACTACAGGTACTTCAGGGCAGAGCAGAAGAGGTGACCTCGAGGTATACCCGGTCTGTGCTTTGCTTGCACGCCCCACAAGCTGCCCAAGCATCCATAAATTCATCCATTCCCCCCTTGGAGAGCTCCTCATCCTGCATGCTGCTGCCTGCAGCTGGTTGGGGCTGCTGTGGGTCAGGGTGAGATGTTCCTGAACGCCTGCCCCAGGCCTGCAGGAGCGCAGGAAGCAGCAGTGAGATGGTCGGGTTCAGTCTCTGATCAAACATTTGGCACTTCCTGAAACACAGCAGCCTCCTCTGGAGCGACACTGGAATAAATCTGTACAGCAAGGTGTTTCCATCCTCTTGTCGGAGATTTAAATCGGGTACAGAGTAGGGCTTTTGTGTCTTTTCTCCGTCATTCCCATTCCAGTACACCCAAATCTTAAAAATTAATCATGTTATGTCTGAGGGTTAGGCTTTTAATACCTTTCACATTGGTCATTGCGGGGGTTCGCTGTGCAGAGCCCAAGGCCGCTTGCTTTTCTGGCTGGAAGACGATTTCTGGACAGGGCACAGATGTGCCCGTTCCCTGCGTGTCCTGGCACTGCCCTTCCGAACACACCACGTCCCTTTCTGTCTGGCCCCTGTCCAGGACGAGCAGCTCGGTGTGAGGGATCCTTTGGCCGAGGCAGCCCGAGCACCGTGGGGTCTGTATGATATTACCACCCTTAATTTAACCATTTTTGCTGGAAACTCCTCCAGTCCTTCATTCCATCGCACGCCTTCACGTTTGCGTACGGCTCGCTTAACCAGAATCAGGAATATTGAAGAAATTAAGGGAATCTAGAATATATAAACCAGAAAGAGCTCTTGGTTTTCGGTTCGTGGTGGTGCCCCCACTGCAGGTTGTGCACGGGCTGCTGCAAGGAGCAGCTGCGGAGCTGCTGGAGGTGGCCTCGAGCTGCCACTGGCTGTCACTGCTGGGTCACTGCTGCTTCTGTTTTTTTTGGGACACTAGGGGAGGGCTGCTCTTCCAGATGTGCCTGAAGGAAGCATTAAAACCTGCCAAGGGGTCATGGTGGGACGGTAACAGCGTGGGTTTATCAGTGCTGGTGCTGATGGCTCCTTAATCGGGCAGTTTTGTTTAGCAGGGGCTATTTACATGCACTTGAGTGTTTCCTTCCATCCCGTTTGTCACGATAAACTGATTGCAAACCATCCTGAGAGCTCCTGCTGCACTGAAGCTCGGATCCCTTTCGGAGCCCACCAAACTCCAGCTCAGCAGGCAAGGCCAGACCTCGGGCGCTCCGTGCAAACGTTCATCCCTCCGCTTGCCGCACAAACGCCTCGCTGCTCGGGGAGGTGGCACAGCACGAAAAAAAACCCACCCTGTGCGAGATTGCTGTAAGTCACACGTCTCCTTTTTCCTCGTTAAGGTGCGTGTTGGGACAGATGGCAGCACACACCGCAGGGATGGGTGCCGGCAGCTCCCCGTGCAAGGTGCACCGGCCCTTGGTGAGGCAGGAGCCGAGGAGTTAACGCAGTCTGTCCCCGCAGGGCTGTTTGTGCAAAGCCCGAAGCCAGTGACATTTACCAGGCACTTACTGGCAAAGTTGATGGGGAGTCAGTGGCCGGGGGATTTATTTTTTTTTTTAGCTTTGTTCTGCAGGCTTGCTAACATCCCCAAACAGGCGCTGTTATCAGCAGCATCTGCGGTGCACTGACTCATGTGCTCTTTGAGCGAGGATGACAAACGGGGAGCAGAGACAAACAACTCCCGTGCAGGGGGGGGAAGGAGGGGCCGGTGGCCTCGGAAGGCATTTCCAGCGACGTCCCCACGCAGCAAAACTTTGGCCTTTTGCTTCCCAAGAAATCTAATCTGGGTTTCTTTGGAAGCAGAGGAGGGCCGGCGCGCAGCGAGGCAGGAGGGCTGGAAACCTCCGTGGGTTTGCAGCTCCCCCGAGCTGGAGAAGTGCCGTGGGGGGCGGTGGTTGTTTGCTGATGTCCTGCACATGCCTGGCATCGCAGCACGGAGCCCTGGAGCTCCTTCCAGCAGGGAGCTGGCATCTCGCTGCAGCCCGGCCAAGGTACTCGGTGTCCCCTGGCACCCCCGGCGCTGGGGACAGCCCGTATCGACGGCTGCAGGATCCCTGTCACGCTCCTTCATTTGGCTAATTATAGCTGGGAAATGTTTATCGTGCCGTACGCTGGGTTTTAACCTCATAGGTCAGGGGAAATTTCGGTGATGCTCTGGTCCCGTGCAAGGTGCAGCTGTTTAACAGCAAAATGTCGCCTTCGGAGCGAGCGCTCACCTTGCCCACGGGTGGGATTTGCTGTTTTGGGGCTCGGTGGAGCTTAAATTGCAAGAAGGAGAGCAGGGGGCAGGCAGGGGGGGGGTTCCACACAAACCCCTGCTCCGATGCAGAGCTCGGGGTGCCCGTAATTTGCCCGTGTGGCCGGGGAGGTGAAGCCCCGGCAGCGCTCCGTGAGGCGCTTCTGAGAAGGTGAAACCCAAATTGCAGTGTTTGTTGGGAGGGGATCGCCTGCAGTCATCCTTTGCAGGAATAGGCGGTGTGAAATTCCGCTGCCTGGTTTCCCTTTGAAGTTCCTCATCATTTTCCGTAGAACATAGCCCTTTTCTTTTCGTTTCTGCTCCAAAAAGTGCTTTTTTATTATCCTTGGGGAGACCACTCACTGAAATTGAAGTCCTGGCTTCAAGAAATTGGACAACTTTGATCACTGAACTTAAAAGCTAGGAAGGGGATGGGATTAGTGCTATGACTTGTGCAGATAAATATTTGTGAGTGTGTGGGACTCGAACAGAAATTACAGGGCGCGTAAACACGTGTCCTTTGATCAGCTCTCCAGCTCGTTAGCCTGTTGAATTTATCGTCTTGTCTGAGGATCCAAGGCAGGAGGGGTTCAAGGGCTATGGAACAGCCACAAATCTCTTCCCCTTTCTGCGGACGGTGTTTTTTTCCCGTGGTATTTTGGTTATAAACACAGCAGGACGGTTTGGGAACCTGCTGAGCTCCTCTGGTCTTACCCCGGCCGTGCCTTCAGTCACCCCGGAGGTCTGAGGTGCCGTGGGCCGTGCCCCCGGTGTTCCTTCGGGTCTCATCCATGAGGTTTTTGCTCAAGCTGGCAGCGGGAGGCTCCTGGTGTCCTGCCGTGAGCAGCAGCGACCGGCTGGCGATTCATCCCATAGCAGCAGTAACGCAGAAATTCTGCAGGACTTGGAGAAATCCGCTACGAGCCTGCCTTCCCCCTTCCTGATGCCAGTCAGTGGAGCGCTCCCCTTCTGCTTCCCGATTTCTCTCGCCTCAAACAGCCCCTGGAAGGCTCCCGGCGTTGAACAGACGCGGCTGAGAGAGGCTCCTAACATGGTAGCAGGCGCTGGGAAGGGAAGGTTCTGTCTTACTCTCGCCATCTGCCTAGCGGCACGCTCCAGATGATGCAATGTGCCGTGTGCCGGATCAAAATAACCCCCTTTTTATTTTTAACGAGCTGCGTTTAAGCAGAATACTCCGCCAGCCCCTCGTTTGGGGGCTGACCTTACTCGGTTCCTCGAGGCACGCTGCCGCAGCGCGTCCTTCGGTGCCGGGGCTGGCGCTAACGATCCTCAGCCTCCTCCTGTGGCATTTTGGAAAAGGAGACGGCTCCGCCGTGCTGCTCAGAGCAGGGCTGGCTCGAGCTGATTCACCAGGCACCGGCAGCCTTCATCTTCCAAGGGGGTGTGCGTGCGTGCGTGCGCTCTCGCAAGGGGGTGAGCTCCCCAAAACGAGGCGTGCCGAGCTCCCTCGTGTCCCCTGCGAGCTGCGCTCAGGTCAGCGGCGCACGGGCTGTTCGTTTGCTCGTTAATTGCTGGTTGTAGTTTGCCTCCCTCCCGCGTGGGTGGCAGCGTGAGATGCGTCATGGCTCTCCGAGTGGGTTAAGGAGTTTTCTCTTGCTTTCTTCTTCCTCTCCATGCTCTCCCGATTGTCTTGCACTTGCTGCCTTTGTTCTGCGGTGCCCCGCTCGGTAACGCTGCGGCTGGGCTGGGTTTTAAGGTTTTTGAGCCAGAGGCGTGCTGCCTGGAACCCTGGGGGTCTTCAGGTGTCCCTGGCCTGCCCCAAACTGACCTTGTTTTTTTTTGTTTTCGGCTCAGGAGCCCGCGTGTGGATCATAAAAGGAGGGGAGAAGCCAGCAAGAAAGCTGGGAGGAGAGGGAGATCTGAAAGCTGCCTGGGCTCAAGCCGATACTTGAAGGTAGACTTTTCTAGCTGAACGCTCGCTTTTCCAGGAATTTGTTTGTTTTTTTCCTCTTTCTGCTCTGGTTACAAAACCCCGCTGTCCTTCTCGTACAGCTCTGAGGGATTTCCAGGGCTCGCTTCGCCCTTCGGTGAAATGCAGCTTCTTCATCTGGTGGGGATGACGGAGGTCAGCGCAGATGCCACCAGTGCTGGTTCCTGCAGCTCCTCGTTACGGGAACCCTTCCTGCTGCAGCCAACAAACCCCAACCACTTTCCTTTGCATCGCCCCGTGGTGCTGAAGGTGGTGCCGAGCTCCCCTTCTGGTGGTCCGGTCGCTTCCCTCGTGGCGTCCCGGTGCTCTGTGTGCCCGATGCGCTTGGTGCTGCCTCTCCTCCCCAATTTCCCCGTGCAGGATTTAGGATCGCCTCGTGTGACACCTACCGCCGGGCCGCTCTGCGCGCGGCGTCTGCAGCATCCCGAGGTGCTCAGAGGCGGCGATGAGCGAACGCACTCTATTTATTTGTGTTTCCAGCCCTCGGTGACTAATCCACCTGGGTTCTCACCCTCGTGCTCGGCGGTTGCTTTTGCCTTTTCCTCTCCGAGCGTTTCCTACTCTTACACAACGGGCTGGAGCAGCCTTCCCTCCGGCCCGCTTACCCGCGCTGACTTGCGGGTCAGAGTTCAGCTGCTAAACTGGGTCACGGCTCCTCCTCTTCCCCACGCCGCTTATAAAACATCCTCCTGCCTTTGCTGTCGCCGAGCTTACCCAGCCAACTCCTGCTCTGTCAGGAAGATAATCCGTGTAAGGCGCTTTGCTGAGTAACACCGGGATTTCACCAAAAGTTGCGCCCTCGCGAACAATCCTGCCGTTGTCTGCTAAAAGCCCGGCGTAAGCAGGATTCTTACAAAATGAATAAGTGGGGGAGAAAATGAACTTTCTCCTCGCTCAGCTCTCTCCCCCGTTTTTGCCTTTACTCTTCATAACTGGAAACCCCGGGATGAACCTGGGGGCAGCGCGGGCTCTGCCTTCCCGGTGGGACCGTGGCCGTGCCGAGCGCTGCGCCTGCCCCTTGCTGCTTCCCCCTTGCACCCCGGCTCCAGCGGCCTTTACGGGGCCTTTGGCAATTCCCAGGGTAGGGAATTCATAGCAGAGGGCAAGGAATTATCTTGTAGTAGCTAGAACAAATCTCCATTTAAACTATTTCATCACTTAAAAGGGGTTTTTTAAAGCCCCTCGTGGGCTCATTGCGCTCCGTGGGATTTGTGCTTCCTTTTGGCCAACCTGGGCGATGCTGCAGGCAGCGGGGGCGATCCTTTTCTTGCTCCTTTCACACCAAAACCCTGCTGGGGAGGAGAAGCTGCGTGGGCTGGGATGTTCCCAGGGCAGGGCTTTGCTCCAGGCTGAATCCTGGCACACGAGGAGGAGGAGGAGGAGGACGAGGAAGAGGAGGAGGAGGAGGAGGATGCTCATGTGGCCGTGGAGGAGGAGAGCACGGTGCCAGGGACTCTCCTGCTGCTTCCTCGTGGGCTTTTTTTAGCAGCAGTAGTGACTGTGATACCAAAGCAGCCATCAGCCGCCCCGGCAAACCTAAACACGCATTCCTCCCAGGATACTAAATCCTGCCTTTCTGCCTTTTATTTTTAGCCTAGGACACTCCAGGTAGCTGCAGCACTCTCTAATTAACGTTGGTGCGGGTAGCAGCGAGGCTCCCGTGCAGCACGAGGACTTTCACTTTGTAAAGCCCTACCCCGGGCACTCGGCCTTCAGCTGCCAGCCCCAGCCAGGGCCGAGCTTCAGGATTCCTAATTCCTGCCTTCTGATCAGCCTCTGGTGCTGCGTGCCAGCAGGTCGAGGTGGGCTTCCACTACACAAGGTGTCAGAAAGCTGACTGCCCAAATCCCCATCCTGGTTGCCTGTTTTCCTCGACTTGCAAACTACTTGGAAAAGCGCCGAAATCAGATTGGAGCAGTGATATTTTCAAGCAAAAGGGCCACGAGGCAACAAGTCTGCATCCTTTGGAAGGCAGCTTGGTTGATGTCAGCGCGAACGGGTTAAGTGGTGGCGGTGAGGTCCAGTCTCCATCTCCGTGGAATTTGAGGAATCGGCAATTAGCTCTTAGCAAAACAGGGCTGCTAGAAAACTGTGCTTTTTGCTCAGTTAAGACCTGCCTCTTCCATACGTCTAAATTAAGTCCTGCAGACAGGCAGGAGCCAGCTGCAAACCCAGCCTGTACCGTGCACTCAGTGCTCCGGGATTAAAAGGGAGACCAGACTGCTGCGTGCCGCTGCGTTCGTGGTGCCAGCGAGAGCGAAGGAGCCGCAGCCTCGGGACCCCCTCATCCTAAAGGGACTCAGGGCCGGGGACACGGCTGCACAAAAAGCATCACCTCCGTGTGCCCCCCTTGCTCGGCACCAACCTTCCTTCTCCTCCCGCATCCCCAGCACCGGGGTCCCCCGGTGCCACCGGGGCCGTGCCGAGTCCCTTCCTCGCGGCATGCGTGGGCAGGGCGCTGCGGCGCGCTGCTGGGGGAGGCTTCCCCGACCCGCCGTGATGCAGCCCGCTGACGTACTTTCTCCTGCATCAAAGTGACGGCTGCCTGGCTGCCTCGCCGAGCCCGGCTCGTCGTCGTGTGCGTGTGTTTTTTTTTTTTTCTCTCTCTCTTCTGTTTAATATTAAAGTACAAAGCTGTGTCAAAACCACACGCTTTTTCGCTCTTTGAAGTGGTGCTGGCTAACTGCCTGAAAAACATTCTCCAGCGGTGGTGGAAAAAATCCCATTACGCTTTACAAATATTTTTGTTTTATGTCGTCCCTTTCTTTCAGAGGCTCGACAATAGTCCTCCGGGGGCTCGGTCTCGTGTTGCTGGCAGAGGTGGCCCAGCCCCACGGCTGCTCTGCCCTCGGCGCTGCAAACGAGACTCGCGGTGAAATTTTAAAGGATAATTTGGGTTTGGGTGCCTGGTTTTGAGCCTTTCTTTGTGTGCTGTTTGGTGTATTTTCCTCCTCTTTGCTGCCCAGCTCTCGGCACTCTGAGAGCTGGAGGTAGCCTGGGCTTTAACACGTGCTCGGGGGCTGAAGTCCAGAGGCCTTTAAGCAGCTTGAGCGTGGTCCTGCTAACGTTAAATTATGGGGTTTAGACAAAAAAATAGAATAAAATGACTGAGGTTGGTTTGTCGAAGTCAACGTGAGGTTCCCGAGTGGGGAAAACTGGGCTGAACTTTGCAGGGATGGGAGAGAAGAAGGGGAACAGGATGGGCTGTGGAGGCTGGCCAGGCGTTACGCTGGTGGCGCGCAGGCAGAACCGCGCTGCAACGCCTTCCTCCAGCTCTGAACGAGGTTAATTTAATTAGCCAGGAGCTAGCAACGAGCTCCTTTGCTTTTGTGCATTGCGATGCCAGGCGTGCACGCCCAGGGAGGCTTTTCTGTGATCTCTGTCCAGGCTTGGTCCCTGACAGGGGATCTCAGGGGCACAAGGGGTCTGCTGCAGCACACTCGGGCAGGCTTCCGAAACAGCGGGGAGATGCTGCTCTGATGAGGGCAATTAGCATGAAATTGTAGGAATACAGGCCATGATGTACGGGCACATAGCTGGGCTGGCTCCTGAGTCATTTTAAAGGTTAAGGGACCTTTCTGCCAACCCAAAGGTCAATAAAAGCCTTCCTACAATACCCGAAATGCCAGCGGGCCTCCCTGCCGGGCGCTGCTGCTCGGTTTGGGGTTAGCGCCCAGGAAGCAGCAGCGTGCCCGGGGGCCAGGCTTTAAATGCATTAAAATTCATTGCCTGGCTCTGCGTTGCTTTTTGGAAGTGGGGTCTCAGCACGGACTCGGGGTTTGGTAGGTGTGTAGGGGCACAGGAGGGCTTTGCTCCTGAGCACGAGGAGCCGAATCCCCTTGGTTAAAGCCCGAGCGTGCCGCAGCCGAGGAGTGGCACGGGGTTTGACAAGCCCTGCCAGCCTGGTCGTTCATCTGTTTGTGTAAACGGCCTAGAAAACGGGTAAAATTCCACTAATCCCTCTGTCAGTGAGCTTATCGGGGGATCCGAGTTTCCTGTTGCCCGTCCCCTGCTGCTCCATGCAATAAAAGGGCCGGCCGGAAAATCCCGGTGGTTCCTCTGCTGGGGCCCATCACTTGTTCCACTCTGGCTAACCTGCCTCTGCAGAGGTTAGGGTTTTCCAGTTTTGCCTCTGGCTTTTGGCTCTGTTTTGGGTCTTTAGAGCTGGAGCTTATCAACAGATGCTTTTAAGATAGGTGGGTGTGATCTGAACTACAGGGACATCGGGGAACGTGCCGGGGGTGTGCGGCGGGCAGGGCGCTGATGGGCAGAGGTGTGTGTAACGCCTGCTTTATGAGGAAAATAAAGTTCAGCCCTGCCTCGAGTCTCTGGTCGACACACAAGGCTGGTTGTACTCGTGGCTAAAAAAGGGAGAAAGAACGAAAGAAGCTTAATGGGATTTTATCAGCCGTGGCGGGGGATCCCTGCAACAGCGGCTCGCCCTGGGAATGCTGCCGATGTGAAAAACGCTGCATCCTGCAGGAAAGGATAAAGGACGGATCCTTACTGCCCCTGCCTCATCTCCTCGTTGTGCCATGGGCACGGGGCTGCTCCTGGTCCACGTGGAGCTGGGCTGGAAGCCTGCAGTGCAGGCAGAGTACCCGCTGTAGGGCCTCGCTTTGCCAAGTTATTGACAAAATTCTCAGCATCCTGCATTTTCCTGGTTGGGTAGCAGAAGGAGTTGGGTAGCAGAAGGAATCAGCCGTGGTTTGTGATACCACGAGGTTCCAGGTCCTGCAGCCCAGGTGCTGCTGTGTGCACCGGCGGCGCGGAGGAAAAACCTTTTGCCTTCATCTCTCTTTCGGTTTCGGGTTAGCAGCCGGGCTCGTCGCAAACTTTTCTTTTTGCATGGCAGGTTAGCTCGCAGTTCAGAAATGGGAAGTTAAAAGTGCAAAACTGTGCTCCTGGACCGGGGGGGGAATAAAACCCAGAGGCAGAAGTGTCACTGGCTTTCCACCCCAGGCCTCGGGGGTGCAGGCGAGCGCACGCCGGGGATGCTCGGGGTAGGGCAGGGCCAGCAGAAGGCTGGCAGCTGTGCCCAGCGCTGTAAATTCAGAGGAATTTGAAAGTTCTGCATGTACACGTGTTTTCTGATCCGTAGTAGACGATTTGCTAAATATAATCCCGGGCCCTGTGAGAGCAGTCAGCAGGCCAGAGGCCGCCCGCTACCTGGAGGCAGCTCGCTCACGTGCCTTCTGGTAGAGCCCTCTCGCACAATTTGCAAGTTCCTTTTTTAGCCTCTCTGTTTTATTTCCAGCCCGAGCCTTTCAAGGGCAGTTCCCAGCGCCGAGTCCTTAGCTCAGCCCTGAACCGCTGCCAGGCCAACGTGACTTCTCTTCCTGTAAGAGGCACAAAAGAAAACGACCTTCTGCTTCCTCTCCCCGTCTGCCCGACAGATTCCAGGGCCCGATGTAGGAGTTGCTCCTTGTTGCAAATCCTCACATGACGGTGCAGTCATCGGCGTTACCAAAAGACCCGGGCTTGCATGAAAACAGCCACACAGACGCTGCAGTCACATGGAGATACTGGCCTTTTCTTCCAGCCTAATTATTCGGTGGCTGAAACAAGTGCAACGTAGTCATCGGGCTGCTGGGGCCGTATCTCATCTGCAGCTGGAGGCGAGCCCCTGCGTTTTCGCTTGCATGCAGCTGACTCGGTGGAGGTCGAGGGAAGGGAGCCAGCAGCTCTGCAGGGCCTTTGTGTGAGTCTGCCGGGCACCGTTTTGCCCTCTGTCGCCGCATCGGTGATGAAAACAAGATGAGAAAGCTGGGAGGAGAAAGTCACAAGACTGCTCCCGTAGCGGGGCGTTTTGTGGACGTAGGGAGAAAACGTTACAGCGTGCCCCTCATGTGATGTGTCTGCTGCAAAAGGGCATCGCCTCTGCAGCGGAATTACGAGGCCCTGTCCCCGAGATGCAAACAAGTGCCTCCGTGCCTGGCTGGCAGTGACAGCACGGTCCTGATCGGTGTCCCCGAGCCGTTCAGCTCACGAGTGTCACAGCAGCACGTGTGGCCGCGGGATGGGAACGTGTGCTGCAGCGAGCTGCCATCCGGGATCGTTCAGCAGCACCAGTGTGGGGTCACGGCTCTGAATCCTCACCTTGGGTTTCTTTCTCAGCCTTCGTTAGCACGAGGCTGCTAATTATGCAGGGAGGGGGACCTTGCTTTTGCATTAGCAAAGCACCAGGCGTGGGCAGCTCCAGCCTCTGAGCTCTGAGGGTGCTGGAGTCGGACCCATGCTGAGCTGGGGGGCATTGCTGGGCCCATGGGGGCTGGAGCACCGGGGGCTCAGCTCCTCCGTGCATGCCCCTCAGATGCACCCAGGGTCCCAGCAATTTCCAGATCCCAGACATCGCATAATTCTGTCCTGAACCCCTTTCCTCCTTGCCCGTGGCTGCAGGTCTCTGTCCCCACGTGGGATATTAACGTGAGCAGGGATCGTGTTTGCTTCGAGTCAAGGTCACTGCAGGATGCTGGGGGGTGAGGGCAGTGGCGAGGGCTCTTTTCTCTCCGCTTGAGGTCTGCGCTCGCTGTCTGGACACATCGCCCGTGGCTGTCAAGCCGCCGCGTTACTTCATCTCTGTTGCAATGTCGACGTTTCTTTAGCAACTCCCTGTCTAGGCGCTGTTTTTCAGGGCACGGTCGCCTTGATTCATTGATGGCACCATAAAGTCTAGAGTTTTGTCCCTTGAAGTCGGTGTTGTTGCTCCACTCCAGCACCGTTCCCAGGCAGCTCTGCAGCTCTCGGTGACTCCGCGGAGAAGCCGCGCGCGCCCGCTCCGTCCTCGAGTTTCACGTGGGTCGGGCGCATCAGATTTCCTCGCTGAGTCAAGCTGCAACCGCTACGACCTGAATTCACGATCTCAGAGCTGCGCTGTGCTCGTTCTGCTGCTCACACCATCGCCCCAGGAGAATTTGCAATGAGCAACCTCGCCCGCAGCCTCGCAGTGGAAGCACAGCGCCTTCGCAAAGCTCACAGCACAAAAAACTTCGCCTGGCCGTCGAGCGAGCAGGCGTGACCCAGATGTGACCAGAGCAGATGCAGGGAGCAGAGAGGTGCTGTTTTCTTGCGGCTGTTCCCTGGCAATAATTGCGTTGCAAAGCAAAGGAAAATATTTTCGTGAGCAGCTCACGCTGAAGATTTCATCTGGGAACCTGGAAAACCAGCTCTGCTGTGCTCTGACCGGGCTGAAGCAAGGCCCGGCCAGACGTGTTCCAAGCTCTGCTGGCTGAAATGTGCTAAAACCCTGCAAAGAAATGTTCTTTAAAGACCCCGAGGGGGTTTTATCTGCCTGCTGGGAGATACCTGGCTGATGGAGCAGCCAGGAATGGAGCACGAAGCGTGCAGCTTTGTTTTAACCAGCTGGTGGCTGACTCCCCTCCTCGCTCCCCAGTTCCCAGCGTTATCATTTAGGCCGTTCCCATCTCCGCTTCAGACGAGCTTTTTTTCCTAGCCAGGAGGTGAAGATAGCACCGGGTTTTGAAACGGGGCAGGCTGAAAACAAAAAAGCAAAGCAAAAAAAAGCAAAGCAAAAAAAAGCAAAGCAAAAAAAAAAAAGCAACGCTTTGTGCAGCAGTGGCTGTGCAATCCTCCGGCCCTTGGGGCCAGCCTCTTCGTCACCGCCGGTGGTGGCGGAGGCGGTCAGCAGGAGCAAAGCACTGAGGACGCCCTGCTTTTGATAATGTGGCTTCAGAAATGCTTTCTGGACGTACGAAGTGTAGAGCAATGTTCTGACAGCTGAAAATACCTCGTGATTTATATGCTTTCTTTGGAAGCTGTCTTAGATGTGCTGTAGCCAGCTCTCTATCAGCCCTCTTAAATTGCACAAAAGAGGCTAAAATGCTCTTGGCTCCCATTTTCTAGGAGGTTTTTTTTTTTTTTTTTTGTCTTTACTACACCAAGGCTCATCAGCGAGCTCGTCAGCACTTTTCTTGTTTGCTCAGCATCAGCTGGATGCAGCTTCCCAGTAGGGCGAGCCTTGCCTAGAGAACATTCGTACGAAGAGCACCGCTTATCTCCCTGCGCCTGAACAGAAGGCAGATCATTTTTTAAGCAAATATTTTTGTCCTAAGCTCAGGGGAGTTGTTTTTCCCGAGCTTGATGGCTGCAAATTCACCCCTTGTGCAGAGCCGGGCATGAAGCTGAGCCCCGTGCAGGCAAACCCGTGGTGGGTAACACATCTCCTGAGGGTGCTGCCTCCCGTTGCAGTCTCTCTGCTGCTGATGTCCCAGGGATAATTCCCCAGAGCCATGTGCAGCACGCGTCCTGCTCCTGGCTTTGATCTCTGACGCTGCAGAAAGCGAGCTGAAGGGGGAGACGTCACCACGGACTGCTCGGACTGCTCGGCCTCGGCGCAGGCACAAGTCTGCAAGGGAGGAAATCGGCCTCGAGTCCCTCTTTGAAGGCCAGATGAGCAAGAGTGACGCCGGAGCAGCTGGCCCCCGCGTCTCCACGCAGGATATCTCGTCCTCAAGAGCACGGAGTGACCTCAGCCCAGCCTGCGGAGGAGCAGTCCCCGCGGTGACACCAGGGCTGAGCGCGGCGGCTCCGAACCGCGCTGCCCGCGGACGGTCTGCAGAACTCATCAAAGGTTAAATTACAGCCAGCGCTGCTCCCCTGGCTTATTCAGACGTGTGTGGGACCAGACGTCTGCCCTCTGCCTTCCTCCTCCCCGCTGACGGCGGCGTGAGCGCGGCGCCGTGCCGGAGGAGCCGGGGGAAATGCCCCCGTCCCCATCCGAGGCAGCTCGACAATGAGCCCAGGTTTGCTTTCCCCGGGGCTGGCAGCCTATTTTTGGCTGCCTCACCACGCTGTTTGAATGCCCCGTGTGTAAGAGCTGCCGTCGGTGCAGGGAACAAGCCCTGCTTCTCTTTCCATAGCATTAAAAAAAAAAAAAAAAAAAAAAAGGTAGCTCAGGGGCACATTGTGCTGGGAAGGCTCCTAACGGCTCCCTTACCCCGATTATTTACCAGCTCCCTATCTTCTCAAGCAGCATTGAGCAAGCCGAGCCCGGCCATACAATGAGCATATTGTAGCCTGTGGTTCTGATGTAATTCCCACCAAACACTCTTTCCACAATGAAAACTTTAAGTTGCTTGAAACCAGGCTCCTCGCCCCCTCCGTCCCGGCGTGCAGAGCTGTGTCAAGTCCCAACAAACACGCTCTCCTCTCGCCAACAGAGGCTAAAATAAGCACAGTGCTCCAGGGAAGGGTATTCCTCAGCGTTTGCCCTGAATTCTTATTTTAGGGCTTTCTTGTAATCTTGCTTCAGCTCCGTGCGGCTGCCACGGGATCCTATTTTTGGGGAGAGGCAAAATAAGCTGGAGATAAGGAGAAGCACAGGAGGGGGGGGGGCTGGGGTTTCACCCCAAGGCTCCCGGGGGCAGGGGAGTGCTCGAGGTGCTGCTGCCTCTCCCGGAGGCTCGGGAAGGAGACTTGCAGTGATAAGGGAGCTTTTATAGGTCTGGGAATTTTATCTGCACATTACAGCGACCTGAGCCTCTGTGTGTGTGTGTGGTGGGGACCTTTAACAGCCACGCGCTGCTGATTGGGAAATTCTCCGCTGCTTTCTCTACCAAAACACCGCAAGCTCTGCCAGCTGACTCAGACCCGTGCCCTCACCCGTGTTTTCTTTCCTTTGCCCTTATTAAAGACTCCGGCATCTCCCTCTCCCATTTCCAGTGTGGTTTCGGGCCCCCCAGGTGGGAAGCAGGAGGCTGGGGCAGGGCAGGGACCAGACGAGGAGAGGAGCACCCACAGCGCCCACGCTCCCCTGGCCATGCTGGGGTTTCTCCATCCCCTCTTGATGTTGTTCGGGTTTGGGGGAAGGCTCAGGCAGCCCTGTGAGGCGCAGGGTTCTCCTTCTTGGGGTGTAGAAAGCTCAGGAGTCATTTCACGACCTGCCACCCACTCAGCCCCCGGGGGAGCCGCAGCAGCGCGACCGCGGGCTCAGCCGGCGGCTGCTCGCTCGGCGGCGGCGCGGATAATGCTCTCAAACCACCCGATCCCGCAGCAAAATTGCCTTTTGTACACGAGGCTGATGGGTTTGTGTGAGCCCCCAGCACGGCCGGGGTGCCCTGCGTACCCTCGTAAAGGAGGGAGCTGCACCGAGCTGCACCGAGCTTCCCCTGCTGCTCCCAACGCCCTGAGCGCTGCTGCCCGCGGCCGTTCCCAGCTCGGATCCGTGCAGCTCTGGGAAGCCCTCAGGAAGCTTCGTGACACTCAGCCTAAACTTCCCTTTCTTTTATCTCCTTCTGTAACTTCATGCAGCGGTGCCACCGTGCAGCCCGGCTTCCTGCTTAGTCTCCGTTCGCCTCGCTTCCATGCGGGGCTGCTATCAGGCGCTCCCAGGCGAGGACAAACCCCGCGGTGGTCTAGCCAGGATATACAGATTTAGTCCTCGGTCTGCCAGCTGAAATCAGTAAATCAGGGCCTCCTTTGGGCCATAATTGAAGACGTGAGCATGTGTTTGATTAACGCTGGTATCCGGGGCAAGTTCTGGTGTCGGGGATCTGAGAACTTATCCTGAATGGCTTCTGTTGTGGCTGCGTGTGAAGACAGCCGGGCAGCAAAGCCTGAAGGAGTTTGTCGTCCTGTCCTCCTCATCGCTGTTCCCCAGGTGGTTGGGTTTTGGTGTGCCGGGGTTGTGGGCTTGCTGCTGAAGGGCTGGAGCAAAGCCGTGGGTTTTCCTTGCAGGACAACAAAAGCAGCCCTCCCCTCAGTGCTCTGTGCTCACTGCTCGTCCTTCAACCCCTCTCCTCTGGGTAAGGTCACAAAAGGGGTCGGATGTGAACGGCCCCGGGTTTAAAAACCCTCCCCGCAGTGGTTGACGTTCTGCTGGCGCGGTGGAGCTGCAGAACCGAAAGCGCTCGAAGCAGGGGAAGTTTGGGGCTGGTTTCGAAGAGCACGGAGGAAGTTTTGGGGCCCGTCCACCTGAGGAGGAGGCAGAAATGCTGCCGAGGAGATGGGCTGGGCACCTGGGGCTGCCGAGGGCCCGTCGTGGTGTCTGCAAGCACCCTGCAGCTCACTCAGCTCGGGCAGCGAGGGGAAGCTGCAGGTGACTGGAAGGGAGCAGACTCAAAGCGAGAGCGCGGTGTGGGGCAGGGATGGGAGGTTTTGGGGTGCAAAACCCCAAAAGCCCCGCAGCAGCCCCGGCACTGCTGACATGCACATGGCAGCGTTGTAAGGGCTGGGGCTGCTTTTCTGCTCCTTGCTGAGCACTCCTTGCAGGTCCCGTGGCCACGCACCCTTCCATGCTCGTGGAAGCCACGAGCTCGTGCTGCTTTGTGTGCAGAGCGAGTTGGGGTTTTCCCCTCCGTGCACTTCGTGTGCTGACTGAACTGACCAGAAATGCAGGCAGGATGAGGACGGAGCAGACCTGGCAGCACGAGTTTGGATTTACGCTGCGCTCAACCCATAACAGCCCCTGGGCACCTCGAGCAAAGCCCCGCTTTGGTTTCTGCTTTAAATGATACACCAGGGCGTTGATTTGGACATCCACAATACCCGTGGACGAGTGCAGGAGCCCAGCAGAGCCTCCTGCCCCCCGAGCACAGAGCTTGGGAACCTGCAGCCCAAAAACCCTGCCGAAATCTGCCCTAGCTGGGTGGCAGCCGCTGGGTGCCGACTGGGGGTGCCAACCGATGTGACTACCTTTGCACTCTGCTGTTATGTTTTGTTTTGTGTTTTTTTTTTTTAAAAAAAAAGGCACGGTCTAAAAATAAGCGTGGAGCTCTGCGGTGACTCACGGTGCCCGGTGCAGCACAGAGGCGCTGATTGTGTCTAATTGCCCTGCCCGAGGAACCACCCAGCCGGCGCCGGAGCTGCTGCAGATGGGGTGGAGAGGAGGTGGGGGCCGCATCCAGACCACCGGGGGCCTCGGGCTGAGCTCTCCCGGCAGGTGCATCCCGGGGGATTTGCGCTCTCGGCCGGGCAGCCCTTTCCTTTAACGGGAAGGAAACTGAGAAACTGAGCTCCGCATCTCCGGGGATGCTTCTCCTTCCCAAATCCTTGATCTCTCAACTGCCCTAGTTTCATTTCAACACACTTCAGCAATTAATGGGATTTCTAGAGGCAGAGCTGAGCCGAGCCGGCACCGCTGGAGGCTGCAGCACGGACTTTGTGCCCTACAAGACGTGGCCCAGTTCCAGCCTGCTGGAGCCGTGATTTACCTGGGCAGGGACGGCGTCTGGAGGGACAGTTTGTAACTGGAGGAGCTTCTGGGCACTCCTGGTACGTGTTTATTGCTGAACTCAAATGCTTCAGCTCCCCTGCCCTGTGCTGCCCGTGCTCTTTGCGCTCCGGGTGCTGCAGGACGAGGCGGTGGAACCAAGCCAGGCTGTGTAAACGTGGGATGAACCTGTCCTGAGCAGAGCTTCCCCCCTGCGCCTTGAAGGCAGCGTTTCCCTGTCCTCCGGGACTGCTCCTCGCCACGCTCTCCCCGAGTATTGTCCCGCGCCATGGAAATCTGGAGGTCTTAAAGAAGGAAAAAAAAAAAAAAAAAAAAAGGAGGAAAAATTGCTGCACTCAGGAAAAAATTCAATAGCTCATTCAGCTGTTAAGCTACTGATGCAGGAAGTGTAAAAGAAAAATGGAGCCTGCTTTGTTCTGCCCAGACAAGGAGTAAATGCCATCGCCCTAACAGCCTTTTTCTGTTCCAAAAAAGCATGAGGTCATCTCCAGAAGCAGGAACCGCCGGGCGGGTTTGTGCTGGGTTACCAGCGCCGGGCTCCCCTGGCCCCAGTGCTGCTGGGGGGGGTTGGGAGCAGCCCCGGGGAGCCTTCAGGCAGCTTCTGAGCTGCCACGGGCCGTTGTGTGCCCACCCGTGGGTGTGCTCGGGGACCGGGTCCTGCAGGAGCTGCATGGAAGCGTGGCACTGCTGCCTTTTTCCTGCTAAAGCTGAGTGATTTGGGGCGATACTCCTTGATTTGGGGGTGCAGACCCGCTCGTTAGCTGCTTGAGTACTCGCTGCATCCCTTCCAGCTTGTTTTTCACACAGATCCTGGATGTCGAGTCCCACCGAGGGAATCTCCTTGCGTCGCACCCTCCAGCACCGTGCATTAAATCCCCCGAGCTGCGCCGTGCCTCCGGCCCTGAAGCCTCTCCTCTGCTGCTGCCCTGTGCTCTCTGTGCACCCTGTGCTGCCCTCAGGCCACCAGGCACTATAAATTCAGCACTGCAGTGTCACGGATGGCTCGATGCACCTCTTTGGGGCTGCAGGGTTGGTGCCACCGCTCAGCGACACGGGGACCCTTTGCAGCGCATGCAAAATGCTGCAGCAAAACGCTGCTGGAGCTCGTGGGCATTTCAGTGGAAACTTTGGTCAAAAAATGCTCCAGGAGCATGTTCTCTGCCCCTGAGCATCTCTCCAGCTCCCTCCATCAGCACGGGCTTGCAGCCCACCCTGGTAGGTCGTCCCCCTGGCTCCTGGTTTGGAGGACGCCTGGAGGATGCCCGGAGGATGCCCGGGTACAGCCACAGGAGCTGCTGGAGCTGCTGGGCACCAGGAGGTGCATTTTTCAGATGCTTTTCATCGGGGACTTCCATCGCCAGCGACCTCATGGCTGTTTTTATCTTGGAGGGGGGGGGAAGGGGAAGAGACAGGAGCAGCACAACCAGCAGTTCCTCAGATGTTGGCTTGTTTATTTAGCCTGTTAGGAGTGGCTGCTCCCAGCTATGAGAAGCATGGGAAGAATTCTGAAAGGAGAGGGATCAGTGCATATTTATTGCCTCGCGTCACGCTTCCTGCCAGCAGGCCGGAGAGGCGGCGGGTGGGAGCGTGCAGGTGGCAGCGATGGCTTAGGAGAGAAAAAAAAAAGGCTCTGTTGGAGCGGCATGAGCGATGGGCAGCGCCGGGTGCCAGCCTCGTGGGGCTGCCCGGCACGTCTCACAGCTCGGGGGCACGTTACAGCAAGCCTGGCTTTTTGCTGACACCTCCGTGGGCAGCAGTTTCGCCCTCGTTGTGTCCCCCTCCAAGCCCCGGCGTGATATTTCGGGGCAGGGCGGCACGGGGTCGGGGGCGCGAGGCTGGTGGTCCCCGCCAGGACGGAGCGAGGTCCGGGCTGAGCCTTCCCACGCCGGGAGGCGGAGGAGAGGAGCGAGAGGGCAAAAACCTTGCGTGGAGCCCGGCCAGGAGGCTGAGCTGGAGGCGGCCGCTGCGCCGGGAGCCGCTGCTGAGTCACGGCTCCTCCACGGGCGGCTGCTGCACGCGGCTGACTCAGGGGCCGCGCTGGCTGCGCGGGGCTGCTTGCGCTGCAGCAGCCAAAATCGCGCCGCCTTCGCCATCTACCTGGTACACGGAGAGCCGGCTGATGCAAAAACGCCTCCCGTGCCCGCCCGCGTTGACGTCAGGGGGCTGCAACGAGATGGTGCCGGGGGGGGGGGGGGGGGGTCGCAGGCGCAGGGCAGCCCCATGGATGCCCTCCGAGCGCCCGTCGCGGTGGAAGCAGCGGGGTCCCGGCAGTGCCAGGAGCACCCTGCTTGTGAACAGCACGAACCCTTTTTGCTGGAAACGTGAGGAATGCGAATGTAAGGCCTCTGCTTGTGCCACTCGTGCTGCTGGGATCCTTTCCTGGGATCCTTCCAATTCTTCTGTTTAATAACAAAACCGATCCCGTGGGGCACGATGTGATTTTCCTCCAGGCAGAGTCTGAACTGGTGCAGGACGCCGTTGGGAGCATCCCCGTGTGCTTTCGGTTCATAACACGCACGCTGGTTTGAAACAGCAAATCCCCATCTTCCCAGAATTTGTCCCAGCCTCACTGGTGGGACTCTGTCCTCCGCTGCTCTTCCCAAAAATAGGCAGAAGCTCACGGGGTGGCTGCGCCGCAGCCAAATCCTAGCTCGGGACTCAGTTGCTTCATTCTTGGGGTTGCTCTGTCCCTCGCCGTGCTCCCGGCTGGCTCCCTGCCTGCGTGCTGCAAGACCTCGAAACCTTTCATCACTGCCTCTTGTCAGCCGAGACCTTGAAACACCGCTGGATAGCAGCGCCGTGACGCTCGCGCGTTCTCCTGCTTTTCACCTTCCCCTGTAGCTCTTTAACTCATCACAGCGGTGGTTTTCGTGCACTGCCCTACAGCCGTGGAGGTGCAGAGCCTCACTGCAGCTCCCTGAGTGCCTCCACAGCCCGGGTTCAGCCCTCCGGTGAGCCCGGCCAGAGGAGCAGGGAAGAGGAAAGGCAGCCGGCACCTCGCAGGGACCGCGATGACTTCAGCCCCGCTGGAATTGCTTACCCAGCCCGAACAACTCCTGAGTTAACGCTGTGCTAATCCAATGGGGGGATGTCCAAAATCGGGGCTGTGCTCCCCGGGCAGCGCTGCCCTTCCCGGGAATGCTGCAGAGGAGCCGGGGCAGGCGGATTAACCACGGGGACAGAGGGTGCCCAGCAGCAGAGGGGCACGGGAGGATCGGTCTCCTGCTGGGCGCTCTCCTTCGGCCTCACTCAGCCAAACCCGTGGTGTTACCACCCCACAGTCACAACAAGCACCGGGAGGGGAGCAGCCTGCCCCGGGGAGGTGCAGAAACACCGAAGCGTTCGCCCCTCTTGCAGGAAGGAAGCCGGGGCGTGTGTGTGTGTGTGTTGGTGACGTGATGGGGGCAGGAGGACGCGCACGAGACCTGGCTGTCCCGACCGTCCCCTGCTTCCCCTGCAGGCCCGGCACAGCTGGCACCTCCCTGAGCATCTCCAAGTGCAGAGTGAGTGAAAAAACGAAGCTCGGAAGGGGGACGCCCTGGCTGTGCCCCGCGTGTCACCCTGATTTGCACCGCGTGCACCTTCCTCCAGCACCCTTCTGCCTGGCTGCTTTCCAAACGCCTTCACCTCGCCGGTTCCTTACGCAGCCGGCTGCCGAGTGACATCTTCGGAGTTTGCTTTGGCTTTAAAAAAAAAACCCTCCCGAGGACGCCCTTTGCGTGCCACGCAGCGACCCGCTGGATCTTCGTTCTGTGCTGAGGGCTTCCAGTCGTTAATGACGCGCTTAGTTAATTATTCACCGGGGTGCAGGAGTCCTGCCAGGCGGAGCCGTCCCGCAGCACCGCCGTGATCACACCGGGTCCCCCAGCACGTGCCGTGGTCAGGGCCTCAGCACCAGGCAAATCCCCACGGCTGCATCTGGCTCCATCTCTGCACAGCCCCTGCCCTTGTGCGAGCTCCTGGCTGCAGCTGGCAGCTGGAAATTGAGGTGGGATGAGAGGAGCTGCGAGGTCACCAGCCCTCGGCTCGTCGTGGAGAGCTCCTGGGTCCTCCCGGGGTCCCACGCAGCAGCGGTGGCCAAGAAGGGAGCAGAAGAAGTTGCAGCTTTGGGGTTTGTTGCCATAAAACCTCCAGCTCCGTGCCACTGACGCTGCTCTGTGCACTGGGACGAGGCGAGGCGCGTTGCTGTTCCCAGCAGTGGGGTCTCACTGGGTGCCAAACTGCAGCACAGAGCTCCTGTCGGCACAGGAGCAAGGGAAGGCAGGTGCCTGCACCTTCTGGGTGCCGTGCCCACCGAGCAAAGCTTCCTCTGACCTACACGTGTTGCTTTTCAAGGACTAACCCGACCGTAGTTCAACGCCACCACCACGCAGCAGCGCGTCCCCGTGTCCGTGGGGCTCTGTGGGGCCAGCACCGGGCTGTGCCTCTCTCCCCGGCACGGCGCTGCCGCGGGCCCACAAGTTCCTTCAAGGAGCCTGCCTTGGGCTGATTCATCGGCCCTGTTCCATAAACAGGAAGCTGGAAAAGTACAAGCAGGTGATGTTGCGCTGTTGCAAACACAAATTACAGCCCAGTGCTTGTGTTTTTTGTTGTGTTTTGTTTTTTGTTTTTTTTTTCTTTCCTCCAGCTGCCTGCTGGCTCCTTACCCCGGTGAAGAGCTGTTTTATCAATGAGCAGCGGACTTTGCCGGGACGAGGTCCGTCGAGTTCACGGCGTGGTTGTAAGGAGCGGCGTGACGTGGAGGCGGCTCGTCCCCTTCCTACCGCTGCCTGCGCTGTTTTGCAGTGCCCTGAGATAACTGCTCGGCACGCAGCGGGGATTTATTAGGGCATGCAAATGAACAGGGCACGGCCACGAGTTGCTGCTCGCAAGCCAGCTGCCCAACGAGCCAAACCTGCCTGCTTTTTCGAGGGAGAAATGAGAGGAGAATTGAAGCAGCACTGCAGCTGATGGCCGGGTTTGTGCCGGGGTCGCTGGACACGGCTGCTGGAGGAGCTCAGGACCCGTCCTGCTTCTTCCTTCCAGTTTGCGCAGCACCAAACCTCGTTGCAGCAGCCTGTGCCGCCCTGAGTAACGCCTCCCAGGCCTCGAGAGGCAGAGGTTCCCAACCTCTGGTGGGCAGAGGGGAGGCTGCTGCAGCCTCTCCTGCTCCCCAGGTATTTTTTGCCCCGGAGCTGTCGGGCAGGGACCTCTGAGGCCACCTCTGCAGCCGCCCCGTGTGGGCAGCGGCACGGGAGCAGGATCCCGGCTCGGTGCTGCAGCCCCCGCCTCTGTCCCACGCCTACAGCCACAGCGATGGATTAGTCAGTGCCAGGTCACTCCGGTCCTGCAGACAAACTTCCCCTGGTGCTTCTTGTCCTTTCCTGGGAAGGCTCTGTGACTGCCTGGCATCTCCCTGCCGGGACTCCCTGCCTGGTGGCGGCAGGGATCCGGCCCCACCTTTCTTACTCAAAGACTTTATGACTCCGTTATTTTCAGGAACGATTTGCAAAGTTACAGGTTGATAGCACAGATCTGAGTCAGACGGTATCAAACATTTCTAGTTGACTCTCTGAGTCTCATGGTGCGGAGGAAATCCCGGCAGAAGCAGGGGCCAGGGCAGGGCTGAGCGAGGCAGCAGAGAAATGAAAAGTGAGGGTGAGCACCCAGGGCGAGCACTGTCCCCGTCCTGCTCCCTGCCTGGCTCGCTGCAGTCATCACGTGGCAGGTTACCCCAGCTGGAAAATCTCTGTTGGTGTTTCCAGCCCCTTTCCTGAACGCGTTTGGCAGGACTTTCTGCAGAAAACGCTTCGTTTTTCCCCTCTCGTCGGCAAGTTTCTTTTTTTAATCCAAAAAAAAAAAAGCCCGAAGAAAGAGCACTAAGAGTGCTGTTAAGAGGAAAGGAGAACTTGCAGCGAAATCGGGAAGCCTTTGGCTGCTGCCACCAGCTGAGAGCCCGCGGGAGCCTCCTGCACGTGGCCGTGGGGGTGAGGACGGGCGCGTGGTGCCGCGGCTGTCGCGGCGCGGTGCCAACCCCGCTCTCCCCTCCTTGTTTTGCAGTGTTCTCGCGTGCTGGGGCCTAGAGCTGATGGCAGACAATGTCAACAACTAACAACATAGCCCAGGCCCGCAAGCTGGTGGAGCAGCTCCGCATCGAGGCCGGCATCGAGAGGATCAAGGTGAGCGCAGCGCGTGGAGCGGCGCGGTGAGCCAGGCTGGCACGGGGCGGGAGGGATCCGTGCGAGGGTTTTGGGATTTCCCTGTGCGTGCTGCACGGTGTCTCCAGCCCTGGTGTTGCAGCTCGTCCTGACAAAAGCCCTTCCTGCAGCACTGTTTGTACCCAAGAGGTGAGGTCACGGCGCGGGGAGCTTCTCCTGGAGCCTGGGGCATCAGAGGTGACCGCACCGTCCGGGGGCTGCAGGATCCTGGAGGTGAAGGCACCGAAACTGCAGGGGCCAGAGCCACCAAAGCCAAACCCCTGGGCTGGGTGTGGGCTTCTGTGTGTTACAACCTCATTTCCCCATCTTTTTGCTCGATATCTCCGCTGCCCTTTGCATCTTCTCTCGGAAAGTCTCTGCCTGTGCACTTCCTTCTCAGCTGCTGCTTTTTTCCCTTTCCTCTCAAACGCAGAATGACGGAGGCACGCGCTCACTTCTGCTTTCAGGCACGTCTAGGGTGGAACTAGGGAAAGTTAATTCAGCACCACAGTTGTCCTGGAGAGTCAACTGGGGTCTCACAGCCACGCTGTCCCCCAAGGGGCAGCACTGGGTCCTTCGGCAGTTCCCTCCCTATTCTGGGAACCTCCTGGGCGATTGTGAGCTCTGGGAGCAGCTTTGCTGGGGACAAATATCAGCCTGTGGGCAGCAGGGCCCAGGCACTGTCACTCCCTGGCCACAACCCTGCACCCCCAGCTCGGGGGGACACCCCGAGGGGCTTGGGATGTGCAGAGGAACCGGGAGCAGCCCGAGGGAGGCAGGAGCAGGAGGCAAAAGCTGTCGGTGGAAGCTCCCTTGGCAGTGAGAAGTGCAAAAGAAACCCCCGTGCACAGCGATGAGAGGCACAGGAAGAACGAAATGCTGTAAAATCCGTAGGTGTGAAATCCACCTGCCAGTTTTTAATTTAACACCTCCCGGTCCAAGATGTTTTCTTTGACTTTCACTCCCTGCTCTGTCTGCAGCAGCAGGTCCTCTGTCATCTGCGTGCAGGAGGAGCTGCTGCTGCTTTGAATATCTGTTTTCTTTTAAGCCAGCCTGAGGTTTTGTAGCTGTTTTTAGGGCCACCAGTTTCCAGACTCCGGCCAAGCAGCCATCAGAGAGGCCATTTTAGGGAAGACAAAATAAATTACAGGTCTTCCCCGGCCGAGACGTTGCTGACTCTCCTCGGGATGACTGTGTCTCCGCTCAGGATCCCAAAGTGTGCGCGCCGGGGAGGAGGGAGGGTGTGTGTATACTTAGCGACCTTTGTAGCTGTGACTATCTTAAATGCTTTACTGGGAAAGAACAACAGCACTGGGACTGCAGCACGTTGCTATTTGGGCTGAGCGGGGAAGACGTGCTGTCTGGGCGAGCTTTCAATAAATCCTAATCCACAAACCCTGCTCCGAAGGGAGCGTGCCAGGCCAGGCAGCTCCCCGAACACGGCGTCAGACGGGTCCTCCTGCGCCGTGCGCCTTCCTCCAGCTGCTGCTTTTGATACCCTGCAGCTGAAGTCGGCGAGACGTGGGCTCGCCTGCAGATAAATGAGCTAACGTGCTTCAGAGGTGAGGGGAAGGGGCTCCCTGCGAGCTGCTGGCGGGGCTTTGCCCGCAGCAATAGGGGTACCACGAGTGCCCTGGCAGGACGGCGGTGGCGTGCCTTCCTCTCCCCAGTGCCTCCCAGTCTGTGCGCCCAGACCCTGAATGGTCTCAGCCGGAACCCAATGATGAAGTCAGAAATGTGATTTTCCTTCTCCCCAGCCCCAGCAGCCCACACATTTGCCAGTCACTTCTTGGTGACCACGTTTTGCTCGCCCTCTGCTTGATTTTCTTTAAGCGCCGGGTGCAGGTTTCCAGGGCACTTGCTCTCGTAACAGGTTCATTCCTGCTCCCGGCAAGCTAATCTCTTTCTCCTTGCTTCGCTCGGAGATTAGGAGCAATTACTGTCTTATGTGAGTAATAGCTTTAATCTGGAGGCTTGACCTTGTCTCTGCAGAGCAGTTTTGCTGCTGGCTCCTGCAGGGGTTGATAAGCACGTTCAAGTGCAGGCCGGTAGCAGTTGGTGCTGGAGGTGTTCATTACTGGTGAGCACTTCAATACTTACTGCTGCAGCAATATCTGGCAGCTCCCACGAGTGCAGGCTGCAGGGAAACCTTCCCAGCCAACACGACAAGAGGACGGAGCCCATCCCGTGTTGCCAAAGCGCAGGTTAAAGGGCTTTGCCCAAAGCTGCAGAAAACCGCGCTTTTGTCGCAAGCTTCCCCTCCTCGCTTGGCACTCTCAGGTGCTGCTGAAAGGTTTAATAATTACAGCACCGGGCTGCCAAGTCCTGTTGGGCAGGTTGCATCGCTCTGCAGGCTGAGGAGCCTCGGCTGCGTGCCACCGTGTCCTCGGCAGGGTTGCAGGGCGCAGCGCACCCCAGGGCGCAGGGGACCCCAGGGCGCAGGGGACCCCCGGTGGGTGCCAGGCACGGCACTGGGGGGATTGCAGGCAGGCAGCCGGTTCGGTGGCAGGCTGGCAGGGCTAAATCTGAGCACAGTGGGTTCCCCTCGTGCCCCCGACATGAGGTTTAGCTGCACGAAGAGGGGTGAGCAGCCCCCGAGAGCCCCCGCCACGAAGCTGTGCCGCGGAGCCCCAAAGGCTCCCATCTGGCAGATGCAGCGCGGTTGCGTGCGTGCTTTGGGGTTGGCCTGGTGTTCAACCAGCTATTAAGTTAATTAAAAAAATGGGTCTGCTGCGAGCCTCCAAAGCTGCCGGCACCTCCCTGCCTCGACTCCATCTGTGCCTCCCTCCCTCCCTCCCTCCCCGCTGCCGAAGCGTGCGGCCGTGCCGCTGCCCACCGCCGCGGCCTCTTCTGCCGGGCTGCTCTGGGCTCGCGGTTCCCAGAATACATCTTTGAACTAAAATAAGCAGGGCCTTAAGTAATAGCTTCTGACGGTTTCAAAACCTCCGTTTTTAACATCAGAGGACGGCCACTCCGGAGCTGGCGTTTTTATTCTTTCTCTTTTATCCCAAGGCCTTTGAGAGCCAGGACAATAATATCTCTTCTGCATCTCCCGCTCTCGGCTGGCAGCC
Organism: Aythya marila; assembly: GCF_965140915.1. NCBI lineage: Eukaryota > Metazoa > Chordata > Aves > Anseriformes > Anatidae > Aythya > Aythya marila. The sequence goes on from NC_139068.1 coordinate 5,330,058, forward strand.
TTTTTCCCAGACTCGTCGCTTAATTTATGTCAGACCTTAAAACCCTTTTTCCATGCCCATTTCCCCTTTTCATTTTCAACCATCTCTGTGAAGTTTCTGGTAGCAAAAGTGGAGTGTTACATCTCACCACGGAGCCCCGGCGAGCGCGGCGCCGTCCCCTCCTCGCGGCGCACCCCCAGCCCTCCACCCGGATCTCCTCGCTAACCTGCTCTTCCTTCCCATCCCTCAGGTCTCCAAAGCATCCTCCGAGCTCATGAATTACTGCGAGCAACATGCCAGGAACGACCCGCTGCTGGTTGGGGTGCCCGCCTCGGAGAATCCCTTTAAGGACAAAAAGCCTTGTATCATCCTATAGCTTCCCTCGCCCGGGCGCGTGCGATCTCTCCGGCAGGGCAGCACCGTTCCGTACCACCTGAAACCAAGCCACAAACCTAAAACCACGCCGAGGGGTAAACACTAACGTCGGATTCACGTAGAACTTAAATCTCAAACAATTGCGAGTGCTTTAGAGACGGGTGGCTGCTCCTTGGGCAGGTGCCGCACTGAGAGGGGGCAAAATTTCAAAACAAAACAAAACAAAACAAAAAAAACGGGGTTTGGGGGTTTGGGGAGGGGGCGGGGGGTGTTTTTAATAGGGAGATTCAAAATTGGTACCGGGGTGCTGGAGGAAGCGGGGTTTTTATTGCGTTTGCCAACGGGATGCAAGGGGGTACCGGGACCTCGCCGTTGGGGGCGTTGAACAAAGGTCTGGGTGGGTCTGAGCTGATTAGTTTCCAATTAGCACGTCGTCGTTTCAGCCTGCGGGCTCCGTTTCTGGAGAGGGAACGAGGGAGAGGAGTCCAGGCGGGTGGCGATTTCCTAGAAAACTAGTACAAAAAAAAACAAAACAACCCACCCCAAATCACAAATTGAAAAAATTGCTGTTGCAAATGAGTAAATCGAGCACCGGGGAGGGGGCACGGAGGCAGCACTGGGGGTCCCCGTCCCGCACGGCGCGGGGAGCCCTGAGAGCTGGTGGCTCTTGGTGGGGAGTTCCTGGCACAGAAACCGCCGGGGTTGGGCACCTCTGATCTCCTCGGGGTTTTGGGTTCTCTGTGGGGTTACCGCTGTTTTTTCCCAAACAGGGCTGTGCTGGAGGCGGGGGGAGGGAAGGGGCTTTCTGCAGCGCAGCACCACGCGAGAAACCTTTGGAAACGGCCTTGTGGAGATCCCGGATCCCAAACACTACAGCTGGCAGATTGAGCAGTGCTCCCCAGCGCCCTTGCTCTTACCGAGAGCGGGAAGTGGAAATAATTCCCCCCAGCCCCGCTAGCTCGGGGAGATGAGGGTCAGGCTGTCGGGGCAGTAGGGCAGCCCCCATCCCTTGGCCATCTCACCACGCCGTGTGAAGGGGGAGGCGGCTCGGCACGGCTCGGCACGGCACGCGGGGAGGAGCGGGGACACGGCGAGCAGCCCCCCTGGCACTCGGGGACAGGTCAGAGCTCAGGGAAGTCCCCACCGCATCCCACGGCCACCTCGCTCCCCGCAGTCACGGTGCCGTGGTTTATCCGAGCCCAGCCTGCTTGTGCAGGGCAGAGCCCGGGGCTCCGTGGTGAGGAGGAGGAGGAGGAGGAAGGCTGATGCTCCTCTTGGTAGGCAGAGGCCCCGTTGGGTTTCCTAACCACGACACCGGTACCCCTTCCCAGTTCAAGTGAGTGCAGGCACCCGATTCTGTGGTCTAAAATAGTTTCAGAGGCTGTTTGGGGAAGAGAAGGACAAAAAAAAAACCAAAAAACACACCTGATGTGAAAGGCTGGGAGCTTCCCCGTTCCCCCAGGGATTTTTGGGGCTCTGGTTTGGGACTCCACGACCACCCGCTGGGACACCAAACCCGAGAGAGGGGAGAGGAAGGAGCCCCTCGGTGTCTGCTCTGCTGCAGCTCGCCGGGAGGGAGGAAAACTGGCAAAAACACCGGGGGCTGCCGGCGGGGTCCCCGCGCTGGTGCAGGCTGGCGAGGCGAAGGCAGGGGGGAGAGGAACGGGGCCGGTGGCCGGGGAGGGGGCCCCAGGAGGCTGCGGTGTCGGAGATGCTCCATTCACACTGCTTGGTTGCAGGTGTCGCCCTCGCTTTTTGAAGTGCGTGATCACTCGCCCTTTTTAAACGAAGTTGGGGTATGAAAAAAAAAAAAAAAAAAAGGACAAAACGCGTTTTTAACACTACCCCCAACCGCAGCACCTCCCGTGTTCGTCTTGCAGCCGTTTCCCTGGGGTTTTTTTGCTGAACTGAGAACTCCAACCCCCCCCCCCCCCGTCTTCCCTGCGTCCCAAGGGTCCTCCCCGTCCCACCGTGAGTGGTGCCGGAGCTGCACCCGGGGGAATTTCATTCATTTCCCTCTGGGAATTCGTTTCCCTCCCGGCCCCGCTCGCACCCCCAGCCCGGTGCCGTGCTCGTGCTGCGTCCCACCGCGCTCCCGCAGCTCCGCGCCGGGCACCGGCCACCAGCAGCGAGGTGACCCCGAGGGCTGCTCCCCGGCACGGCCACGGGCAAAGCCTTTTTTTTAATTTCAATCTCTCATCCAGCATCACGTCAAGCTCCCGAACGCCGCGTCTGTAGCGGGAAGCGAGCGCTGTCCCGAGGGTTTAGCCGCAGCAGGGCTTTCTCTTCTCCAGGAGGGAATTTCCTCTGTCCTTAATCTAGTACAGTTCCAGCCTTATTTTTCTACTCCAGATCGCTGATTCTTCCTCTATGTTAGAGACCAGAGCATGGTGCTATAGCCGGTGGGCCAGGCCAGCGCCCGAGCTGCAGGGCAGCGACACAGCCCCGCGTCCTGTCCCCAGGGGAGCGCAGGCGTCGGGCACGGCTGCTCCGTGCCCGGACCTGACCCCAGGGTGCTCCCCGCACCCCAAAACCCAGCGGGAGCGAGCCCTGCGCCCAGACCCCTCCGCACCCACCCCTCGCCACCCGGACCGGCTGCGGGTGCTCTGCCGGTGGGTCCGGGCAGCGGGTTGGGGTCGGGGAGCATCCCCCCCCCCCCCGGTGTCGCACCCTCGCTGGGCACGCGTGGCCCCGTGCGGAGCCGCGGTCCTGGCCGAATCCTGCGCCCTGGGGCAGGCGGGGGGCTCGGGTCTGGTGCACGGCTGGGGATGGGAAATGGCTTCGGAGCTGGGGGGCCGCCTGCACCCAGCCCAGAGCCAGCTCCTGTCCCTCCTGGGGGGGGGGGGGGACAGCAGGGACAGGGGTGCCCGGCTGGCTCCCCGCGGTGCCGTGCGCGGAGGGACGGAGGCTGCGGGGGCCCGGCCTCGCTGGCGGCTGCAGTCGGAGGCTCGCGAGGGGGGAAAATCCTCAACCTTTTATTTTTTTCCTTTTTTTCTTTTTTTTTTTAATTTTTTTTTTTTTTTTTTCTCCTCGTCTGAGTAAATCGGTGATCATACTGTAGATGTTTTTGTATAGCATAAATATAAGTGCAAATTACGGTAGTTGCTTGTACTTTGTTAGTGCATTTGCCAAAAAAAAAAAAAAAAAAGAAAAAAAAAGAAAAAAGAAAAGAAAAAAATGTTTAAAAGAAAAAAAAAAAAAAAAAGACACTTTTCAGGACTTTTTAAGTGCTCCAGAATGCTAAGGGGGGGGCGAGGAGGTGGTTGGTGCCTCTTTTGTGCTGCTGCTCAGGCGTCGGGCAGCCAGTGCCAGCTCAGCGCCGGCTCCACAAAGGCCTTTTTTTGGATGTAAACACATGCCCAAATCTGCCTGAAGTTTTCTTTTTAGCATGTGGTGAAGCTGCTGCCAAAAATAGAAAGGAGAGGGACCGGAGAATAAAAGGGAGAGAGGAAACGTAGCTTCTATTTAATTTTTTTAAACCGGTCCCGTTTTCCTTGCCCTCCCCTCCCTGTCTCGGGGACCTTCCCGGGGGCGCAGCCTCGAGCCCCGCACGGTGCCCGTGTGGCCCCACAGCTCCCAGGCGGCTCGGTGCTGGTAATGGTGCTGGTACTGGTGCCTGTACTGGTACTGGTGCCAGTACTGGTGCTGGTGCTGGAGCCAGAGCCAGGCACAGTTTGGTGCCGAGCAGCCTGGCCGCAGATCGCAGAGCTCGGGGCTGGCCCCACGGCGCCGCCGTCCCCAAAAATCGGCACCTTTGGTGCCCCCAGCAGAGCCCTCTTCCTCCGAGTACTTAAAAAGTCACCTTTATTTAACAAAAAGTGAAAATAACGCATTTACTTCATCGAGAAGAAGCCACGCGTCTGATACTTTGCGCTCTTTAATTTTTCTCTCTGGTCTATTATTATTATTATTATTTGCCAAATTCTGATATTGTTGCCAAACGCAAATCAAGGTTTGTAAAGACTGTACTTAGGAAGTAATCGGTGTATGTAACGTAGGCTCCTCATAACGTCTGCATTTTTGGATCTCTTGATTTTTATTTCTGGTGTGCCATAGACCAATTTCTTGCACAGTGTTTAATATTTCGTGGAATTGTTGTTAAGAAGTGAATTGATAACACAATAAAAAGGCTCACTTTTCATTTTGCCAGACCTCCTGCCCAGCCTGTCGTGCGGGGGGCGCGCGGGGGGCGCGTGGTGTGGGTGCCACCGAGCAGCGCGGTCCCGGGGCTCGGCGGCGTTCCGGGAAGCGCCGTGCTCACTGGGGATGTCGTTGGTGTTGGGTAACGACCGACCCTTCCTTCCTGCCGCTTTCTCTGGAGCTGCCTTCCACGAAGAGCTGTGCTCCCCTTTGGGCACTTCCTCCGCGTCCCCCTGCGTAAGGTCACCGGGCGTTGCTTGGAAATCCTGACCCTGCCCCGGGCAGGATGGGACCGTCACCGGCGGGGCTGTGCGGGGTCTCCCCGCTGTCCCCCTGCAGCCACCCAGGGGCAGATCCCCGACCTCGCCCCCAGCCGATCCCGCAGGTCGTGGGGACAGGCGAGGGTCCCTTCCCAGTGGGACCGCTCGGTTTTGGGGAGCAAAGAGCCCGGTTCCTCCTCCCCTTGCTCTGCAAGCCGGGGGATGCCGGTGGCCACTTGGGGCCACGCTGGTGCAGGGCTGGGGCTCTGCAGGGCTCAGCACCGCCCGCATCCCGCTGAGCGAAACCGAGAGCTGCGACTCTTCCCTTTTCAGTGAAAAGGAAGCGACCTCCGCCTGCTTCCCGGCACCTCCCGCCCGCCGCTGCTCTCCCAGCACCCGGCCTGAGGTCCGGGGCCGGTGTTGGCACCGCCGGGACCCGCGCTGCCTTTCCTGGAAGGCAACGAGCGGCCTCCCGGGCGCTTTGGGGAAAGGCTTGGAGCAGCTCCTGCCCACCCGGGCCAGGCAGGAATGCGTGCAGCGTGCGGGCAGACTGGAGCCACGCTTCCTCCGCGTGCCTGGAATATTTGGGATGCTTCAGCGTCTGACCCCAGCGCCGGGCGGAGGGCTGCAGGGGCCAGGCAGCACCGCGAGCGCTGCTCGGGCTCAGCTGCGGCACCCCGGGGGTTTTGGGGGCTCCTGGCACCGGTTACAGGGCGGTGCAGTGAGGGTGAAAGTGCCCCAAAGGGCCTGGAGAGCCTCAGGGGTGCGGAGGGGACCTGGTTTTGTTGTATCCTCGCACCGCAGCAGTCTGGGGAGACCTGGCCTCACCGGAGCCACCGGTGACAAAGTCCCCTTGGTGACAGCTCCTCCTGTCCCCTCCTGCAGCGGGGTCCCCGTGTCTGCACCCCGCAGCTGCAGAGCTGCAGCCCTCGCCCCCCACCCCACAAAATGCTCAAACTCCCCCAAATTCCCTTAAAAAGCAGAGGCGAAATGCCGGAATCCTCAAAGCAAACCCGGGCCGTGCCTGGCAGCGCATGAAAGGCCCCGGACCCTCCTGCTGCGGGCGCAGGATCCGGCACCGACCGGGAGCCACTGGTGGCACCGAGCTGGGAGCAGGGCTAAAAATAGCGCGCCGGGGCTATATTTAGCTCCTCTGCAGCTATAATTATCTGCCCTCGGCGGCGGGGCCAAGGAAGCTGCTGGCACCACGGGGGCAAAAGTCGGTTCCTGCCGCAGGGACAAGAGGGGTCAGGGACAGCCGGCTGCCACCGTGCCGTGGGGACCCCCCCCGTGTCCCCACTAGGAGGATCCCGCAGCGTCCCCATCCCCGGTGTGACTCGGGGGTGGGCTCGGTGCCGGCGGGGCGCCCGCGACGCAGCGGAACAGCGGCCGTGACGCCACAGGGAGGTTTCCTGCGCCAGCATCCGGCCCCCGCGCCGGGGGCTGCCGGAGCTGCCCTGGCTCCCGGCCTCAGTTTCCCCACCTGCAGCCCTGGTTTGTGGCCGGGGAGGGGGCGAGGAGGCTGGGGGAGGACGTCCCCGTGGCCGCATCTCGGAGACGCCGCCGCAGGGATGTCCCTGGAGGTCCCCAGTGCGTCACCCTGCGGCGCTCACGGCACCGAGTGGGAACGGGGCTGGGGGGGCCCCGGGTGTGCAGGGGCGGCCGGGGACAGGGCCTGGGGCTGGAGCCAGCCCGGTGCCTGCAGCCAGCGGCCGCCCAGCCCAGACTCATAAATCAGCCCAGCCCAGCACAGCCCAGCCCAGGCCTCCGTGCGCGCCGGGCTCAGACGCAGCAGGGTCAGGCCCAGCCCTGTCTGGCCGCAGCCGCCCTTACCCAGAGCCAGGAAGGGGCCCGGCCCCCCGCCCTTATTGCACATGCTGTGCCCCCCCCCCCTCCAGCACCGAAACACCCCCGTGGCCAGGGCCCTGAGCATGCACAACGCATTGCAAAGACCCTTGCAACACCCCCCCCAATTTCACGCCACCGTGCAGAGCCCCCATCCCCTGCGCACCCCCGGTGAGCGTGCCCCCAGCACATGCGCAAGCACAAGCGCGCACGGATGCTTTCCCTCCTCTTCCAGGAACCTCTCGCCGGCGTTCCCAGGCCGAGGGACGGATCCAGCCCCATCCTTGGCACCGTCCCCAGCCCCGCCGGGGGGCCCGGGGTCGGCCCTTTCCCGTGGAAACTCCCCGGGGCGCGCGCTGCGATGGAAAGAGCCGCTGGGCTTGGCGCTGCTGGAAAAGTACCGGCCACGCGCCGTCCCCAAGTGGGAAATGGGGGGACCCCGGGACAGGTCACTGCACCCCACGACCCTAAAGCAGGGGATGCAGCAGCCACGGTGCCACCAGGGATGGGGACAGGAGCAGCGTGGTGCCACCCCGCACCGTGCACGCTGCAGGCGCATCCCCGAGGTGCAGCGGCGCGCGATCCCTGCACCCACATGCGCATGGCACCCATCCTGCACCCCCAAACCCAGCAGCCCCCCACCCACCCCCAGCACCCCCTCCTCAGGGGCACAGACAGCACCCGGCTGGATGCAGCCCCGGTGCCGTGCAGCTCCCGGGGCTGTAATTACCGCCCGGTGCGAGCGCTGCTGGCGTCGCGCTGGCCCTGGCCGGCTCCCAGCGCCGCCGGCAACGCTGGCACCGGGTGCTGGGCTGGGGGGGGGGAAGGTGTGCGGGCCTGACCCCGCTGCTGTGGGGACACCGGGGGACACGGTGCTGGGGACACGGCTCGCAGCATCCAACCCGAGGCAGCCTAAGATCCCCATTCCCAGAGCTGGGGGGGGGGTCCCAGGACCCCCAAAACTCTCCATGCCCCCCCCCAAGGGAACCCGGTGTCCCCCACCCAGGTGGCCTGGAGCAATTGGGGACGGGGAAGGGGTGCAACCATGCATGGCCCCATAGCCCCCCCTTAATCCCCCTAAACCCAAACCCCTCCAAAAGCAGAGGGCAGCAACGGGGGGTGAGGGGCATGGGGGGGGTCTAGGGGTGCCCAGCAGGGTCTCTGTGTCCCTGGGGGGGGGGGGTTCTGGGGGGGGGAGCAGCGCGTGTGTGATCCCGGCTGCAGCACATCTGCGCGTGTGGGGGCGGCTGCACGCGGGCTCCGGGGTGGGCTGCGGCTGGGGCTGGGGCTGCTCCGTGGGTGTCCTCCCCACTGGGGGGGCACCGGGGGCTGCCTGCTGCTCGCGGGGGGCTGCCGTGCAGGGTGCGGGTGCTGGGGGGGGGGCGCTGGGAGGCTGTTGTCCCACCCCCCCCCTGCCCTTACCAACACCCCCAGGACCCTGGCTCGGCTCTGCCTGATGGGTGGCCGCAGCGGCGCGGTGACAGCGGGGTCACCGGGGCCCCACGTGCTGCTGACTCACCAGTGAAATGAGTTTCGGGGAGGCTCAGCCCAGCCTCGGGCCCTTTCCCTGCTGCATTTTTCCCCTGGGGTGCACCCCCACCCCCCAGTAACCCCCCTCCTTTCACCAGCAGCACGCATTGAGCTGTCACTGTCGCGCCGTGCCTCAGTTTCCCTCCGTGGTCACGGTGCCAAGGGGAGGGCTGGGGGCACATCCCCAAGACGGGGGGCCCCCCGAGCAGGAGACAGGGCTCCAGGAGGAGCGGTGGCCACCGTGTCCCCCCCCCCCGGTGGCGTTGCCCTCCTGGCTGTGTCCCCGCAGCCCTGCGTGGCGGTGCCAGCTCTGGCTCAGCGCCCGGCCCTGGCAGGTCCCCGCGGGGACAGGGTGGCCCCGGCCGCGTGGCGGGGTCAGGGCAGACCCTGTGGGGGCATTTGGGGCCGGGGGGGTGTGGGGGGGGCAGGCACCGGTGCGGAGCAGCACAGTGCGTGTGTGTGCACGTGGGTGTGAGTGTGCAAACACAGGGGGGGCAGCTCAGGTCGCTGCCTCGGTTTCCCCCCCCCCCCTTGGTTATTGTTTTGCCCCTCCCCACCCCCAGGAACCCACCTGGGGGGGATGTGAGAAGGACCCAGGACCCCCCCCTCCAAGGGGGGCACCCCAAGTGGCTCCACTCAGCAGCAGAGCCCCAGGCACTGCCGATGCCTGGGCAGGTTTATAAGGGTGGGGGGGCCACCACCTCCCTCCCTCCCACCCCCCCCCACGGGGCTGCAGGAGGAAAGATTAAAGCCTGAGCTGTTCCTTTCCCCCCCCCCCAGACCCGGGGGCAGCAAGGCAGGGCGCTGAGCCAAGGGGGGGAGTCCTGGGGGTGGGGGGATTCCCTGGGGATCCTCCTCGCTGTGGGTGCTGTGAGAAAATCCCCCGGGGTGGGTGGGGGGGATGGGAATTTCCTGGCCCTGGGGGGCTCCCACGCTGCCACATGCTATAGGGGATGGGGACACCCATCTGTCCCCACGCTATGGGGAAGCTCCAACCCCCCCCCAAAAACCCTCAGTGCCCCCCCTGGGGGCTGCAGAGCCCCCCACATTAGGGCAGGGGAGCCCGGAGCTGCTGCTCCCTCCCCACCCCAAAACAAATCCAGGCAGGGCCCCCCCCACGCACACCCTGCGGGGGCCAGGAAAGGGGAGGGGGGAGAAGACGAACGCAGACGCTGAGGTCAGTTTTATTGCAAATCCGATTTTATTTTCGCTCAGTACAAGAATAAACTCTGTAACGGATCTGGAGCAGGGTCTCTCCAAGTGGCTCCGAAGTGCACAAACTGCCCGCGGTGCTGCACGCCCTGTCCCAGCACCAGCGGCACCCCCTTGGAAAAAAAATAAAAAAAATAAAAAGTCCATCAGCAAATCCGTCCCTCCATCCGCAGTCCTCCATCCCTTGAGTCACGGATGCCAAAAAAAAAAAAAAAATAATAAAACACCAAAAAAGCCCTCGTCCTCCTCCCGGGGCTCCTCGGCACGGCCCCGTGGCCCCGCACGACTCCTCGGCACGGCTCCGGCGCGCGTCCCCCGCCGGCACCGCTCGCCCTTCCCGCGCCCACCGGTGCGGCCGGGCTGCTCCCTTCTCTCTTCTCCGGTTTGAAAAAGAAAAATGAAGAATCGGCGGGTGTTTGGGTTGGTTTGGTTGAACTGCTGCTTGTTTCTCCTCCGTCTCCCTGCGGTTTTAGGGTTGGTTTTTTTTTTCCTCCTCCTCCTCCTCTTTCAGGCACCGCGCCGGGCGGCGCGAGGCCGGCTCAACGCTCCTGGAGGCAGACGTAGGGCACCCACTGGTTCCTGTCGCGGCTCTCGGCGCAGTAACTCGCCACCTCCGCCAGCCCCTGGCTCTTCCAGGCGTCCGTGTGGGGGTTCTGGATACGGAAAGGGGGACGAAAACACGAGGTGAGCGTCGCCGGCACGCGGCCACGCAGCCCCCGAGTGACTCAGGGCCACCCGGCAGCGCCGTGCATCACAGCACCGGGTTGTGCATCAGCACCGTGCCATCAGCACCGCGCCGTCACCGCCACACTCACCGTGACCAGCAGGCAGTGAAGGTCTCGGGGCTCAGCGCCCGGCTCGGGGTCCCCCAGGAGGGAGGCGAGGCGCTGCATGCCCGAGACGCGCAGGATGTGGATGTCGTTGTCGCAGCAGAAGGCTTGGATCAGGGTGAAGTGGATCTGCAGGGCGATGTCGCCTTCGTCCTCCTCGTCCGTGGCCAGCACGCACAGCACCACGCTGTCGGGGTCTCTGCATGGGGGGGGGGGGGGACGCGGCGTTAAATTGAGGGGGTCAGGATGGGTGCAGCCCTCACCCCCCCCTCCCCAAATACCGGAGCACGGTGCCGCCACCCCAACGTACCCCAGGGTGCCGACAGCACCAGGCACAAACCCCTTGCACCCTCCCCAAAAAAACCATTTCCCCTTAATTCCCTCAGCCCCCCCCCATGCCCTGGGGCCCCCCCAGGCCACTCACACGTTCATCAGCTTGGCGGACTCGTAGACACCCACGGTCAGCCGGTCCTGCCGCTGCGCCGCCACCAGCACCCGCTCCACTGCCTCGCTCACCGCCTGCATCCTTTTTTTTTTGGGGGGGGGAGACACACAAAAAGGGGGGGGGTCCGGTGAGCGGCTGTAGAGCTGCCGGCCCCCCCCCCTCCATCCCCATGCACCCCCCCTGCGCTTACTTGCTGCTATCGCAAGGCACCAGCTCCTCCAGGGTCATGGTGCAATTGTAATCCAGCGGGCGGAACAGAAAAAAAAAAGCCCGAAAGGGATAATCCAAGAAGCGGCGAGGCTGCTCGCTGCGGCGCTGTCGCGATAGCGCTGTCGCGGTGCCGCTGTCGCGATATTTCCCCCCCACTCCTCTTCCTCCAGCAAACGGCGTCCGCTCCGCGCTGCAGCCGGGCTCGGTCTGAGCCGCGCCGCGCCCGGCGCCTCCTTTTATAGCCTCCCGGGGGGGCGGGGCCGGGCGGCCCCCGCGGCGCTGATTGGCTGGAGCAGGGGGAGGGCGGCGCGGGGATTGGGCGCCCGCGGGGCGAGCCCCACGTGGGGGCTGCGGGGAAACCCCCGCCCCGAAACTTGCCC
>NC_139068.1:5941463-6189849 GCF_965140915.1 Aythya marila
CGCCGGCCCCGCTCCGCCCCGGGGGCTCCCGGGAGCCCCCCCCTCGTCCCCGGGCACCCAGGGCACGCGTCCCGCGATGCCCGTCCCGGGGGACCCCCTGGAGCCCCGCGGTGCCGCTCCCCCGCAGCTGACATCCCGCGACCTGGGCGATGCCCGGCGGGACCCCGATGCCCGGCAGGACCCCGATGCCCAGCAGGACCCCGATGCCCGGCCTCCCTCCAGCCTCCATCCTCAGCTCAGGGCCCTGGAAACGCTCGGGGGGCCCAGAGGCCGCTGGCAGCCTAGGCTGCAGCTGCAAGCCTGGCTCTGGACCAGGCGCGCTGCTCAAGGCTGGGCTGAGGGCAGAGCCGGCAATCCTCCACCTTGTCCAGGGCGGCTGTGTCCAGAGGCTGCGGGCACGGGGTGGGACCCTGGCAGCCACCCCCTCCTGTACAAAGCCACAGTGGGCAGGCGGCCGGGGTGCTGGGGCCAGCATTGTGGGGGTGCCCTGACTCCCACGGAGGGATGCTGGGGCTGGCAGCGGACGCGCCCGCACGGCCTGCGGCCCCTTCTGCCGTCACGTAGCAGCCCCGTCATGCTGCCCGCGTTGTCTGTCTTGGCTTGCGAAGGATGGCACGGGGCCGGGTTGGGCCAGGGACTTGCCAGGCCAGGGGACACAGCCCTGGGACACAGCTGCCACCAGTCCCTGTCCGGGTGGTTGGAGCCCTGGCACGTGGATGAGTTTGCTGGGTCTCAGCGCAGGGTCTGGGCACGCAGCGGGGCAGCTGGACATGTTGGGGTGGGGAGCGAAATGGTGCTGTGCATGAGAGCCCTGGAGCTGGTGCCAACGGGGGCCTTGTCCCTGGCACCCAGCTCCTCTGCTCTCCTCTCCCTCGCCTGCGCGGGGCTGGTGACGGCAGCCGCAGACTGCTCTGACCTCTGTTCCTTCCCTCCCTGCAGTACATGGGGTGCATCGAGGTGCTGCGCTCCATGAGGTCCCTCGACTTCAACACCCGGACACAGGTCACCAGGTGGGGCCCCGCCGCCACCCCCGCCCAGGCCCTGTGGAGACAGGGGGACGGGGACGAGGCTGGGGGGGGCCCCGCACGCCTCACACTGGGCCAGGGGCAGCGATGCGGCAAAGGGCTCTGCCGCAGATCGATGGGAGGAAAGAGGAGAAGGGAGGTGGCCCCAGCTGGGAGGACGAACCGCCGGCCCCATGACACCAGGGGAGGCTGGGGGATGCTGCAGGCGCCTGGGACTGGTGGCCCCCAGAGCTGTGGGGAGGGGAGGCAGCTGGGAAGGGGCTGGGGTCTGCAGCGGTAACGCTGTGGGGCTCGGGGCTTGCAGGGAAGCCATCAACAGACTGTACGAGGCAGTGCCGGGCGTGAAGGGCATCTGGAAGAAGAAGGTGAGTCTCCTCCCGGGCCCATCCTTCTCTGCTCCCCCAGGGCCAGGGCTGCGGGCAGGGTGCTGGGCTGCTGGCTCTGATCGCAGCGCAGAGCCTGGGGTCTCTCGGGCACCCCCTCTGCCTCCTCCACCCCAGGAAGCCTGGTCCTGGGGGGCTGCATCGCCCCCACCCTCCTCTCCCCCGTCAGGCTCCCAACAAAGCCCTCTTTTCCATCCTGGGCAAGAGCAACCTCCGCTTCGCAGGCATGAGCATCGCCGTCAACATCTCCGTTGATGGCCTGAACCTCATGATCCCCACCACGCGCCAGGTGAGAGCCGGGCACAGGGGATGCAGCCCCCAGCCCCATCCCAGCCCTCTGCCTCCAGCCTCAGCTCCCGCTGCCAGGCAGGGGCTGGCAGCCCCCCCAGTAACCCCACGGCGGCCGTGCCCACAGATCATCGCCAACCACCACATGCAGTCCATCTCCTTCGCCTCCGGCGGGGACACGGTGAGGCTCTCTTGCCACAGCCCCTCCTCGGCTCCCCGCTTGGGGAGCGGGGACGTGGGGCTGCCCTGAGCCACAATGGGGGGACAAGACGGTCCCTGGGGCTGAGCCCCCCCGGTAGCCCTGGCCCCCCTCGCCATGCGACGGGGGGGTGCAGGCCCTGAGCACCCCCTGTGCCTCCAGGACACCACGGACTACGTTGCCTACGTCGCCAAGGACCCCATCAACCAGAGAGGTGACGCTGGCCCCAGGGCACGGAGGAGGGATGAGCTGGGCTGGGGGCGGTGTCCCTCAGTGGGGGGCGAGGGGCAGCTTGGGGCTATCCGAGGGGCTGCTGGGGACACGGGGGAAGCCTCGATCTGTCTGTCCGTCCATCCGTCTGCCCGCAGCTTGCCACATCCTGGAGTGCTGCGATGGGCTGGCACAGAGCGTCATCAACACGGTGGGACAGGCCTTCGAGCTGCGCTTCAAGCAGTACCTGCACAGCCCCCCCAAGGTGGTGGTGCCCCCGGACAGGTAGGGTTGCAGCCGGCCTGGGCACCGGGGCCGGTCCGGGCGTCCCCGTCCTTGCCAGGATTGGGGCCGGGCTGGGCAGGGTGTCCCCAAGCCGCCTCTGCTCCCACCACGTCCTGTGCAGGGTGCTGGGGACGGAGGAGTCGGCGTGGGGGGAGGACGATGAGACGGGCGAGCACGACTACTATAACAGCATCCCGGGCAAGGAGCCACCCCCGGGGGGGCTCATCGACTCCCGGCTCCGGCACGGCACGCTCCTGGGCCACGTCCGCGTCCAGCCCCCCAGCTCCAGCCCCGCCAGCCAGGTGAGCTTTGGGGCCGCTGCCGGCCCTGCAGTGAGGGGCCGGGGCTGGCCCCCCCGATGCCCTCGCTGTCTTCTCTCCCCAGGGCGGTTTAGCACTCAGGAGAGAGCAGAGCAGCCAGCTGGGACCACCCTGGGACCTGGAGAGCCAGGGTGGGTACTGCCGCGGGGGGCTGTGGCCGCAGGAGGGTGCTGGGGGCGTCGGGGCAGGTGGGGTCCCATGGGGGCTGCGGGGGGGACCCCGCTCCACCCGGCGGTGATGCCCGGTCCCCACAGGCCAGTCCTGCGACGGGTACCTGCAGGCGGACGGGCACCCCCTGGGGCCGCGGGACTACGAGGAGCACATGTACGTGAACACGCAGAGCCTGGACACGCGGGAGCCGGATGCCGCCTGCGGAGCACCGGAGGAGAGTCCCAAAAAGGACCTCTTCGATATGAGTAAGCTGCCGGGCTGGGGCCGGGGGCTGTGCTGAGGCCTGGCATCGTGTCCCAGAGCGGTGACGGCCCCGACGGCCCCGTCCTGGCTCCTGCAGGGCCTTTTGAAGATGCCCTGAAGCTCCACGAGTGCATGGCAGGGGGAGGCAGCAGCCCCCCAATTGAGGACCAGTGGCCGAGCCCCCCCACGCGGAAAGCTCCCATCGCCCCCACGGAGGAGCAGCTGAGGCGGGAGCCGTGGTACCACGGGAAGATGAGCCGGCGGGACGCCGAGAAGCTCCTGCAGATGGACGGGGATTTCCTGGTGCGGGACAGCATCACCAACCCGGGGCAGTACGTGCTGACGGGCATGCACTGCGGGCAGCCCAAGCACCTGCTGCTGGTGGATCCCGAGGGCGTGGTAAGGGCAGGGGGGCCGGGACGGGGGCGATGGGGCGGGGGGCAGCTGCCTGGGGCTTCAGGGCTGCTCTGCCCCCGGCCCCAGGTCAGGACCAAGGACGTGCTCTTTGAGAGCATCAGCCACCTCATCAGCCACCACCGGCAGAACGAGCAGCCCATCGTGGCCGCAGAGAGCGAGCTGCACCTCCGCCAGGTTGTCCGCAGGAAGCAGTGATGCTGGGGGGTACGTGAGCCCCCGGCCCGCCCCCCTGGCACCAGACTCGCTCCAGCCCGGGGCAAAGCCGAGGGAGGCCCTTCTGCACCCCCCTCTGCTCGTGCCTGTCTTCAGGGGCCTCGTGGTGCCCACCTCCAAGGGCCCCGCTGTCCGTCCCTCGTCCCCCCATCCCCACTGCCTCCCCTCCGTCACCCGCACGGGGCCCCCTGCCCCGCGCACGCCCGGACATTTATTGTGCTCAGCGGCTGGGGACAGCGCAGGGACGTGCTGGGTGAAGCTGTCAGGTTCTGCCCGTGGGGCTGCCCCAGTCCTGGGCCAGGTGGTGCCAGCCCTGCCCTGCCCACGTGCCCCCCGCCCCTGACACCCCCAGCCCAGCACCCCGCAGCTGGAGGCGTCCTGGCACAAGGGACGTGGAGCAAAGCGGGGTGGCTGCTGCTGGGAGCCTCATCCCTGGGCTCGTGGGGTGCGATGGGGCGAGCAGGCTCAGTGTGTGTGCACGTGTGTGTGAGCACGTGTGAGCGTGTGTGTGAGCATGTGCACGTGTGTGTGAGCGTGTGCAGGTATGTGGGGGGCTGCTGGGGCAGCGGCCCCCGCGCAGAGAGCCATGCCTCTCGCCAGCGCTGCTGCTCAGGACCCAAGTCCTGCCCCGGTCCCTGCTCTCTGCCAGGACATTGGGGGGCCCCCACCCGTCAGGACTGTGTCCCTGTTGGGCTCTGCCCAGCGGGGCTGGGCACAAGCACCTCTTGGAGCCAGCGCTGCTGGATTTTCCTGTGGGTCTCACGCTTCCAGTCGCCTTCTCACCAGGAGTGGCCGTGCCGCAGCACCCGTGGAGCCCCTGCAGCCCTGCTCAGCCCCCGGGGGGGGCCAGGACCGAGTGTGGGGCAGAGCTGAGCCTGCGATGCTGGGGCGTCCCCAGCCCTGGGACCCCCCAGGTGCAGTTTTGGCAGGTTTTTATGGCATTCACGGTCCCTCCTCGGGCGTCTCTGGGGTTTGTTGTTTGGGATACGTTTCTAATTAAACCTGGAAATGAGCAAGGCCCCGGCTGTTCGTGCTGCCCCCAGGCACAGAGCTGGCAGCGGGTGCCAGGGCAGCTTCTCCATCACCGCCAGCTCCCGGCCGGTCGCACCTCGGTGGCCGCACCCTGCAGCTGCCCGTGGGCACGTGTTGCCTCCGAGCCCCGGGGTGTGCTTCCAGGGCTGGGGTGCGCGGGGCTGGGTCCTGCGGGGCTGAGCTGGGAGATAAAAAAGGCTTTTGGCTGGGATTGGCAAAGGCACCAGGAGCCCTGCTGGAGCCCAGGGGCTGCGGGAGGCACGCAAGGCTTTCGGAGCCAGGGGCAGAGCAGGGCTGCTGGGGGGTCGGGTCCCCCACGGCCACAGAGCCCCGGCCCCGGTGGGCCTCTGGCTGCAAACCCCGGGCACGGCGGGGCCGCAGTGGGCTCCAGGCCAGGCTCCAGGACAGCTCCAGCACCGACGTCCACGGGGCCCCACTGGTTGCCCCCTGCTCGCTGTGCCCAGAGCTGGAGCTGGCAGCCCCAGGGGAGTGGGGTCACCCCTCGGGGGACGTCCTCCGGCTGAGGGGCCGGCGGGGTGCTGGGTGAGTCAATGAATAAAGTCAGTGCCTAAATAAAGCCTGGTAATGAATGTGTAATTTTCCATTGATAGTCGAATATCTACAGGGACGCAGCGCTTCCATCTCGGCTGCTATTTTTTGTCATGTAGTAATGCGTCTGCAAAGATAATTGCACTGTTCCCTCAATAGCAGAGGCAGGAAAAGGCAGCGAGAGCCCCTGCTCGCTTCTCTGCTGCGAGGAACAAGCCTGCACCGCGCACCAGCTGCCGCCGCTCCGCACCCGGCCTTTCGGCTGCCAGAGAGGCTGTGAGGAGGCACTGGCAGGGCTGGCACGGTGGTTTTGGGGGTATTTACCCACCTTGATTGAGGTTGTCCAGGCCGATCACTGCACCGCAGGCGGTGCACGGCCCCCCGAGCCCCCCAGCCCCGGCACAGAGGCAGGACCCTGCGGTGTGGGGAGGTGGGCTGGGAGCCACGCAGCGGCAGCGCTCTTGAAACAAAAAACAATTAAATATGAGGCCTTTATTGAGTTACGTATGGACATGAATAATGCAATTGGAGCACCAGTTCCCGGGAGGGCCGCAGCTGAAATTGGATTTCTTTCTCTGCGCTCTGCACCCCCGGAGCAGCCCCACCGCTGGGCTGGGCTGGGGGGGCCGGGGCCGTGCTGCTGTCCCTGGGGGCTCCCCGTGGCTGGGGGGGGGACACGGGGCTCTGCTTCCCAGCCTCCAGCAGATGGTAGCACACTGTCGGCTCTGCCAGGCGCGTCCCCAGCCCTGTCTCTGTCCCCAGCCCTGTCCCTGTCCCCAGCCGGGCATCCCTGCCCCACTGCACCGTGCCCAGGCCTTGCTGGATGCTGCTCCCCTCCAGCGCCCTCCAGCCCAGCCCGAGGGACCCCCGCCCGCCTCACTAACCCTCGCCCATCCCCACGCCCCCCATCGCGCTGCTCAGGGAAGGCAGCTCTGGAGCCCGAGATGGGGCCTCGTGGTTCCCCCCCCCGCCTGCAGCCACAGGGAGCTGCGTTGTCCCAGCCCCACGGAGGAGGCAGGAGGGGAAAGGGCCCCCATCCAGCCTTGCTCTGCGCAGTGCTGCCCGGTGGTCCAGAGCTTGCTTTGGAGGCGCTGGAGAATTGTTTTCTCCTGGCCTGCAAGCATTTGTTCTCTGCCCACTTCTGGCTGTGGTCTGGCACCTCCCTCTGCGCGCAGTGACTGTGGCAACGCGGCGCTGGAGGCGAGCGCTGGTCCTGAGCCCCGTACCGGAGCAGGGCTGGCTGCCAGCACGGGTGCCTGGGCACACCCCACGTCCCCGCCACGTGCCCCAGCGCCAGCTCCTGCTGTGTGCACGGGGCACTCCCGCTGCCCCTCCGCTGAGACCCGGGGCACTCGAGGTCTCCGTGGCTTTGCCCATCGCTGCCGCCCTGCTCTTGCCCCAGCCGCGCACCAGGACCAGGTGAGCTCAGTGCAGACGCTCAGCACCCTGCTCCCCCTCCACACCCCAGGGACCGCTGGCCCCAAGCCAAGTGTGCGGGCAGGGCTGGCCCAGCTCCAGCGCTCTTTGTTATCTCTGGGGAACTCAACCATTTCTGCACCTTATTTACCTCCTGTTGCACAAGGGTGGAGGAAAGGTAAACACCAGCCTTTGTTCACCATCTCCCTTTTCCTTGAGCTTCCTCATCCTCTCTCTCTTTCTTCACCCTCTGCCCCCCAGCTAGACCCCAGACTGGATGCCGTGCAGTGCCAACCCCTGGTCCAGCCATAACGCTGCCATCTCCCCTCCTCAGTGAGAAGCCCCAGCCCAGCCCCACTCCTGCACCCCCACACCCTGCTTGCCACGTCCCTGTGGCTTCTCCCAGATTTGTGCCAAGCTCCCCTTAGGTGAAGGCCACTGCTTTGCCAGCATTACTGCTCCCCACCAAGCAGGGCGATGCCCCAAGGATCTCTGAAGCCGTGGTGCCTGCCCTGCAGGGAGCACCCCCAGGGTGCTGGGAGAGGCCTCACATGGGGGAGGAGAGCCCAGCAGAGACACCAGGCAGCGCAGAAAGCAGCAAGCAGCCAGGGAGGGGACGGCTGTTCTCCCAGCCCCGGGGCACCTTCTCCCTCCCTGCCTCTCCCAGGCGCAGCCAGAGCAGGCTGCCGGCCCTTGCTGGGCTCGGCGCATCCTTCTCTTTTCATCAGCTCAGAGGCAGGATGCGGAGGGAGCCGAGACCTCCCACCTCTCGCACAGTGCTTGGCTGCAGCAACCTGCGCTGAGTGAGATCACCGAGCCGGGCCTTCGTTTCTGGTGATTACATCAAGCCCTTTGCTGTCGTGGGCTGGTCGCAAGGAGAACGGAGCCTTCCCCGCAGCCTGGCAGCACCCCAGGGCAGGCACCCAGGAGAAACAAACGCTGTCCCCATCCTGCCTGGAGCACCACCGTCCCCAGGGTTATAAATCCACAGGGCGCCCGTGCTGGGGCTGATCATCCTGGCCTGAAGGTCGCCTGCCCGCTTGGCTGCTCTGTGCCCGCAGCGATGCTCCCTGGACCCCCTGACGTTTCGCCCCCTGTGCTCCCAGCACCACCGGGCCGTGTCCTGCCCCGCGCCCCCCTGCCAGGTGTCAGCCAAACGCGTGCCGTGCGGCGCTGCCTCCCCCGAGCCTCCCTCCACGGCATTAAACCACTTGATGCTCTCAGCGGGTCCTTGAGCTCTGAGCTCCTTGGAGTGCTGTTGGCTTTGTTCGGCGCTTTGATGAGCTCAAGAGCTCGGGGGGGAGGGGGGGGGGAGCGCGCCGCGATACCGGGGGGCTCCATCCTCGGGGGGCTCCTGGCTTGGCCCAGGGCGGGGGGGACCCGGGGGCACAGCGGGGCTGCTGCCGGCTCGGGGGTCCCGGCCCGGTCCCGACGTCCCCGCGGGCACACGGTGGGAGGGTCCCGGGGGCCGGGCTGCCGGGGGTCCCGCTCCTCGGTCTGGAGGCGGCCGGGGGCCGGAGCGGGGACCGTGCCCGGCGCGGCCGACGGGGGTCGGCCCCGCCGCCCGCCCCCTGCGGGCTGACCCCTGCCCGCCGCGGCCCCGCGCAGCAGCTCGGGGGGGGCCCGGCGCGGCGCGGGGAAAAGCGGGGGCGCCGCGCTCGGAGGAATACGGCGGCGGCGCGGCGGGGAGCGCGGGGCCGCCCCGGCCCTATAAAAGCGCGTCCGCGCCCGTCAGGCTGCGGCGGCGGCGGCGGCTCCGGTCCAGGTGCGGTGGCTCCGGTAACGGTGAACGGCAACTTCCCGGTGGGGCGGGTGTCCCGTCCCGTCCCTCCCGTCCCGTCCCGTCCCGTCCCGTCCCGTCCCGTCCCGTCGGCTCCGCCGTGCGCTGCGGGGTCCGGCGGGTCCCGGTGCGTCCCGGTGCCCGTCGGCGCGGCGCGGCGGCTCCCCCCCCACCCCCGTCCCCACCCCCGGGCTGCCGGGTGCCGGTCGCGGTGTCCCGCGGCGCGGCCGGTTCCCCCCCGTCCCTTTCGTCCCCGTCCCTCCCCTGGGACCGGCGGGTCCCGGTGCCCCCGGTGCGGCCGGATCCTTCCCCAGCCTCGTCCCCGTCGCGCGCTGGGCTGGCGGCTCCCGGCGTGCCGGTGCCCGGCCCCCGGTGACGGCGCTTCCCATCGGGTCTCTTCCAGCCCCGCAGCCGGCGGCGAGATGTGGCTCCTGGAGCGGCTGCGCGGCGTGGCGGAGAACGGCGGCTCCCGGGGCGCGGGGCCCGAGGAGTCCCCGCGGGGTTCCCGCTACAGCAACGTCCTCACCCCCGACAAGATCCCCGACTTCTTCATCCCGCCCAAGCTGAGCGCGGCGCCTGCTGAGGCCGAGGGCTCCGAGCCCCCTGCGCCGCCAGCCGTGGGTCCCTCCGCCTCAGAGCAGGACCTGGCGGGGCGCAAGCCCCCGCGCAGCCCCCGGCCGCCCAGCCGGCCCCGGCCGAAGGCGACCGGCCGGCACATCATCCAGATCGAGAGCGCCGAGGACTGGACGGCTGAGGGGGGCTTCGGCACCAACGCAGACCCGCAGGCGCAGACGGCCATGTCGCTGCCCTACGTGCCCAAGGCGCAGACCTCCTACGGCTTCGCCACGCTGGTGGAGAGCCCCCACACGCGGCGCAAAGAATCGCTCTTCCACAGCGAGCACAGCAGCCTCTGCCCCTCGCCGGCCACCTCCCCCAGTGCCCAGCGCAGGGCCAAGCTCAACGGTGAGAGCGGGTCCCGGGCGCCCGCCGACCTGGGGGCAGCCCTCATGCACCCCAGCCGCTACTTCAGCGGCGGTGAGAGCGACACGTGCTCCTCAGCCGAGTCCTCGCCCTTCGGCTCCCCGCTGCTCTCCCGCTCGGTCTCCCTGCTGAAGATCTTCAGCCAGGAGAGCCAGTCCAAGGTCATCAAGCTGAAGCACTCGGTGGCCCGCAACAGCTCGCTGTCCACCGACGACAGCTCGGCCGACACCAGCCCCAGCGCCCAGCGCCGCGCCAGGAGCGCCCCGGCGGGGGGGCAGCCGCCGGCAGCCCTGGACCTGCCGCAGGGCCGAAACCGCGAGCACAGCCTGCGCCTCAGCCGGGGTGGCAGCCTGCGCCTGGCCGCCGACTACGACCCCTCCAACGCCCGTCTCCGCGTGCGGCTCATCTCTGCCGAGGACCTCTACGATGCCCTGGTCGACGTGCGCAGCATCAACTGCTGCGTCTCGCTGTGCCTCAACCCCGGGAAGCTGCAGAAGCAGCGCAGCACCATCGTCAAGAACAGCCGCAACCCCAGCTTCAACGAGGACTTCTTCTTCGACGGGCTGGGCCCTGGCCACGTCAGGAAGCTGTCCCTGAAGCTGAAGGTGGTCAACAAGGGCAGCAGCCTGAAGCGGGACACGCTGCTGGGGGAGAAGGAGCTCCCGCTCACCACCCTCCTGGCCGGCCTGTAGGCAGCCCCGGAGGGAGCTCGCCCGTGGGGCTGGGGCGCGGGAGGGCAGGGGCCAGCCCTGGCCTCTCTGGCAGAGGGTTCAGAGGGGCCCCCCCAGAGGAGGGCCGGGGCCGTGGCGGGTCTCGGGTACGGAGGGCCGGGTCCCTGGGAGCGGTCCCACCGTGGGGCGCTGCCAGCGTCAGCCCCCCCGCGGCAGCCGCAGCCTCTCCCCTCCGTCCCCTCCCAGCTCCGCTCCTGGGGCTGCAGCTCCTGGTGCCCAGCGGGAGCCGCAGGCCCTGTCCCCATCGGGAAGGATGGATGTCACCTGCTGGGCTCTTCCCTCCCTGGGTTCTGCGGTCTCCAGCTGGCCGGCACACAGCTCGGAGGTGGGTAGATCCCCGTAGCGTACTTATTGCTGCTTCCCTCAAAGCCTCAGCTCCCGGAGCGAGGCGATGGCGTGGATCTCGACTTTAATTTAAAAGTCAAGTTCGTAGTCTTGGAGACTGCAGGGAAAATACTGCAGAGGTGACCCAAGACCCAGCCTGGGGGTCCTGGGAGGCAGCCCGGGGACTGGCTGGGACCCGTGGTCTTTCTGAGCCTTTCCTGGACCCTTCCTGGGCCTGCGCAGGGCACGCAGGTTGTCTCTGCCCAACACCCGCAGCCTCTGGGGATGCCTTCCTGTCTTGAGCGATGCCGTCCGCTGCTGACCCCCCCCCCATGGGTGACAGCTCCAGGAGCTTTAGGGGCATTTGGGTCTGCCCAAACCCAGGCAGGGGCTGCCAGGGGCTGGCGCTGCCAGATGGGGGCCCAGCACCCCCTGCCCTGGGTGCATGGGTGGGCACGGGTACTGGGTGGGTGTCCCAGCAGTTGCTGAGCACTGGTGGCCATGCACCTGGGTGGCACTGGGGAAGGGCAGCAGGCGGAGGCAATGAGCTCCCTTCCCCTTTGCTGCCCACCCACCTGTGGGTGCTTGGGGGCTTGTGAGTGTCTGCACCCCCTGGGAGGGGGAGATGCAGCCCTAGGGGGGACCTGGACCCCAAAAGGGTCTGTGCTGGCCCTGCAGCTCTCCCCGGGGGAGTGGGCGCCCCCATCGCTGCCCCCACCCTGTCCTGTCCCACCCGGCCAGGGACACCGGGAGGGGGAAATGCAGGTTGGGGTGTCTGCGGGTGGGTAAAACAGCCACCTCGTTGTTGTTGGTGTGGTGTTGCCTATCGCATTGGGTTCCTGCATGTTTTTGTGGAAGGGAGCAGAAATAGCAGCGCTCCTCTGCCCCGTCCCAGCACGCGTGGACACACGCACACACGTGTCCCTCTGTGTTAACCTCTGTTGGTGGCGGTTGATGTTCCTTCCTTGTCCTTTGCAGCAGATGGCAGATTTCAGTGTTGGCTATTTATATCTGAGGCTGATCTTTCCCAGCGCGTTTTACTTCTGTCTGTAAATATGTTCCAGGTACGCGAGGCATGGTTCTGATAGCGTGATGTTTGCATGTCGGGGGGATTTGGGGTGACCGTGGCTGTTTTTCGAGCTTGTGGATGAAAACAAACCGTGCAGGACGTGAGGAGCAGGCGCAGCCCTGTCGCAGGGGATTTCCCACCTGCTGCTTCCTGCCCCAGCACCGACCAAGGGGCGCCTGCCCCCGCCCTCCCTCCTGCCCCGCGGGGCCTGGGCTCAGCCGGGGGGCGAGCAGGGGGCTGTGAGGGCTGGGATGGGACCTGGGGGGGAACCTCCTGCACCGGGGCTGGTGGGGACCCCAGGGCACCATGAGGCACATCTGGGGGCACCCAGGGGCTGGAGACAGGACCGGTGCAAACGTTTCGGTGCCCACAAAGGGCTGGGGGTGCCACGGCCACCCCTCGGCAGAGCTGTGCTGTGTGCCTTTGGCTCTGGGGAGGGGGGGAGGCTGAGAGCAGGGCCCAGGACTGCTCCTTGGCTTGGGGCTGGCCCCAGGGGAAGAACCAAGGGCCCGGCAGCTGGTGCCATCCCCCCTGCCTGTCCTGGGGCTGCCTCACCAGAGCGTGGTGCTGAGCCCCGGGGTGTGCCGTGCTGTGCCGGGTGGGTGGATGTGGGACCAGGAGTGTGGCTTGGTGGGGTCCTTCCTCCCTGTAGCTCTTTTCTAATGTTCCTGCTTTGATATTTCTGTGGCTGGATTTAATGACGCATTTTTTGGAGTGAAAAAATATATTAATACCTGAATGGAATGTTTGTTTACAGATGACTTCCCCTTTCTAGTGCAATAAAGGCATTTCTAAACCAGATGCGGGTGGTACCCCAGCTCTTGGTGTTCCCTTGCTTTCCATGGTCGCAGCTGCTGGGCAGTACCAGGGCCGAGCCACCGGCACCACCTCGGGCCTGTGCCAGGTCCCCCGTGATGGGGAGCGGTGGGGAAGCAGGGCAGGGCCCCTGCAGAGCCCCATCCGTGCAGCAGTGACCTCTCCTCGTGATGCTGCCTCTCCCCACCAGCTCTGTCCTGTGGAGCTGCAGGTGCTTTGGGGACCCCCCAACATGCCCGCGCAGCAGCGGGAGCAGTCCTCCGGGGACGATGTGGTGATGGGGAGCTCCAGCTCTTGTCCCCACCCGTGCCATAGGGGTGCCAATGGCAGTATCACGGGGGCAGCCGCTCCTCTCCCCGCAGCCGTGCCCCCCCCGAGCCCGTCAGCCTGGGCTGGGCACGCAGCGCTGTTCCGATGGGGCTGTCCTGGCACCAGCCCCACAGCAGCACCGAGGTGGAAGCCCCCGTGCCCCTGCTCTGAGTCCTTCACAGCTCAGCCCCCAGCCCCTGCACTGGATCTGCCCCTCGGGGAGCCCCCTGCCCAGCCATGTGCGTCCAACAGACTTTCCAGCTTATTTTTTCCCCCGCCTTCCATCTCTAAATCTGCTTTTAACCAGAGGCCATGAAAGAAAAGAGGGAGGTTTGTCTGTT
This sequence comes from Aythya marila, assembly GCF_965140915.1. NCBI lineage: Eukaryota > Metazoa > Chordata > Aves > Anseriformes > Anatidae > Aythya > Aythya marila. The sequence goes on from NC_139068.1 coordinate 5,954,566, forward strand.
ACCTAAATGCCATTTTTCTAATTTCCACCACTCTAATAATTTGTCATTTTTAGTAGAAATAAAGAATAGGAGCACTACACAGATCCGCCCTCTCTCCTCCGGCCCCCACAGAGCAGAGAAAGCAGCACGGCGAGAGCATGGCAGGTGCCAGGAAATTTAAGTAGTTCTTTTTCTAGAGGTGTAAAAGCTACAGCAGTCAGCAATAAAAGGCGGCTGATTAAGTTAGGCTGAGCTAGATGTGGATGGGTCAGCCTCAAAACACCAGAAATCCCTGGAAAGTATTCAACATGCAGAGCAAACAGTCAGAGGGGCACAGGGGGACGTCTTGTGGGGGAAGATGTAGCTCTGAATTAGAAACCGAGTTGTGGGGGAGAGAAACGCAGCTTCCAGCAGTCGGGACTGGCCCCGAGCTGGGGTCGGGCACTGGGCTTTGTGCTGGAGGCTGCCGGGGGCCGAGGGGGGGTCCAGGGGTGGGCAGGGGGGTGCTGGGGCCGATGCTCTGGGCCCTTGGCTGGGGCAAGGCTGAGCCGAGCCACACCGATCGCTTTTCTCCTGCAGGTGTTTGGGTGCTGTCGGGGCTGGGGGAGCCCCGAGTGCCGTCGGGCAGCCCCACAGCCCCCACCCTGCTCTGATGCAGCTGCTGGTTCCAAAAAAAAACCACACCACACACACACACACACACACAAAAAAAAAAAAAAAAAAAAAAAAAAAGAAAACCAAAGCTTCTTCCCGTTGCTTGGCAACCCCTCGGCCGCCCGGTCCCGCTGCGGGGGCCGCGGGGCTGCCCCGGCCCCACCGGGGTCGCTCCCCGGCTCCGTGCTGCCGCTGCGGGACCGGCACCGTCCCGGGGGGGCCGCGGGCGCGGGGCACGGCGCGGCCCCCCCGAGCACGCCCCGGCTGCACGCGAGCATCGGGCTCCCTGCGGCACGCTCGCTCCTCGCCTTATTGCGAGCATCCGTCCTCACGGCGCGGGGGGCGGGGGGCGAGGCTCCCGCTGCTACCGGGGGGGGGGGAGCGGAGGTGAACCGGGTCCCGCACAGCCTCGCAGCCGCTCCGGGCCAGACACGAAGCCGGAGGGAGCTGCCCGCGGGGTCCCAAGCCTGCCCGAGGCAGACCGCGCTCCTCAGGCCCCGGGGACGCGGACACCGGGCGGCTCCGTTCGGCCCCGCGGCGCTGCGAGGCCTCAGGGAGCAGCACGGGAGCAGCAGCCGCTGGGGTGTCCCCGGGGCTGGCAGCGCTGCCGGTGCCACCGGCTCACGCTCGGGTGATTTTGCTGTTCCGGGTGATCTTTGCTCTCGCACTTTGAAGCTGGCAGCCTGACAAGCACCTGGGGCCAGGGCACGGATCCTGCCCCAGGAAGGCAGGGAGCGGGCAGGAGGTGCCGCCTCGGGCTCCCCACCCGCCCCGGCTACGTGGGCTGGGGGGGCCTGGGATGAACACGAGCACGGGGCTCGGACCCGGGGCCTGGACACGCGGAGCTGTGGGACAGGCGAAGCCCCAGGGGCTGTGCTCAGGGAGAACGCGTCCCTCGGGAGGCGAGGGGGAAAGGAAAGCACCGTGGCTGCTCTGCAGTGCGAGGGATTTTTCCCGACCTCTCCTCTCTGTCTCCAGTGACCTCCTCTTTTCCAGCTGCCTGCTGGAGTTTTAAAGGCTACCTGTGAAATGTTTGCAGCATGTCCAAAGCATCAAGTAGGCCCAGGTGGGAGGGAAAAAAATGGCATAAACAAAGCAGACGGGAGGATTTGTTAAACGCCAGCAGCTGCTGGCAAACACTTTAATATCAGTGCAGACAGGCACCGATCGATACAGCAATTTGGGGCCGCTGGCTGATCTCTGCGCGGTGCCCGCAGCCTCTGCCGGCATTACAGCTCCGGCGTGGGGTGCTGGTGGGGGGGCTGGTGCTGGTGGGGGGGCTGGAGCTGGGAGGGCTCCGGGTGCTGGGAGGGCTCCGGGTGCTGCGGGGGTGCTGGCAGAGGTCGAGCTGGTGCGGGGGGGCAGTCAGAGCTTGGCTCTCCCCCCACCCGCCCCCCAGATTTCGGGCAGGGGGACGCACCTCCTGCCGCGGGCTCCTCGCGGGGCAGCGGCCGCCCCGTGGCCGCCGGGGTCCTGCCTGCGGCCGGGAGCCGGGAGCCGGGAGCGGGGCCGCCTCCAGCGGCGCGGGCAGTGCCCAGGGACCGCGGTGGCCGCGCCGCGCGGAGCTCGCCTGGCATTGCCATGGCGATGCAGAGAGAACGGCGCCCGCTGCCAGGCGGCGGAGCGGGGAGGGCCGCGGGCCGCGGGCAGCGCTCGCCCCGGGAGGAGCCGCGGCCACGCGCGGCTGCAGCGGGGGGCGAGCGGGCAGCCCCCACACGCCCACCCCCAGCAAGCTCGTGGCGGCCCGGGGGCTGCTGAGCTTGTCCCGGCCGTGAGCCTGTGGAGCGGAGGTGGGGCCGCATCGCACCGCGCTGAAGCCCTCAGCACCCCTCGCAGCCAGGACAAAGCCAGAGGTGGCACCAGGCAGCGTGTAAATATACAGACAGACATATACTCGAACCCTCGACTCTCACCGCTGCCAGGTTATAATTAATTCCTATTTGCAGCTCAGTCCAATTTCCTTCACACAGCTCCCAATTCAATCCAATTGCCGTATGAGATTTCTGTAATCACTAATCTTATCAAGCCCATCAGTGTGAAGTGAGAACGCTGCAATTAGCAGGACCAGGAGCAGGGCGGAGTGGAGCAGCAGGTGATGTGCTGCTCAGCGAGTATTTATTTCACCTGTGCCAGGGGAAAGATGGTGCTTGGCCAAGCGTGTGCTGGGGCTGTCCCTGGGCTGCCTGGGATGGGCTGTGGACGATGCTGGCGGGGGGAACAGGCTCAGCCCTTCCAGCCCCACTGCTGGGAGGCAGGGCTGCTCCTGCCTCGCTTCTTACCCCGCCTGGGTCCCCAAGTCCCAAAGGGGAAACTGAGGCTCAGTAGCGATGCAGGGGAGTGCTGAGATGCTAGCTGTGGCAGGAAGAGCCTGCGGGTGAGGCACCGAGCGCTGCTGGGCTCCTCCGAGGGGTGCAGTGGGGCTCTGGCCACCCTCTGGAAGCACAGCGCCGAGACACCGGTGAGGAGCCAAGAAACGCGAAGTTGATGCTGGCGGAGTGTCCTTAAACAGAGCTGCCTGCGCCGCTGTTTGTCACAACAGTAGGAGTTAAAGACGAAGTGTCAGCCTGGATTCTGGATTTCCTGGCTCTGCTTGCCGGCGCCTCAGCCCCACTCCCTTTCCCAGCCCTGCTCACGCTGCTGCTCGCTCCGTGTCTGAGCAGACGGAGGCTTAGGCTCTAGGGGCAGGAGGAAGCTGTTCACATCCTGCCTGCCCTCCCACCGAGCATCGCCGGCCTTTTGGCAGTTGCAGTGGGAGAGGCTGCTTTGGTCCTGTCCTGTCCTGACCCCGTGGGGACCAGCTCAGTGCCCACCCCACCAGGCACCGCTGCAAGCCCCGGGAGCGCCCTGTGCTGCAGCCCCTCTGGCCTGGCCCCATCCCGGGGTACAGCTCAGGGGGATCCTGCCCCACGCTGCTGTCCGCGTGGTTTTGGAGCACTCTGTTTTCCTCCCACTGCCGCTGGCTGGCTGCCTGCAGCCACAGGGGCATTGGGTGGTGGGATCAGGCCCACCCGCCAGGCTGCTCGCTCGGGCCCGGCTACCTCGGTGCCACCGGGGCCCTCCCTGCACCCGCCGGGACCGGGGGGGGCGGCAGCGGGGGTGAGGAGCGGCCGCTCGCCCTGCTCGGTGCAGAGGCTGGTGCAGATGCTGGGCACCCCGGGAGCGTCGCCGCACACCGCTCCTGTGGCACGCGGGACGCCCCCGGCAGCATGTGGAAGGGCCATCAGGGTCCCCATCGTCACCACAGCTGCGGCGGCCACGGGGCTGAGTGGCACGGGCGCTACCAACAGCTCTCGCTGCGCCGCCCCCGGCCGTCTGTCGCTGCTGACACTCACCGACAGGAATAAACTCCAGCACCTGCCATATGCTTCGCTACCTCTGCTGCCTGTGCTCACTTGTTACTCGCCGTTTCAAACGACGGGGCTGCGTCCGCGTGGGCTGTGCCCCTGTCAGCAGGGAGGAGGGGTGGGGGCAGCTCCGGGGGCGCGGGGTCTCTGACGGCTCTGGGTCCCTGCCTCCTCCCCAGCCCGCGGGTGAAGCCCGGCCGCTTTCCGCCCTGTGCAGGCACGGCCGCTGTGCCGGACCCGTCCCGTGCGGCAGCTCCGCGGCCCGGCCTGGGGGCGATGCGGGATCGGGTCCCTCCGTGCCAGCTCTGCCCCTGCCGCTGGCTCGCGGCCGCCGCCGCGCCTCGCCGGGCACCGACAATGCCCCCGGCCGGGCGCTGCCGCCGAGCCTTTGTGCCGGAGCCGGGCACGGCGCCTGGCGCTGCGCTCGCCCGCCCGGGAGTGGGGCGCCGGCGGCACGGGTCCATCCCCTGCACCCCGAGGTGGGACGGGGAGCCAGGGCGGTGGCGGCTCCGGGTCCTGCCTGGCCGCTGCCCCGTCCCTGGGGGATGCAGCACAAGCCCGGGGGCTCGGCAGGATCGGCCTCCAGGAAGGAGATTGAATCCGCTGCAGAGGCTCTGAGCCGCCAGTCTGTTCCCTTCCCTCCCGAGCTGCTCCGTGTGTTTAATGATCCCTGCAGCTGGGAGAATTAATCTCGTTTTAGGAGTGGATGTACCAGAGCGCAGCTCCCAGGCAGGGGGGCTGGTGGGGCTCGGAGCAAGGGAGCGACCTTGGCGGACGGCGCCGGCCGCTGCTGGCCCCGCGTGTGCCGGGCCCCCGGGCCGAGCTCCAGCCCCCGCGAGCCCCGGAGCCGCGCAGGAGGACGGGGAGCTCCGAGCACGAACAGCGGCCGCCTGCCTTCCCGTGGCATCCCGCGTCCTGCGCGTGGTGCTAATTGCACCATGCAGCTTTGATTCCTGGTTTTAATTGCAACCTAACGAGGCCGGGGCAGCAGGAGAGGAAAACATCGAGCTTAAGGGAAACAAATTGGGAGAGAAAAGAACATTTACTGGTGACTAATAGGTCTGTGGATCGGCGCGTGTGTTTGCCTGCCACAGCGCGGGATGCTGCCAGCACGAGGAGGAGAGGGGATTTCTTCCACGCGTTTGGCAAGCCGAGCCGCCGCTTCATCCTGGGGCCCGTGCTGTCTCTGGGTTATTTTTAACCCCTGTTGCACAAAAGCTGCCCCCTCATCCCCAAACAGTGGATTTTGACTGCTTGCACAGGGATTGGGGCTAAATCTTCTAATTCTAACAAATGTGCCAGTTTATACACTGGGCTGAGCTCATCAGAGGGAACCAAGACTAATTTGGTGCGGATGACAGGAGGAAATTTCTGGAGCTGGCTGCCATCCTGGCACCCAGCGCCGGGGTGCCCGCTGCCTTGAGCCAGCAGCACCGTGGCCGGTGAGGGCGTCCCGGGGGGGGGGTGAGCGTGGGGCTGGGGTGAACGGGGACCTGGTGGGGATGGGGACTGGGAAGCGGGGATGGGGACACGGTGGGGTGTGGAGAAGGGGCTGGGGCTGGGGCTAAGGGCCGGGGATGTGCAGGCAGAGCCGTCTCTGGCCCCAGCGGTGCCTGGTGCCGTCCCGCTCGGCTCCCCCTGCTGCGGGTGCCTCCTCGGACGGGCAGCGCGGCCCCGCGGGTGCTCGCACGGAGCTGCTGCGGCTGCGCACCGCGGAGGGCTGGGATCTCGTTACCGAGCTCTTTGACTTCGAGCATCTTGGAAACCGATGCTTGCTAATAAGACAAAAAGAATGACAGCAAATAAGCCCAGCCGCGGGAATGTGGCCTTCTCATCTAGCATTTTTTATTCCCCCACGTTCTCCCCCTTCCCTGCTTTGCCACGGATAGAAGCCACTTTAATAAAATTATTAAATAATAAAAAAAGCTGTAGCCCCCACCTCGATGCAGCAACCATGGAAACCGGATCAAGGGGACACCTGTACATTTCCATTCTGGGCTTCTGCTATCTGAATATACAGAGGAGCACTAATTAAAAACCCATCGCTAGTGGCAGCAGAGGGAAGGCACTGGGCCCAGGAGAAGGGGGTGCGCGGCTTGGAGGCGCGCCAGGGATGGTGGGCGGAGGAGTGGGTCCCCAGGAGGGGACAAGCCATCCCCTGCTGCCACCCCGATGCTCTCATCTCCCTCCTGGCTCCTGCAGGAGGAACGTGCGTGTGCCGGCCGCCAGTGGTGGGGAGGACGAGGCAGCCCCAGCCCCGCTGCTGCCCTCGGTGCCGAGGGGCTCAGGGGACCCCGTCCCCGGGCCTGGGGACACGTCCCGGCGGGGCAGGGCAGGGCCGGGCCGCGGGGCCGTTGGGTCGGGGGCTGAGCCCCACGCCGGGAGGAGCTGCGCTGCCGCACCGACACGGGGTGCGGGGCGGGGGCAGGCGGAGGGGGAGCAGCTCCGCCGGCGTCGCCCCCCGGGGCTGGCACCGGGTGCTGCGCCATCGCCTCCCCGGCGGCGCTTTGGCACCGGGGCCCCCCGGCCGGGGGCGGGAGGGCGGCGGGCGGCGGCGCGGGGGCGAAGCAGCGAAGCGTGAGATCTCGCACCTCCCACGGGGAGGGCGAAGGCTGCGGGAGGCTGCCCCCCGGCGCCGCCAGCTGCCTCCCTCCCCGCACCAGCGCAGTGTGCGGGGCCGCGGGGCCGGGACGCGGGGCCGGGACGCGGTGGCCGGGCGGGGCCGGCAGCTCCCCGGCCGCGAGGGCAGGGCTGCGGGGGCCGCTCTGCGCCCTGTGCTGTACGCCCCGGCTCTGCACTGGATTTCGGGGGCTTTATCGCCTCCCTGGGAGGAAGCTCCTCTCCATCTCGCACGTGTGCACCCAGGAGGAAAAGGCTGTGTTTAACCTGCAGGTTTATTTTTGCCGACAGCTAACGGCAGCGCCTGGAACATTCCCCTGTTTGGAGTTAAATTTTGCTAGAGCTGAGTTTTAGTCATTGTTGTCAAAAGCTGTCTCCTCCACATTTATTTCTTGAAAAAGCTCCTGGCGTTGAGCTGCTGGGAGCCCAGTGGCCAAGGCCTGGTGCCTCCACCCACGGGACACGGCCGCAGCGTTCCCTGGGGGGCCGGTGGGCAGCGAGGCTGTCCCCTCCCCTCAGTACAGACGTGGGACCCGTGCCATCATCCATGTGGTGCACAGAGCACAGTTCACAGGGCCCTGACTGCCACTGGACTCAGCTGCGCCTGCTCCTCGGCCCCTGCCCAACCACAGAGCTTGCTCCCCCGGCACGGGGCTGCGGCCGTGGGATGGGGGCTCCGGCAGCGGGGGGGGTTCCTTGGGCTCCAACCAAGAGCTTCCACCAAGGGATGGTGCTGGGGGGCTCAGCAGGGGCAGGTGGGTCCCTGCATTGCCTGCTGCCCACCCCACCACTGCCCGTCCCTGCCCACTGCTGGCCCCACAGCCCCAGCAGACAGCTCAACTTTGGGGAGAAGAAAATTCCTCGTTTCCATGGGAACCGGAGAAGGAAAGTTTCTGGGGCTGGGGCTGGGATGGAGCCAGCTGGGATGAGAGCGGCAGGGCCAGCGGCACCCCAGGGCTGGCCACACTCTCCCTGCTCCCCTCCTCTCCCAGGGCCGGTGGGTGCCCGTCCCGCTGCCAGCACCTCGCGAGGCACAGCCTGGGCGAGCAGCTCCGGGGGCTCCTCGCTCCCCCCGCGCTGTGTCGGGCGCGAGCTGACATTTCGCTCTGCAGCTCAGCGCGTGGCGATGCAGAGAGAGCTCTAATCTGCTCGTCTCCTCCTCCCCCTCTTCCCAGAGGCAGGAGCTGTGGCCGGGGAGAGCAGTGGGGCTCTGGCTGCTCCTGCTGGGCTGGGGGATGGAGGGGACAGAGGGGACGGAGAGGACGGAGCTGTCCCAGTGCCTTCCCTGCCGCTCCCTCCCATTGGGCTGCAGGGCCAGGATGCCGGCAGCAGAAACCGAGGGTGGTTTCGGAGCCCCCCGGCTTCTCCTGCCTCCTCCTCCCGCTGCTCCCCGCTCTGCCTGCACCCAGGCCGGCAGCAGCCCCCCAGCAAAGGGCTGGGCCCAGAGCCCTGCGCCTCTCCTTGGGGTGCCCGAAGGGGCCTCGAGGGCAGCACAGGCAGCGCCCCAGGCCTGGTGAACAGCCCCAAAGCTCTGCCTACCCACCCAGCCATTGGAAACCCCCAGCTCCAGCCCCATAAACTGGGACCCTGCCACCCAGCCCAAGGCACCCCTGGTCCCTGTGGACTGTCAGAGTCCTGCCAGGCACCCGGACACCCTATGCAGCCCTGGTTCCCAGTGGCTCAGCTCCAATTAGCGAGGCCCCTGTTAATTTTTCCTGCTCAGCAGCTCCCACCAGCTGTTAATGAGCTCTCACTGTCCCAGCCACTGCCAGCCAGGGGCAGGGGTCCCACAGCCCGGGGGTCCCGGCACCCTCCTTGCATCCACAGGGCCGTGGTGCGAGGCCGTGACACCATGGATGTGGGAGCAGGGTTAATGATGCCCTGAGATGGATCCGACCTTGCCACCTTCCCACCTCCCAGCTTCACCTGCGGCTCCCTTCTCCCTGCCATTATCTGCATGGATGCCTGTGGATTTCATTTCCATATTCATGGTGTTTTAATGACCCTGTAATGTCTTTATGGTCTGCAATTAAATGTGGAATCTTTTTTTTTTTTTCCTTCTTCTGCAGATTAGCATCTGCATAGGATCATTTGTGGCATTTGAGCAGAGGAAGGGAAGGCTGTGCAAGAGGGAGATGGGGTTAATTAAACTTCAGAAATCAGCGGGCTCCAGGCTGCTGCTGTCTGCTGCCGGTGCTGGGTGGCCACGGCTGGGGGGGGTCCCGGCCACCCTTGGGGCAGCTCCTGGGGGCTGGCAGGGCTCAGCCAGGCACACAGAGGCTCTCAGGGGTGGCTCAAAATGTGCCTCGAGCTCCCAGCCAGCAGCAGGCCAGGATCTGGCTGCTCTTGGCAGGGGGTCCTGTGCCCATCCCAACCCCGAGCCCCCCTCTTCAGCCCAAGCCCCCCGACAGTGCAGGCGGCTGTCCGTCCGTCCTCCAGCGTCCCAAGGCAGGCAGGCAGACGGACTGACCGCAGCTGGGAGCAGAGCTACCCCAAGCAGGGCCAGAGCTGGGGGCAGTGGGGAGGTGGGGGGGTGGCTGCGGCCCCCCCCCCGCAGAGCAGAGGCCGGCAGGGCTCCAGCAGGGCTCCAGCAGGGCTCCCATCACCGCTCCTGGAGCTAATGCAATGGGCGTCTCGAGGCCGCAGCCGCCGCGGGCGATGGGCCGTAATTGGGTTTCAGCTGCGAGATGGATGGGGCCGGGCTGCCAGCGAGCAGGAGGAAGAGGAGGGGGCAGGGTTGTGCTGGGGGCAGCCCCCCCCCGCCACCCGCTGCCCCTCTGCAGGCTGCCACCAGCCCTGATCCCACTTCACTTCATGGGGCGTTGGGGACGGGCAAGTGCACGGGTGTCCTGGGGGGCAGGGACCCCCTCCACTGCCCCCAAACACCAGCGGGTCTCTGCGCCCTTGCTGGCATGGCCGGAGCTTCTTGCCAGCCTTGTCGCCACCTCCTTTCTTCACAGACAGGTTTGGGGCCAGATCCTGCTCGCTGGAGCCCAGAGGATGCTCACAGCCCCCCAGTGCTGCTGTGAGTAAAACCGGAGTGGGGGCTTGGAGGGTTTGGGTGCCTCCGCATCCCCGTGCACCTCTCCACGTCACCTCTGTGACCTGCAGCATTGCCTCTGTTCTCCTTTGCAGGAAGCAGTTGTGTTCGTTACCTGCACAGCTACGCCATGGGGGCAACCAGGTAGGGAAATTGGGGCAGGAGCTCGCCCCCCGCGTGTCTTTCCAGCAGAGGCACAGGGGAGGCTGGGGCTGGCAGGGGCTGGGGGGCTGCGAGCCCCGGTGCTGGGGGGGGACTCTGCCCACTTGGCCCTCCCTTGAGCTGTGCCCCGGGTGCTGCTGCCCTGGTCGGGGTGTGCGGGGAGAGGACCCACGCTGCACCCGTCCTCGGGGTCCCTTCTGTCCTCCCTGCATCCCACTCGGGGCTGGCAGTGCCAGCAGTCCCCAGGTGCTGCAGGTTCCCCGAGTCCAAACGCCTACCTGAAAGCCTAAATGAGGAGGTTCTTTGTGAGTAGCACAGCTCCATCTAGCATTCGTGACAACTGGTGCTCCTCTAAGGCTTAATTCCTAACTACTATTGTGAGAAGCGCTGAGAGCCTGAAGGCAGGCTGCAGCACCCTCCCTGGCTGTCCCACGCACCCCACGGCGAGGCGCAGCGTCCCCTCTCCCCGGGCAGGGGCCAGGCCTCGCCCTTGTTCATACAACTTTGTCCCACCAAAACTGCTTTTTGAACCCGTGTAAACTCTTCTACACCTACAACACCTTCAGGCCAAAATGTTCCTTTGCTGACATGTGAAGTGTGGAAGTATTTTCTTTGTCTCAGAGCTGCAGACCTCGCCTGAGAAGAAGCACGGCTCACAAGGCAGAGGAGGGCAAGGAGGGCACGGTCAGCTCTGCCTGGTTCTGCAGCCAAATCACCCCTGGCTTCACCCAGCACCTCTTACCCTCCGTTTTGCTGTCCTCGTCCGCAGAATAGTAAACCAGGGTGCTGGGAGATTCAAGGGCTCTGCAGCCTGGTGCCGTGGGCTGGTTGTGTGCCACTTTTGGGATGCTGGCTGAAGGGGGAGTTACCGCACCTGCTAATTCTGAGGACAGAAATGAACGTCCTGGGCAAAGGAAGCGTTGAGAAGGGTTTTGCCATTCCCTCAGGCAAGCGCAGCCGCTTGGAGAGCCTCAGCCTGGCAGTTGTCATCACAGTCATTAAACAGAGCACCAGAAGCTGGCACAGACACGGATCCAGGTCACTGGAACTGTGCTTCTGGCACGGAGCTCGCGCACTGGGTGGCGCGGGGCAACTGCTGTGGAGAGTCAGGAGGAGGGTGCTGCAGAGAGCCCTTCCCTCCGAACTTCTGGGACAGTGCAGGGCCCTTCATGAGGCTGAGGGAGAGCTGATGGCAGCACAAACTTGGGCTCGCACAGGAGCCTGCGGCCTCTCGCCTGTGTTCCCTGCAGGGCTGGGGATGGGTAGCACACGGGATGGGTGCGGGCAAGGGCCCCGCAGCAGAACCCGTACCAAGGGCACACGCGGCAGCTTCAGCCGCCTCGGAGCGGGGCTGCTTGAGCCTCATCTCCACCCCCCGGACGAGCAGCAGGGCTGCTCCCAGAGTAAATCGCAAACAGGCTGAGGGCCCAAGAGCTGCCGCAGAACAGTCCCATTTCCCCCGGTCCTGACCCCAAGTCCAGGCTTCTCTGCTCTTTGTGGCGATGGCGCGTACGGACGCGATCTTAAGAGCCAGGCGGGAGGCAGCGAGCTCTCGGGAAAGCTCTCAGACAGGCGAGGCTGCTCGGCCCACGGAGCAAACAGCAGCTGCCCTCGGCCGGGCCCCTGAGCGCAGGCACGGAGCCGTGCGGGGCAGGGCCCTGCCCGGGGCCCGGCCTCAGGGGCGGGGACCCCCCCGCTGCACCCCTGGGGTCGGCCGGGCCCGGCGGCTCCATCCCCGGGGCCGCCCGGTGCCACCGGGGCCGCGGGCCCGGCCCGGGGGGCGCTCGGTGCTGCGGCTCGGGGCCGGCCCAGCCGGGCGGCAGCTGCCCGAGCCTCCGGTCCGCGGCCTCGAACCCGAACCGAGCCCCGGGGCGCTGCGCCGGGCCCGGGGCGAGCGGCGGCTGCCACCGGGACCGGGACCGGGACCGGGACCGGGACCGCCACCAGGGGGCCGGGCCGGGCCGGGCCGGGGGGGGCGCCGCGGGTGCGCCCAGCCCCGCTGCAGAGCCCGGGGCCGGCCCCGCAGCCAGGCCCGGGGCTCCCGGAAGGCGCCGCCGGCCCCGGCCCCGGCGCCCCCCGCCCCCTGACCCCCGCCCCCCGCCCCGCCGCGCCCCCGCCGCTCCCCCGCCCTCGCGGCGCCGCAGCCAATCAGCGGCCGCCGCCGCATCCGGGCCCCGCGGCTCCCCCGCCCCGCCCCCCCCCGCCGCCGCCGCCGCCGCCGCTCGCGCCCGGCCATGGCGGAGGTGAGCGCGGAGCCGCCGGGGGGCGGGGAGCCGGGACTGGGACCGGGACCGGGGCCGGGGCCGGGCCGGGCCGGGGCCTCCCCGCTCCGCCCGCGCCCGGCCGGGGCCCGGGGAGCGGCGCCGCGGAGGGCCCGGCGCTGGGCCCGGCGGGCTGGGGGGGGCTGCGGGGACGCCGCGGAGCCGCCGGGCGGGAGCGGGGCCGGGGCCGGGGCCGGGCGGGGCCGCACGGGCGGGGTCCGGCGGCAGAGAGCGGAGCCGCGGCCCCGGGGCTTTGGGGCGGGCGGGGCGGGGCGGGGGGTCCCGGGGGGGCGGCTCCGGGGGGACCGGGTCCCGCCGCCGCCCCCGGCACCGGCCTGCGGGGCCCGAGCGGGGCCCCTCCTGCCCCGGCCGTTGCGATCCCCCCCCCCCCTCTTCCGTGCCCGGCCACCCCCGAACCGGCCCCGCTGCTGCCCGCAGGGCCCCGCCGGGGGCGCGGGGTCGTCGCGGGGCGCCCGGGAGCCCCCCGAGCACGGCTCCGTTTTCGGGGTGCTCCGCGGGCGGGGGCTCCCCTCTGCTGCCCGCCCGGCCCCGTGCTCTCGGCTCGCCTCAGCCCGGGGGTCCCGGGCGAGGTTGGGCCGCGGAGCCTCGGCCTCGTGAGCGGTGCAGGAGACCCCCCCGCGTCCTGTCCTTCGCTGATTTTTTTGCTCTTTCAGACGTGCAGGCTGCAGAACAAACCTTTCTGCCCTTACCTCTTCCCCCTGGCTCCAGCCGGGGCTCGCAGGACACGAATCTGTGTCGCGTGGCACGGATGGGGCAAAGGAGTGAGGAAAGCTTCGCTCACCGACCCTGATGCCCCCTCCAAACTAGCTGAGGAAATCGCTGTAGCTGTTCAAACGGGAGGGCTGGGAGAGGAAACCCTCTCTCTTTTTCCTCGCTTTCTTGCGAGAGCCGCTTCAGCCTGGAGGGCTTCGTGTGGCAGGGCTGGGACGGGCGCAGCCAGCGCGGTGCTGGGACGCGGCCCTGGGCGTGCGAGGAGCTCGGGCCCTTCCTCTGCAGCGCTGCCCGAGGCGCGGCCGTCGCTGCGTCTCCTGTGCTCAAAAGCTCGAGTCCAGAGCTGAGAAGGGAGAGCTGAAGTCACCTGAAAAGGCAAAGACAGGAGCCTGCAAACAGCCGACACCGGTGTAACTTCTGGGAGAGGGAAGTTGTGCTGGTGCCTGAGAAGCAGGGAGCGGCGGAAGGAAAGCAGCGGCAGGGAGCGCGGGGCTGCTCCCCAAGGCTGAGTGACCCGCGGACGTGGAGGCGCTGCTCCCCAGCATCGGGGGCACCCTCCAGGTAACCGAGTTCACTGCTGTGACCTCGTCTGAGAGCCCCCGTGGTGCGGGGACGCCTGGTAGCGCCTCCTCAGCGCTCCTGCCGTCTTTCTGACGCGTGCAGTGCTCTCGGCTTTCCCCCGCTCCTCTGCCTTGTTCGTCCTCGTCGCGGTCTTCTGGATTCGTGAATGATTTGGGGGTTGGTTCAGTGTCACACGTTTAAATTTGGGTGTACAAGTGGGCCGCTGTCTCTGTCTGCCACTTGTGTCTTCTTTCCTCGATGCAAATGCAGCAGCGCTGATGGCTTTGTGGTGCCTCTCAGCAGTTCCTGCTTGTCCTGGTGCTGTGGTGCTGCTCTGGGGAAATAAACTCCTGAGTAGTTAGGGACTTGGCATCCTGGCATCCTGACTATTAGTCCTCGTTCCAGCACTGATCTTTGACACAAGATCTCATCGATGCTGAGGTATTCTTGACATCTTCTCAAGCCAGCCCTTCCACGGCTGACAGTTTTGGCCTTCGTTTCCCCAGTCCTTAGCGTGCAGCCCCGTATCGATCCTGGCGGCAGGGAGGCGCGATCGATGTAGCGGTCGTGGTCTCAGGGAAGAGCTCTGCAGATCACTCGAGGCAAAAGAGAGAGCGCGTAATCCACACCCGTGCCCTTTTCATGAAAATGGGATTATTTGCTTGGGAGGATTTCTCCAAGAGGGCTTTGTGCGTGGTCACATCCCAGCAGGGCCCAGAAGAGAGGCGCTGTCACCTCCTGAGGTGGGAATCCATCTCCTGGCGTGGCTGTCCCCACGGAGGTTGGCCGAGCCCTTTCCATCCTCGTCTTTTGCTAGCCAGGAACTCCTCCTCCCTTCTCTTCTTGGCTCGTGTGGCTGTTGGGCTCCGTCTGCAGCCTGACGAGGTGGTCTCCAGGGGGGCTGTCCTGCTGCTAATGACCAGGCACCGGGGACGGTGAGTTAAAGCTCGCTTCGGCTGGGACTGGAGGCATCTCTTCAACGTCTGGGAAGAGGAAGGAGCAAGAATTCCACAGCCGCTTTCAAGATCCTCGCCCTCCCTCCCTCTCTCTATCTTTCTCTCATGTGGGAGCATCTTCTGATGCCTTCCAGACCGGCATCGTGGCAGTAATTACATCTCGCAACCAACCAGCTCTGAGTTGTTACAGAATTTGCAATGCGCGTTGAAACGCCCGAAGGCACTCATTCAGAGCCCAAAGTCCAGGGTGGCTTTTTTGGTGTATACCTGGCTCTGTTGGTAGAGAATCCGTTGGGATTTGAACCTGTGCTGTATTTCCTTGAGTTCTCAGAGCCTTGTGCAGAAGCACTGGGGGTGTCCTGGCTCCCCCTGCCTGAGAGGGGAGCAGCGGGAGGTAGCTGAGGGCCGTGAGGAGGTGTCAGTGCTGCCGGGGGGACCGGCACTCGGAGCTCCTGCTGCAGTCAGAGGCTCTCAGCTCAGAGGCATTGCCTAATTACCTCCTTGCTCCCTACCTAGGCTGAACTTGATGAACAGCATTTCCAGCTGCATCAGCCCAAGGAGCTGCAGATGTTCGGGCTTGTTGTCCAGGCCTCAGCCCCTGTTGCTGCCTAAACTTCTGACCGAGCACCACATGCCAGAAAGCAGGTGCCTCCTCTCGGTGTCTACCTGTCTCATCCTCTTTCCACCTCACCTCTGCTACTTCCAGCCCCCCTCGCTGCCCACTCAGCTCTGAGTTTCCTTGCTGACCCCTCTGAGCCTCCTGGATGCGGCGAGGCGCTGGGGGCAGCTGGCGTGCCGTTGATAAAAATGCGGTGTTGGAAGCAGCGTGGCATGGGTGTGCTTAGAATGATGGCTTAGGGTCAGAATCCTTCTTTTAGGTAAGATGTAAGCCATGAAGACCTGTGGTCTTAAACTGGTGAAGGGATAAATTATTATTGGAAAACTGAAGGTAAACTGGAAACGCTGCCACATGCGCTTAGAGACCGAGGGAAAGGTGATGAACCCCGAAGAGAGGAGCTGTGGGAGAGCTGTTAAATAAACCTGGCCAGAGCTCTTTTTGCACAGCGGTTTCCAGTGCTACCCTGTGTGTGTTTATTAACTTTTGCTTTGAAACTAAACTAATTGCGTTTGCTGGAGGGGTTAAGCGGCTGGAGGTGCGTTACCCTTTAAAAATGGAGAGTTGTCTCAGCCATGTTCTTCTCTTTCCTTGAAGGCTTCGGTGGGCAGGCAGAGTCCGAGGGTGGTGCCGTACCCAGCCCACAGCCTATGTCCCGGAGAGCCTGGCCTTCAGAGTGCCGCAGGTAAAGCCACGGTCTGTGCTTCTGTTCGTTGGTCTGGTTGCCAGAGAAAACAGGGCTCCTGTGCTCAGCCTGTCCATCCCCTCCCCTTCTCCTTCCGACTTGTTTGGAACCTGGTGGGTGGTTCCGATCACACTTGACAGGCAAGAAAAGTCTTAAAAATGCCAAAGCTCCCAGAAGCGTCTGTGCTGGTTCTCCCAGTAAATAGTAATTATCCTAAAAGTGCCTTGAGTGAGGGGAAAGCTGCAGTGTGCATTCGGATGTTGTCATATCAGGGAATCCAGTCAGGAGAGAACCATAAATACTCAGAAAACCTTCAGGTACATCTTTCAGTCAGTCATGGGGCTTGCAATGTAGGAGCCAGGCTTTGCTCACGGTGCTCACGGAATGACTTCTGCTGGTTGTGCTTCCCAGCCCCTCTCACTCCTTTCTGCCTGATCTCTTCCGCTGCCTTATCATGGCCACACATGCACGAGGATGGGTCAACCTGAGCTTTGTCACGTTTTAAGATTTGGTTCAGGATGATCCAATGCCCAACTTCTTTAATCCCTGCAGTTGTGTCAATGGGCTCAGCTGATCACCGACTGAACCTAGCAGAGATCCTGTCGCAGAACTATGGTGTACGGGAGGAAAGGGAAGAAGAGGAAGATACTCAGGAGAAACAGAAATCCTTAGAAGAGCTGGAGAAGAGTTTCAGTGCCTCTCAGGTAAAGGCGGGAGGGGAAGGGAAATTACCTGCTGGATTTTCTTGTTTTCTTTGCCAGTGCTGGTACCATAGATCTTTGTGAGAAACTGTCTTGCTTGCTCTGACGGCTGTGTGCTGTGTTTTGCTCCACCCATCAACAGGTCTTAGGTTTAAATTTGGGTAGCAAATAATTGGTTTGCCAGCCGGTGACAGCAGTAAATTTTGGAGACTTTGTCTGCCAGGTAGGTGCTCTGACCACGTGGAATTCCTTCAGCCACCCTGCTGAAGAGCCATCAGCTGCTGGGCGATGTTCTTTCCGCAGAGGTGATGGATGTGGTCCTCCAGTGGGTAGTCTTTGGGGAGGCCTCAGAGGAACACAAAGCACCTTCCTCACAGATTATCTCTTCGGGTCTGGCACAAGAATAATGCAGTGACTTGCTGCAGCCCTTCTGTATAAATACAGTTCTGCTCTTTGGCAACTCTTCACCAGCATGAAACCTAGTATAAAAATAAACATATTCTAAGAATACCCTTGACCGTATTTGTTTGGGGTGGAAGTTCCAGGCTTGTCCATACCTTTAAGACCAGGCTGTGGTGGGTCCTGGTGGACATGCCTCCTTCATTGTGCAGCACTGCCCAAGGCATTCAGAGCCCCCAGAAGAGCAGAGCTGCTTTGACTGCCTCTGCAGGTGTGTTCGCTGCAGCTGCTGTTGTACTCGGCGATTGTTCCATTCCTGATGAAGCTTTGTCTTCCTCTTGCTCAGAACAGTGAAATGCCATTTGAGGAGCTGCTTGCACTTTACGGCTATGAGGCATCTGATCCCATCTCTGAGCAGGACAGTGAGAGCAATGATATTACTCCAAATCTCCCAGATATGACTCTGGATAAGGTAAGAGCAGCTGTCAGCTCGGGTGTGTGCTGTTGGGCTGTGCTGTAGGGTGCTGAGCTGGCGGAGAGCTTCAGGTGTCTAGTAGCTCTCCCCAGTGGAGCTTGGAAAATGCCAGGGAAGGGCCTGCCTAGTTCTGGTGTCCCAGCGAGGGGGCAGAAATGTGAGTGTGCAGGGGATAGAGGAGACTGGGGGAAGGAGAGCTGTTTTGAAAAGGACGCGGTAAAAATCCTTTATGGAACGTAGGTAACAATTCTTTGCACGTAGGTGGGTCTGTGGATGGTCAGGGAAGGTTTGTGTCTTCCTTCTGAGCCAGCTGATGTAGAAAGTTGTTTCCTTATGGGGTCTTTGAGCTCTGTACGCTGGGTGGGGGTCTACAGAAAAGGCCTTTTGCTCCTTCTCTCTCTGGCTTCCATAGGAAGCCATTCTCCTCTTGATGCTTATAGAAGTGCTTCTAGGGAGGATAATCCAGGGGCGGCAGGGAGTGCAAGGCAGAATCTGTCTTTGAAGAAGCTGTGGGAGGGTGAGGAGGACTGTGGATGTGGCCGCCCTTGGCCAGAAATGTTTTACTGTAGGCCTCACACACACCCACCCCCTGCTTTTTTTTTTTTTAATTTAAAATATTTTTCACTTTCTTGTTGTTGTTAAAAGGAACAAATAGCGAAGGATTTGCTTTCAGGGGAAGAAGAGGAGGAGACACAGTCTTCAGCTGATGATCTGACTCCATCCGTCACATCCCATGATGCGTCAGACCTATTCCCAAACCAGCCTGGCTGTATGTGTTGCTAATTTCTAAGTAATTGTTTTGTACTTAGATGTTTTGTGCAGGTTAGGGCAGGGACATATTTCTTTACTTTGTCACTAAGTTTCCTGAGTTACGTTTTTCCATGTTCTTTCTGGGGCTGCAAATAAACCTGAGTGCCAGTGGGTTCACCCAGCACCAGTTAGGATGTGAGTGTAGATGTGCAGGGGGATCAGGAGCAAATTGTCTTTAGCTGTAACTCACAACATTGGTAAGGTGAGATCTGTTTTGCTGCCTGTTGTAATTACAATCTGCTGGGTCTGACACCTCTACAAGTGAATACATTCGGTAGTGCTACTGGTCTGATACGTTGCGGCAGTTCCTAAACATCAGAATGTGCAGGAAGCCAGAGGGAATGGGAGACTTGGTATAAAGTGATCTTATTCCTTCTGCTGTCTTGCAAAATGAGGGAGTCTGAGTTCTCCAGGTTGGTTGGCACCACCTGCATGGCAAGTGTGCAAATTGTCTTATTTCCATTTTCTGCTTTTAAATATGGGTAAGTAGTCACTGAGGACCATGCTGAAAGTAACTTTAAGACAGAAAATAAAGGGATGGGAGGAACATAGAGCAGTAGTAATAAACCATTTCATGACAACAGATCTCTTCCTTTCCCACAAAGCAAACAACTTTCTTGCTGATGAAGACAAAGAGCCATGTTCATCTCCATGTGCTTCCTCCATGGCTGAGGATTCAGAGGAGGACTCCATCCCATCCAACGAGTGTAAGAAGGTAAATGATCAGAGTGCATCCAGAAGGGGAGCTGAGGCAATGGGCCTGAATTTGGGGAAAGCATGACGCCAAAGCACTGTGGTATTTCCCCAAGAAGTTTTCTTTCTTTATCTTCCTTTTGCTCAGTCTTGCATTTTGTGGAAGGCAGTGGCAGACATGGGTTGCAAAGTGTATTTTTTATGCGATCTTGAAATCTGCATCTGAAACTATTTTCTGCTTCAGATATGGAAAATGCTGTTGTTGCCTTGGTAAATCAGAACTGCAATCCATAGCCCTGTAAAAGTGAATTGCTGTGCGATGTTCCCAGTGGGTTTTACTGAGGGGGAACCATCATATGAAAGAGAGGAGCAGACTTCCGAATTCATCCTGGTTATGAAGGTTGCAGGAGACCTTTAGCATTTCTTTATCTCCAGCTCTAGCTATTTGCTATATATCTTTAACATTAAAACTGTGTAAATACCTAAGGTCCCTAAAGTATGATCTGGTTGGTTGTAAATCTTTCCAGTTACCCTATAAAGTAAGTCAAGGCTCCCGAGAAGTAATGGTGACACTGGGGACTGCTGATATATGTTGGCCTCGTGGTGTCATAGCCCTTAAATCATGCGGTACGCTTCATTGCCTATGCGGAGTGTGTTCCATTTCGATTTACTGACTTCTCTGTGATGGTGTTTCAGGAGATCATGGTTGGACCTCAGTACCAAGCCACTGTTCCCATCCTCCACTTGAACAGGCACAGTGAAAAAGGTAAGGCCACTTGCTTTACGTATCTTGTTTGGTTGTAGGGCTGCTGGCCTGGCCATTTGAAGGGGCTCAGTTCACCAGTTCTGCTCTGCATGTCTAGGCTTAGCACCTCTCAGTAATGACATCAAAATTTACAGCTGTACCTAAGCTAGCTTTTAAACTAGCTTATCTGAATTTGGCGAGTGACGCAGCTACAGACACACAGTGAAGACTGGCTTGGTGGGATGACAGGTTTGGAGAAAGGGGGCTCAGCTGTAGCCAAAGAGGGAGATGCTCTAATTTGTTTTTCTCTGACATCTTCCTGAAGTAGCAAGAGTGTTTTTCATGTAGTACTCCCTGGAACTAATCAGTTCCAAATGTGATAGCGTGTCTGCAGAGAAGATAGAGTTGCCTTGATTTGCAGATTGTCTAATAACTAGTGTAATTCTGGCAGCAGCTTGTTGAACTTCTGAAGAAGATAGCTAACAGAAAACCACCTCTTTAAAAATGACTCATTTCCTCCCTAGTTCTTTTAACCTAGCAGACTAAGCAAATGATTTAAGGAGATAAAAGTTATCAGTTTTGCAGGTACCATTTCAGATTTTCTTGCTGTAGTTCTCAGAACTTTTTACTGTCACTTAATCAGGAAGTTTACGATACTCTCAGTACTTCTGTACTGAAGACCATGGATTTAGTGCCTGTTTCCCGTAGCCTGTACATTTGCATCAGTGCAAAATGAGATGAAACTTGCAGTAGATCCAGATGGTGGTCTTCTGTGCCCTGTCTGTACTTCCTCTGACCTGATTTTACATGGCTAAGGAGTGGGTTCCTTTGCCTGTAGAAATACACGAACAAGTAAATCCCATAGGGTGCTCATGTTATTATGACCCCTATAACCTCCCTGTGTCAAGGGGGTTGGAGTTAGGTGATCTTTAGGGTCCCTTCCAACACAAGCTATTCAGATGGTTTTCTGAATAGAAAAATCACTGTATTTCTGATTATTTTTATTGCAGAATCTCTTCTTGCTTTCCTCTGTGCTGCAATTTTACTTAACCCTCTGTCTGCATGGTTGTGTGCTTTGTTCTCATGGACCAAGAGCAAGAACCACTCAGTGCTGCAGTGTGCTGCTGCTGTTTTGTCCAGGTGGAGCAGCTCAGAGGAACGTGACAGCCTTGCAGATGCTTAGTTTTGTGCTTAGGACAGAGGGGGTCTTGAGCCTAAGCCAGGCTTATAGCTCAAAGCTGCCTTTGCTTCCTAGTCCTTTTGTTTACTATATGTGGGAAAACACAACTTAGAACATGGGGTTTTTAAGTTGCCACGATTGATGAATCAAAGCAACAGCCTTTGAGAGCATGGTAACAAAAAACTTGTCAGCCAACCCTCTGAAGAAGCGGAAACCAGACGAGCCTATGCCTAGGGCTCTAAAAGAGGTATAAGCAGTAGTAAGCTTATCTGCCTCCAAAATCAGGAGGGGAAAATGCAGCACGTTCACACAGATGGTCGTCATCCCTAGTGCCAGGTTAGGAGTCCAAGCAAAGATTTTCTCCCTTCTTCTGCCTCTGCCAGGCCCAGACACGCAGAGCATTTCTTAAAAGCAGTGGGATTCTCTGATTAGCTTATTTCATTTTTTTGTTTTTTTTTCTGTTAGTCTATGAAAATGAAGATCAGCTGCTTTGGGACCCAAACATCCTTCCTGAGAGAGAGGTTGAAGAGTTCCTATATTGTGCAGTGAAGCGGCGGTGGGATGAGCTGTCTAGCAGCAGCCTGCCAGAAGGAGAGATGGTGAAGGACAATGAACAGGTAAAATCTCGCAGCCAGAGATATTAGAACGATGCTGGCGTAGTGGTGCAGCACTTCCTTCAGAGATCTTGAATGAGACCCACTTGAAAAGAGACTGGTATCTAACTTTTGTGATCCTCTGCTCCTGCTTCATGGATAAGTGAGAGTGCCTCCCAAATGGAGTCTGAGGGTCTTCACTCTGCTTTTGGGAAGACAGGAAATGGCTGCAGTGGGTCAGACCCTGCCTAGCTTAGTACTTGCCTTCTAAAGCTGTTTGTGGAAGGCATCTGTGGATGCTTGTGGAAAATGTGGAATGGGCAGGGCAAGTAAAGGACAGTTAGTTTTGACTGTATTGTCTTGGTATCCCAAAATCTCTGAGACAGAGCTTGCAGGAGGACAATTTTGGATCTGTTCTCTATAAAATTCTCTGTCGTCTTTTGAGGGCGGCAGAAGATCAAACATCTAACTAAGAAACCAGAGCGGTTGTGTTTCCTCTAAGGTAGGCAGGTTAGATTCTCACAATAAGCCCAGTATCTGCAGAAACACGGGAGCACACCTGTAATCCCTCGAGTTGCTGGTAGAACTGCGTCGTTTCAGTCCTAGGGTTTGTAATGCAGTTCTGTGAAAAATGGAATGATGTATGCTGGCTGCCACGCTAGGTTAGTGGAAAAGTGGCTCCTGGGAAAAATAAGTTTCACAAGACAAACATGAGTCATGCAGAGGTCTGCTTGCGGTGTGTTGCTGTCAGTCACTTTCTTTTGTTTTCTAGGCATTGTATGAACTGGTTAAATGCAATTTCAATGCAGAAGAGGCATTACGGAGGTTACGGTTCAATGTGAAAGTTATCAGAGGTGAGAACCCCTATGTCTGGATTCCACTCCGAACACTGAGGCACGTGTAACTCCTCCAGATTCTGTATGCTTCCTCCAATCCCTCTTTCTGCTGTAGATGAGCTTTGTGCCTGGAGCGAGGAAGAATGTAGAAATTTTGAACATGGCTACAGGGTCCATGGGAAAAACTTTCATCTTATCCAAGCAAACAAGGTAAGAATGTTCACCCCTGCATCACAGTAAGACAAAGGGAACGAGGCAGTTGCATTTGCACCAGAAGTGTATTTTGAGCCTTGGCTGATGCAGGAAGTTCAGGACTGCTGAGTTCCAATCCCAGGCTTTGTGTTGACTCATGCTAGCAGGTGATGGGCTGTTCACTGCCCTGCTCTGCCTTATTTTCCAGGTGGGAGAAGTCACAAACAACACTGACCTGCATGAGTGATGTCAGTTAATTACTGATTAGCCCTTTCTGGAGTCTCAAAAGTTCTTTCCAAACTCTCAGCCCTTGCAGTACTTCTGTGAATGAGTGAGTTGAGCATGTGGATGTTTTGTAAAGTCCCCTGGGGTCCTCTAGAATGAAAGATGCTGTCGTAGGGAGAACTGGGCCCCAGGACATATGCTGCTATGCTGGGAGTTGGCAGAACCAGAGAGTCCAGTCCTACCACTGATTCACTGTGGGCATGTTGACACTGGCCAGTGAAAATGGATGCAGGTTTGCTCTCTTGGTGTTAAGCGTGCTGCTGGAAGTGCAGGAAGGTCCTGCATGAATGTACTGTGTGTGAACCCACACCGGGGTCTGCGAGAACAATTGTGCACCATGGGGAGTTACTCCTCTGGCCGGTTACCGCCTTGGAAATCTCGGTATCTGCTTCTGTTCTGCAGTGCAGATGTGTCCATAGCAATGTAAATCGCTGTAATGCACTTCACTTGCTGTGCTGATAAAACGGGTGAATAACCCTTGCTCCACGAAGCGCGTCTGGATGCGTGGCGCTCTGACTGTGGTGTTTCTCCTCAGGTCCGCACCCGGTCAGTGGGCGAGTGCGTGGAGTATTACTACATGTGGAAAAAGTCAGAGCGCTATGAGTACTTCACTCAGCAGACTCGTTTAGGAAGGAAGAAGTACGTCCTCCACCCTGGAGCCACGTGCGTGGAATATTCTCACACTAAAATTAGTAATATTAACCTCCCAGTGAAGATCCTGGCTGCAAAGCACCTCTACTTTAAAGGCGGCGCTTTCTGCTCTAGAAGGTTTCTTGGGTGGGAGCATGCAGAGGTTCATGGGGTGTTCTCGGAGCATAATGCACTGTTAGCGTGGGAGGGGACACTTAAGCAGTTATTTGCTTGGATGTGGACTTTCTTGTGTCAGAAAATAGTGTTTTCTTTCAGATAAATGCATTCACAAGAAAGATTAAGGTTATGGTCAGGGATTCAGGGCTGATCTCAAAAAGTAATTCAGTCGGATGCAATTTTGGGAAGGGATTTTTTTACATACAAAAATACCCTGTTTCTGATTATTGGAGAATTAATTTCTTTCCCTGCAAATAACCTTCGAGGCAAATTCTTCGCTTTGAAATATATGTTAATTACAGCAAATACTTTTCAAAAAGGTTGAAACTGAAATGTTTTAAGAGGTCAAAATGAAATATTTAAGTTAAATCAATTAAAAATATTAGCTGTTAGAGCTTGAAAAATGTTTAAGTCTTAGCTTTTTTCTTCTGACTCAAGACAGGAAAATACCTGAAATCTCAAATTTCCCCATGGTAGAAAATATTTTTTTTGTCTCTTGCTCTTTGCTGGCATGCTGACATTGTCACAACCCAGTGCAATCATCCCATGAAGCTGGCTGCTCCCTGCGGAGAGTATTTGGCCATTTGTTTTGTTATGGAAGAGTCAGAGAGCCGGGGGGCAGAGCTCTGTGTTTGGGAAGCTTCACAGCCCATTCTGGTTTGATGTGGGCTGGTCTCAGGCACCCTGACTTAACCGTGGGTATGGACGTTCCTCCTCGTGAGGCCTCTACAGCCCTGCTGCTTTATTTGTTGGTGGGTTTTAATCCCAGTCACTGTTTCTCCTGCCTGTATCTTTCTGCCCAGCGGGTGGTCACAGTTCTGTCTGTCTTTCCCCACAGGGATTACGCCGACAATGACTTGGATGGGGGTGAGGTAGAAAACGCCAGTCGTTCTCGGAGCTCCCCACCGATTCCCTCTGCCACCAGCTGCCTGGACTCTCACTTTGGCCAAGATCAGCTAGCAATTGAGAGCACAGGTAACTGCCTTCTCTTCTGTCTGCCACGGGGACAGCTCCCCTCCCCCCCTCAGCAGCACAGACCCTCCTTTGCCTTTCTCGTGTTGCTGTTATCCAGCTGCTGCTCTTCTCCCTGCCCCTTGCCGGTGTGCTCCCTTTCTGCCCTGAGTCAAACGCCAGCCCTGGGCAGTGTGGTGTAGGTAAAGGAGGGTTGCCTGTCCCTACGCTGAGCAGTACTGGCTCCTTTAGAGTTGGTCCTGCTTCAGATGTGGAGGGACGGCCTAAGTCGTTCCCAAAGCAAGAGAATTTGTGTGAGCTTTGGGTACCGGAGGCAGGCAGTTGCTTTCAGTGCACCTGCCTTAATTAGTGGACACTGGCACGTCCTCCAGAGGTGGATTTAAAACACCAGAAGTCAGTCTGTGCCTGTTAGCTGCCGTCAGAGAGAGGTGGCTGTAAGAAGACTCACAGAAAGCCTGAAACGGGTTCATTCCCTCTCTCTGTCCTACCACGGACAAGGGCTTTGTGTTAGCACCAGCCAGGAGATGTACGCTTGAGGGGACAGGATTTAGGGTTGGGTTCATCTCAGAATCTCATTTGAGGTTTCCCTTAATTTCCATAGAAATACTGGTGGCCTCCTGTCTGCTGTCTGCATCTTGCCTTTCTTTGGTAGATGCTGTCAGGAGTTTTGGTTGCTATAATAAAGAAACATCTTTGCCATCAAACAAATACTGTTCTGGTTAGGTGGGATTGAGCTGGATTCTGGTTTTTATACGTTATGGACTGACACTAGTTTTATTTCACTTGCTGCCTCCCACCCTTTCTTCCTCCCTGTCTGTCCATCGTCCGTGCACTTCCCTCCTCTGTGGTGCGCAGAGCCTCTGAGCGTGGAGAGCACAGCCTGCAGCCTGGGCAGCATGAGCGAGTCGGGGCAGGGCTATGAGTGCAGTACTCCTTCGGAGACGAATTGTTCCTTCGACCCCGCCGAGGAGACCTCCTCAGGCACGCTCTCGGCTTCCTGCACACGGCATCCTGTCACCCCCTCCGACACGGGGCTCTATGCTTTGCCGCCGGCAGGACCAGGACTAGCAGAGAAGCAGGAGACGTTGCAAAGCTCTGGTGAGACGATAACCATGGACTTCACTCTCCCTGCAGACATTAATGAGGGCTTACCTTTAATTGCTGGCCCTGTGGATTTGGACAGAGACACAGAGGCAGTGGTGGCCCCTGCGCAAGTGTCCTTATCGGTCACAGATTTTGGCCTCATTGGCATTGGAGATGTAAATAGTTTTCTGACTGCTCATCAGGCCTGCCCAGCACCCGTGGCTCGGTCAGAGCCCTTGTCACAGTGAGAGTCTTCAGTCACAAACCTGTCACAAATCCACCAAGGACTTTGACCTGACTGAGTGAAATCCTGGAACTTCCACTGTTCTCTAGGGACAGTATGGAGCTGTTGGTCAGAATCCGTCTTTCCATCCTCCTTGATCCAAGGCTACAGTGAAACCAAACACGTTTCTGCTCCAGCATGTTCCGACACAATCACACAAAGCTGGTGGCCAGCTTGGGTGAGGGGGGAGGCCCACGGCCCCCCATTTTGTTGACCGTGTGTCACCCCAGGTCTTGCCAGGCTGTTGGGAGAGTCCCTGCCCCCAGGACCAGGGAGGTGTCCTCTGGCTCCAGTGGAACGGTCTGAGTGCAAAAATGTGTTGAGAACAGGGATGTTTCGCAGGCACTTTGGGGCTGGGGCAGAGGATGCAGTCTGGAGGTCCAAGAGCTTAGGAAGTCAGCATGGAGCACAGCCTGCCTGGGCTGCAGGGCTGCTCACCAGTGGAGATGGGCATGGCGACGCCAAAGGAAGGTGAGGAGTCGTGGCTGCTCACCCGCACGGTGTGCTGCAGTAGCAGTCCTTCTCCCCGGGCCCCTTCTCACAGCTATCCTGCGCTCCCGAGCTGAGGACCGTAACAGGCACTCGCAGTCCTGCCTT
Source organism: Aythya marila (assembly GCF_965140915.1). Lineage (NCBI taxonomy): Eukaryota > Metazoa > Chordata > Aves > Anseriformes > Anatidae > Aythya > Aythya marila. Next base: position 5,980,826 of record NC_139068.1, read on the forward strand.
CAGACCTCCTGGGGCTGTGCGTTGCTCCCTGCCCACACTGCCGCCAGCTCCGGCTGGGGTGTCGCCTGTTCCAGTCCTTTGGCTGAAGCTTCGGGTCTCGGAAGGGGCGCTGTGCGGTGCGGCAGTGTTGTGCATGCTGAAGCCCGTCCCGCCTTCCCTTGGGGTGCTCTGCCATGAACTGGGCCAGGGAGATCTTGAGCTGGGAGTCGAGGCGGTGCTAGACCCAAAGTGATGTTGGCCTTCAGTGCTGCACTGCTGCCCCCTTTGTTCTTGGCGGTGAATAACTCGATCGTTTCTGGCCCTGCTGCACTTCAGGAGGGTGAAACGCAGCTGCCACCTCTGTAACGCCTCAGCTCCTTCCAAAAAATTCGCTAGCTGGGGAAGGAGGAGGAGCTGGATGCAGGAAGAGAGGGCCAGAAGGGGATGGTGATCGCTGAGTTGACCCTTGCTTTGTTGGGTGCCTGAAGCTAGAATTGTGGAAGTGGAGAAGCAGCAGCTGCCACTGCGCAGGTGTTGGGAAGGGGCAGCCGCTGCCTGACCTCCCCGGGCAGTGACAGTGAACCAGGTGAGGATGTGCGTGATGGCAGGAGGGAGCTTCCAGCCCGTGTCTCCCTGGAGTCACCACAGCAGGGCCGTGCCTCCTTCCTAGCGCTGTGCACGCTGCGGGCACCTCAGCTCCCCGCGCACCCCGCGTCGGACACCGCCGCTAGCGCCGAGAGGCAGGCAGGAGAGCGTGCGCAGCGCAGCCCTGCCCCTTCCCACCTGCCTCCGTTCTTCTAAAACATCGCCAAAAATCTCTCTCTTCTGAGAGAAACGTGTGTCCCTGCTGCCAGTGGCGTTTTGAGGAGGGGACGAGGGTCGGCACCGAAGCGGCCAGCGGCTGTGCAGAGCTGTGCTGGCTCAGAGGAGCGGCTGTGGGTGCGCTGAGTCGGAGCTGGTCTGCGTCCCGCTTATGTGCCAGGTCTGGGGCTCGTCACTGGCTTATGTCCACGTGTTCTCATTCCCTTTTTCCATGCAGGGAACACTGCTGACTTGCTGGGCAGGGCTCTAACGCAGATGTTCCCTTCCTCCAGCCATTTTCTCTGCTTGGGAAGGGTTCAGGTTGAGTCTTTTTGCTTAATTTGGTAGAGGTCTTCAGGCGCTGATCCTGCAGCTGCTTCTGTGGGTTTGGAAGATGAGTAAAGGCATCAGCCTGGGACCCCCTTTTACCCGGCCCAGCGAGGTTGTGCTCACTCCTGCAGCAGGGGCTTGGAGACAGCACCGGACAGCTTCATGGGGTAGCTTAGGATCAGACCTCATCTCCCCCTTTCAGGCCCCAGACCCATTCGCCTACGTGAGTGGGGTGGGTGCTTGTTTCGGTCCCCAGCCAGCCCTGCTAGGAGGCGCCGAGCTGCAGACACCGCTCTCGTGGCCAGGTGTTGCTCTGTGAAACGTGCTGTAGAATGGAGGTCTCACCTCTGGCTGCTCCCAGCTGCTGGAAACAGAAAGCAAACACAAGTGCCCGCTCCATAGTGGAACTTCCCAGGCTGTGATTCCCCTTTTCTGGGGGAGAGAGGAAGCTGCTTGGCTGGAAGGGGAGGAGGTGGCAGGGTGAGAGCATCTGCAGCCCTCCCAGGGAGGGTCAGGCCTTGGCGTCTCCTCTCCATCAGCCAAGAATGTTCTTAGTTTTTCCTGAAACCATTTTTCTTTGGTTTGTTTCAAGCCCCAATGAAGGGAGAGGAGAGGCTGGAGGAGGCAGAAATGTCTCTTATTTATGTTATTCAGTGTTGTTTACAGATTCGCATGGGGTCTTTCAAGATGAGCGCAGCGCTTTTCCCACATAACTGTAAGGGAGAGGGGTGAAAAGGGCTGGGGCAGGGCGGGGAGTCACGGGGGAGGTTTGGTTTTGGTTTTCTTGGGGTTTTCTTTTTCCTTCTTACAAAGCACATTCACTTTGAGACGCTCCCAATGCTGGACTCGTCCCCTCACCCCCAAGCCCTACACTGTGAAGTGATACTGCCTTGAAGACCCCTCGCCGTTATTTATTTAATTAAAAACCTAATTTGAAAGCAAGCAGGAAGCCTGTCTTGGTTTTGGAGACTGAGGTGCCACAGCCCTGCATGTTGGGGTGGCAGAGGTGAGGGGGGGTCCTGGCCTTTTTCATCTCTCTGCCCCAGCTGAGTGCTCCGGTGCCCCACAGGCAGGGGCTGGGCGTGCGGCCGCGCGTGGCTCCGGGGTGAGGCGTGGGCTGGGACGGAGCCCAGAGCCCTGCGGGGTCGTGTCCCCCACCTTGGGTGCTGTGATCCATGGCTGTGCCCGACAGAGCCCAGCGGTCCTGGCACAGCCCTCCAGAAGCTGAGCTCAGCCTCTTCTTGATCACAGCTGCTTCTGTTTGGTGCAGAGCGTCTTCAGCAGGGGCTGGGGGAGTGCCAGTGCCCCAGCTCCGTGGCACGGTGCTCCCATGGCAGGAGCCTGGGCGAGCTGCCTGGTGGCTGTGCTCCTGTCCCAGTGGGCTCGGGGTGCTTCCCTCCTTCCTTCCTGTGCCTACACCAGGGCTGCCCTCACAAATGGGGAGGAAGCCCAGCTTCCTTGGCTGAATTTACCTTCCCAGTGCTGCGTGTGGAGGTGTTGAGGTGTTCGCTGCTCTTACAGGTGCCCTGGCTCTGAAAACGGCAGCGCTGGGACAGCCCCGTGGTGGCAGGGCTGGGAGGCAGGCGTCCGTCTGCGTCTCACCGGCCTCGGCCAGGAATAACATCCTGGAGGCGAGGGAAGCGTTTCTGCAGGAAGGTTCATTCCTCACTACAAAGCCCCTCTGTTTTGTCAGAAACCTCTCAAACTTCCCCAGCTCCTGAGCCCGTTGCTGTCAGCCCCATGGTCAGCACGGATTGCTCCAAAACCAGAAGCAGGAGGTGGGCAGCAGCCGCAGGCAGTGCTGGGGAGGGACCCGCCGGGACCCCCTGGCACCTGCAGCGCTGCCCTGCCCGTGCCAGGCCCGGTAACGTCGGCTCTCGTCTTCTGTCCCACGGCCTGGAGCGGGAAGGGGGCTCGGCCCTCTCTCCTTCTCCGGTCTCCTCCCCCTGCCCAGCAGGGAAAACACCCTGAGAGCTGGCAGCAGAGGGGCACCCCGCTCTGCTCGCCAGGCCCCGTGTGCCGCAACCCTCCTGGCAGCGCGGCCTCGAGCGCAGCCCCCGCCTGTAGCGGGGCGAGGAGAGCGAGAGTCAGCAGAGAGACTGCAGGGCACCTACGGAAACGCTTCTCCCTCCTGGAAATTCTGGATCTGGGTCAGATTTGATCCTGTATCTATTACAAAAACACACACATGCAAGTCTGCTTTTCTGAATGGAGACTTCGACTGTCTCGAAGTTTCTGGACTTGTCAGGAGAGGTTCCTGCTTTCTGCCATGAGCTTGGGCACGCATGCTGGTGACAGCAGCGGCTTCGCAGACATGCCTTTTGTATTTTTTTGCCTGTCCTTCAAAAACAGGAAAAATAGTGTTCCATGTTTCCTCTGGGCTGCCCACCCCAGTAGTTCAGGGAAAGGCTTCCCAGCCAGGGGCTGGGGTGAACACCTCCGGGACAGGTGGGAGATGTGGGCGCCTGCTTGGTTTTTGGGAGCAATCCCCAGTGAACAGTCAGCATGACACACGGCTCTGCTAAGAGCTCCAGCCAGAGCCTGATCTTTAATTACTGTGAAGAAGAGCAGCTCAATCACTGCTGCCAGTGGAAAGCAAATTAAGAAGACCCAAAAGACTGAGCAGACCTCAGCAGCCCCGGTGGACGGACTGCAGCCGTGGTGTAGAAATCCCCACCCGCTGCTGCAGGGAGATGTCCCGCAGCCCGTGGCTGTGACCTGCCCCCGGGGCAGGGAGCCCAGCACCCCACTGCTCCCGGTGGGCGCAGCCGCTTCACCGGTGGGACTTTGGATGCCACGTGTCAGCCGGGCATCGTCCGCAGGTGGAGCGAGCGGCACGCTGCCGCCACACGCCCAGGCCAGGGCACCTTCCCTTTGCTCACCCCACGAACGCCCTGGGGAAGGCTGGGGAGGGCTGGGGGGGGGCAGCAGTGACCTTTCCGGGGGGTCAACTCAAGAAGGCCCAAAACCACCCTAAAGGCTTCTGCAGCACTGTGGGTTCCTCGCTGCAGGGGCGATGGCAGCAGTGGCAGAGGCAACAGCCGGGCTCAGCTCCCTGGGGCTGTGCTGCGGGGGCTGCGGGGGGTCCCTGACCCCCAGGGCTGCTGCAGCCGCGGCACCCCTGCAGCAGAGGAGCCGCGAGGAGCCAGACCCGCGGGGCTGGGAGGTTCCCCATCACTGCCGCTGCCCGGCATCGTCGGCCAGCCGTGGCACTGTGCAGGGCAAAGTCCTGCTGCGGCACCCGTGCTGCACACCCGGGAAGCGGCCGCTTATCAGGGCCTGGCTCTGCCCCGAGCCAGCGTGGAGCCACGGGCTGGCACCTCGGGTGCACGGCCCTGCCAGGCCCTATCCTGCCTGCCCCAGCCCCACGCAGCCACTTGGGTGCCCCTGCGGTCAAACCTTGCCCGTGCGTCCCCTCCTCTCCTGCCCTGGGGCTCTTAACCCCCGCCCAGCATTTGGGGGGTGATTTGGGGGGTGAATCCTGCCCGGCGGCTGTGCCGGGCCATCCCCCCCCACCCCCCCAGCACCCACAGCAGGAGGCTGCACCAGGGCAGACTGGGGCAGCCCAGAGGGTTGGACGGGGCCGGGCCGGGGCAGCCAGGAGTAAGGAGGCTGCTGAGGGGCTCTGCTCCTCTCCTGAGCTCCCGGGGCAGCCCGAGAGGGTTTCCAGCTCTGCTGGCTTCTGACCACAGCCTTGAGATTCCCCACAGACCACTCATGGCGCACCTAAATAAAGCAGCCCAGTAGCTATCATTTGGGTGGTTTCTGTATTATTTATGTTTCCTTCCGTTCCTAACCAAGAGCCAGGCCTGGAGCAGCCAGGGGGCTGCGGCTGTCCCCGCTCCCGCAGGGCCTCACCGCAGGGACTGGGCTCGAGCCTCCGCTCCCGTCCCTGCTCCGGGCACGTCCCGGGCAGCGCTGGGAGCCCGTCCTGCCCCGGCCCCGTCTGAGGCGCGGGCAGCCCCCGCCGCGTTTCAGCCCTTAAATCACGGCTCCAAACGCCCTCGTGCCGTGCCCTGCGTTCGGAGCCGGTGCTCGGCTTCCCAGCGCCCCTCGCCGCCGTCCCGGGGCCTCGTCCTGCCGGCAGCAGGCACCGCGTCTGCGTCAGCTCCTTATCGGCCTCGCCAGAGCCCGGCGGCTGCAGCACCGCAGCAGCCAGCACATTGCTGCGGCTGCATTCTTCCAGTCCCTGATTTGTTCTTTTTTTCTTTTTTTTTTTTTTTTCTTTTTCTTTTTTTCCACTTCTCACTTCTCAGAAGAGGAGCCCGGGGCCGGCGGGACGCGCGCCGCTCCCGCGTGAGGCCTCGCTCCTTCCCCCCTCCCTCGGACGGGGCCGGGGGGCGACCCCCGCCCGGGGGCCCGGAGGCGGCCGCGGGCCCCCCCCCCCCCCGCGCCCCGTACCTGCGCCCGGCCCCGCTCCCCGCCCCGCGCCCCCGGCCCCGCCGTCCCGCCCCCAGCCCGCGGGCGGGGGCCGCCCGGTCCCGCCCCGGAGCCGCCCCGTCCCGGCCGCCCGGACTTTACCTCCCGGCCGGGCCCGCGCCGTTCCGGGCCATGTGAGCCGCGGGGCCGGGCCGCGGGGCCGCCACCGACCGGGCACCGGCATGGAGCGCAGGAAGGTCTTCGTGGCGCTCGACGTGCTCTGCGTGGTGGTCGGTAAGGGCCCCGCGGCGCCGCCCGGGGCTGGGCTCGGGACCGGAGCGGCCGCGTCCTCCCCTCCCCGCCCGTCCCGTCCCCTCCCCGCCCGTCGGGGCTGCGCCGGGGGTGTGGGGGTGTGGGGGGCCCGGGCTCCCTCGGCGCCCACCCGCGGTGCTGCGGCGGCCCCGGGGGCCGGGCTCCGGGGCAGCCCGGGGAGCACCTGCCCGGCCCCGGCGGCCTTTGGCCCCGCGCTGCGGACACGGCGGCCGGCGCTCGCTGCCCTGACGAGGAAGCGATCGGCCTCGCCCTCGCCGCTTCGCCGCCCGGGACGGCCCGGGACGATCCCGGGACGGCCCCGAGAAGTTCCGGCGGGGCTGGCCCGGGGCCGCGGCGGCCGCCCGCCCCCTCGGCGCCCGGTCCCTGCCCCGCGGAGCCCCCGAGCTGCGCCCGCCGCCGGGGGCTGCCAGAGCCCGAGCGCCGTCCGACGGCGGCCGCGGGGCAGCTGGAGCCGGTGCCGGTCCCGGGGGGGGCGGCGGAGCCCCCGCCGTGCTGCCCCGTCCCGCCGGGCGCTGCCGGTGCCTCCTCCCGGGCAGCCTCCGCCCGTTTCTAAAACCGACGCTGGCAAGCGCCTAATTAAGACGGATGGGCTAAAAATAAAGGCCCAGGTCGTAATTTCGGCCTCCTGCACCGGGGAATTGCTTTCTTGGGCTCTCTAAGCACCGGTGGAGAGGGGCAGGATCCTGTTGTTGTTTGAGTCTCTTTTCTCTCGTGTGCGGGTGCCTTTTATTTTTAGGGGAGCTTTTTTGGGGGTTGAAATTATCCAGAAAGAGAAGCGGCAGCTAATTTGAGCAGCAAATGAGCGTTTGAAGCGCTCCCAGAGGCGTCAGAAAGCACCCCCTGCACGCCGGGCACCTGGCTCCTCCGCCGGGCGGCAGCGGTTACGGCTTGTCCTGGCTTTTGCGCAGCTTTTTTTTGGCTGCTTTTGCTTCTGCCTGAGGAGAGCGTGGAGACGGTGGATTTGGAGGCCTGGAAGCAGCAGGGGGATTCTGTGCCGTGACTTTGCACTCGGATGAGCAGGAGGTGGCGGGCCCAGGGCACACAGGGACCCCCGTGGCGCACCCTGGGGAAGGGGCGCTGCGGGGAAGGTGTCTGCCGGGGACAAAGGTGGGGGCTTTTCCCTGGAGACGGTTAAACAATGGGCAGGCGGAAATCACTTTATGAAGGCGGAACCGGGAAAGAAGCCCAGGCTTAAGGTGGACCTCAGGGCCAGGGAGGAAGGGGCTTTCTGCACCCGGTCCCCGCAGGGAGAGCATCGCACCCGGCCGGGCGCTGCTGCAGCGAGTGACCCCGAGGGCAGGAGGTCGCCTGCCGGTGAGGGCTATGGCAGGGGGCTGAGTCTGCCCCTGAATCCCCTCTTGGTTGCTGGGATGTGCAAAGGAAGAGCTTGAAGATGCCCATGGCCAGGGCTGGCGGGCACAGGGTGGAAAAGCCTCCTCAGCTGGACTGAGCCAGCCAGTCTCAGCACCGGTGCAGAGCCCTGCCGGGAGGCGGGGAGAGGCAGCCAAGAGCAGGGCTGTGGGAAGGGAGAGCGTGGGCAGGGGCTGGGTCCCCCACCAGCTGGGCTGCGCCTTCCAGGCTCTGGCTCTGCCCATGCCTCGTGAGGGTCCTGCCTGGACCATCGAGGGCCTGAAGGCACTTTCCCTGGTGGAAAACAGGTTTGCAAGACACCTGTGCTCGTTAACCCTAAGAAGCTCTGACCTCCTTGGCTGAAACATCCCAGGGAATGTGAGGAGCGGGTGCATCGTCAGCCCTGGGTCTGCAGCCCAGGGAGGAGCTCTGGGGGTGCCTGAGAGCAGCCATCGGCTGCGGTATCTGGGTGCTGCAGGCAGCTGCGAGCTCTGATAGCACCCTATCAGCAGCAGGGCCAGCGTGCTGCCCTAGGTGCAGGATCCTTCCCCAGCAGTGGGGAGTAGGAACTGGGGGGATGTGGGACAGGGACACCATATGTGCTGGGTACCTGCGTGGAGCCTGCAGGCGCAGGTACCCCAGGCCTCTCCTCTCTGCCTTGCAGCATCTCTGCCCTTCGTCATCCTGACGCTGGTGAACTCCCCGTACAAACGGGGCTTCTACTGCAATGATGACTCCATCCGCTACCCCTACAAGGCGGACACCATCACTCATGGCCTCATGGCTGGGGTCACCATCACCTGCACCGTCCTCATTGTAAGGAAGCGCTGTGCTCCCCTCCAGGCCCCCGGCAGGGCTGCAGGGCCCTCTGGCCAAAGGGCTGGGTGTTCCCCTGAGGGGATGAGCCCCCTGGCTCGTGGGGCTGGGATCCTGAGGGGTGAGGGCGGGCCCTGGGAGAGTTCCGGGGGCTCCTCTGCTGCAGCCTGCCAGAGAATCCCGTGGCCCTGGAACTGGGACCCTCACCCTTCGGCCCTTGCTCTCTGCAGATCTCATCAGGGGAGGCATACCTGGTCTACACGGAGCGCCTCTACTCCAAGTCGGAGTTCAACAACTACCTGGCTGCCCTCTACAAGGTGGTGGGGACCTTCCTCTTCGGGGGGGCCATCAGCCAGTCCCTCACCGACCTGGCCAAGTACATGATCGGCCGCCTGCGGCCCAACTTCCTGGCTGTCTGCAATCCCGACTGGTCCAGGGTGAACTGCTCCACCTATGTGCAGCTGGAGAACATTTGCCGGGGGGAGGGCAGGGACGTCACCGAGTCCAGGTGAGCTGTGGGGCCAAGACACACGTCCCTGGGTCCCCGGGCTCGCAGCTGCCCCAGAGGGGCCGCAGGGCTCTCCTCCTGCAGGGCAGGGGGCTGGCAGGGGGCTGGCGGCCCCCTCCCTTGGCCTGACCCCTCCCGTCGGCCCCCAGGCTGTCCTTCTATTCCGGGCACTCCTCCTTCGGGATGTACTGCATGATGTTCCTGGCGGTAAGTGTGGTGCTGTGGGGAGGGGGGGCCCCAGGGCGCCGCCCCCGCTCTGGGTGACAGCTCTGCGCCCCCCCAGCTCTACGTGCAGGCACGGCTGGTGGGGAAGTGGGCCCGGCTGCTGCGCCCCACCATCCAGTTCTTCCTCATCGCCTTCGCCATCTACGTGGGCTACACCAGGGTCTCTGACTACAAGCACCACTGGAGCGACGTGCTGGCAGGGCTGCTCCAGGGCGCTCTCATCGCCGTCCTCATCGTAAGCACCCCCTTTCCCTCTGCCCACGGAGGCGGTGTCCCCGCCTTGGGGCGCACAGCCCTGGCAGGACCCCACGAGGCTGGTGCCAGGGCCCGGGGCTGTGGGGGGAGCTGGGCGGCCGCCACCCCGCAGAGGTGTGGGAGCAGACCCCGAGCCCCAGCCCTGTCCGGCTCTTCCAGGTCCGCTACGTCTCCGACTTCTTCAAGCACCGGCCGCCCCTGCCATGCGACAGGCAGGACCCGGAGCGCAGGCCCAGCCTGCCGCTGACCAGGAGCGACTTGGAGCACAATCACTACAGCTACCGGGGCGCCCCCTGAGCTGCGCGCGGGCCACGCGCCCCAGACTGCCGACGCTGCCCCGTGCCTCAGCCGGGGTGGGGGCCATGCGCCTCGTGCTCCCTGCGGGCTCCTCGCTGCCGCCAGCCCTGCCCAGCCCCGCTCCCGGCTGTGCCGCGGCTCCGGCACACGGCAAAGCCGGGGCTCCGCAGGGCTGGGGAGTGCGGGGAGGGGGGGCCCTGGTCCCACCGGCCTGAGTCACGCTCTGCAGCCCCTTTCCCGGCCCGCTGCGTGGCGGGGAGGGAGGGCGGCACGGGGGGTGGATTTGGGGCCAGCAAACAGCAGCGAGCGAACTCGTCGGGCATCTGAGGCTGCCTGGCGCTGCACGCGTGTTGTCCCTGTCAAATTACACCACCTTATGAGCACAAATCCCCATGAGCACAAGGGGAGGAGGACAGCTGCTGGGCTTACACTGCCTTTTTTGAAAGGATTGGAGCAAGCCAGAGCCCTTCTGCTCCCTGATTACCTTTAAAAGTGCTGCTGGCTGCCAGCGGCCGCAGGGCCGGGGTGCCCAGGCTGCTCCTTGCCCGCCTGCTTGCGCCTGGCTCGGGGTGCAGGGCTGCTCCTGACCCTTTGTCTGCTGCAGCTTCAGCTGATCCTTTAGGGGGTAGGGGGAAGGGGAGAAATCTTCTGTGGTAAAGGGGGGGAGGGAGAGGGACGTGGAGCTGGGCACAGGGCTCCTACCTCCCTGGGAAGGTGAGAAGGGGGCCACGTCCCAGCCCCATCTCTGATCTACAGCACTGGAGCTGTGGGCCTCTTGTTAAACTACATGCATTTCCATGATGATGTTTTTGTAAAAATGTGTTTTTTAAATTAGATCATCCTTAAAGAATGTCTGTCTTGGGCCTCTTCTCTTGCTCCATGGATGCTTCTGGCCTTGGAGTGGATGGGCTGAAGAGTTCAGGGCTTCCTCTTCAAAGGGCCCCTCGGCAGGGGGTGTCTGCTGTGCACGGGGTGGGGGTGGGGGGTGCTGAGGAGCCCCTGGGGGTTGTGCTGGGACACAGGGCTCAAGTGGGGATTGACGGGACAGCAGGGACCGACTGAAGCAGCCGTGTTCTGATGGAGCTGGAGCGATTGCTGGGGGACCTGTCAAGGTGTTGAAAACATTGCCGGGGGGGGGGGGGAGATTGTTCTCCTGCCACCCCTCCCTCCAAGAGGCAGTGGGGCAGAGGAGCACCCTCAGGTGCTTCTCGGGAGGTAGAAGACCTGGGGGCTGCAACATGGGTCTGGTGTGGGGCCTGAGCTTTGTGCGACGCCTGGCTGAGGCGAGGAGCAGGGTGCCAGGATGGGGGAAGCCCTGGGGATGGGGCCCATGCTGCCTGCCTGTCCTGGGCCTGGGGGGGGGGGGGGCTGGGGCTGCTTTGTGTGGCTGTGTGGCTCCCAGCCCCACGCTGCCCTGACCCTAGAGGAGCCTCTGTGCTTCCCAGCGCTGCGGCAGGGGGAAGGGAAGGTGGATGGAGCCTCTTGGAAAAAGTGACGCTGTGTGCCTGCAGCTCCCTTAGCTGCGGGTGCTGGAGCCAAGGGAGGCTCAGAGCTGCCTGCGTCCTGCTGCTGATGAAGGAGTGCGGCGGGGGAAGGCGGCAGCTCCAGCTCTGGGGGCTGCTCTGTTGTGGAAGCTGGGGTGTGCGGGGCAGGGATGGGGCTCGTGCTTGGTGTGGGGCCAGGGGAGCTGTGGCTCTCGTGGCACAGGGAAGCCCAGTGGCCCCTTTGCCTAGGCACATCTCAGGCTCTTTGCTGTACCCGGGAGTGGTGGTCAGGGCCCAGGAGGACCCAGGCCCCCCCCGAGACCACCAGCTCCATCCCCGATTAGTGCAGCCAGGTCCCTTCTGGCTGGGCACAGTGGGGGCCATGTGCGCCCTGGGCTTGCTGCGTGCTCTCAATGTGCTTACGCAGCGGTTGCTCCAAGTCTAGACAAGCCCTGACCAAAAAACACCTTCCCTGGGTGGGGGAAACTTCCTTGCTTCGCGCTGCTCTTCCTTCCCTGGGAGAGTTGTCCTACCCCCAGCAGCGTTCCTGTTCCTGTCCCAGTCCTCTGGGGCTGCTCCCTCCGTATCTGATGGCACAAAACAATGCAGCGGAACTGCCAGGGCCCGAGGGCAGGGCATCTCTGCTGCAGTCTGCAAACAAAGGAGTCGGGGCAGCAAGGCACAGCCCAGGCCGTGGGGTCGTGGGATCGCTGCCCTGGGTGGGGGCTCCATGGGGGCTCCCAGGGCAGCAAACGGGGCCGGGGCCGTGGTGCTCAGCGACTGCCTCAGCTCCTGGCGTTGCCTCGACAGCTCTTCTGCACAGCCAGGAACGTGCCTGCTCCCTTCCCTTGAGATCTGATTTCACCCCTTGGATGCAGCTCTGGAAAAACCAGCTGGGCCACAACGCTGCAGTGTGCGGCGGGGCTGGGCTGGGGCACCCGCAGCTCGGCTGCTCCGTCCCCATGCTGCCTGCCCCCGGGCCTGGCTCAGTGCGTCCCAAGCCTCTGGCAGCCTGAGGACGGAAGGAGCTCCCAAGCCACGTCTGGGCACAGCGAGGGGCCATAAGGCTGCTGCCAGCCCCTACCCGCCACCGGCTCAGGAGGCGGTGGGGCTGCTGGGGGGCACTGTCCCCGCAGGGCCTCCTTGGGCCTGGGGATGGAGCAGATCTGGCTGCTGCTGCAAAACCTGTGCTGGCCTCGGAGCTGGGGAGGGGCAGAGTCTGGTGGGTGGGCTGAAGGGCTCCCAGCAGCTTGTGTGCCTCAGTTTCCCCACTCAAGGCTTGGTGTCGTACCCGGCCCTGTACCAGCCCGTTTCACATTCAGGCTTTGGGAAGGGTGAGCTGTGGCCCTGGGCATCGTGCTGGGGCATCCAAACCCCTCTACATCAGTGACTCAGGAGTTAGGGATCTGGTCCTGGTGCTGCTGGGTCAGGTTCAGCCCCAGGCTGAAGATGAATAGCATCGGCCTGCGAGCAGTGGCTGCTCCCCGAGAGCTGTCCTGTTCCCCAGCGTCAGCAGCTCCACGCACTGTACGCTCAGCCAAGACGCCTCCTTTCCAAAATAAGCCGTTTCTGGCAGCGCTGAGCCAGGCTCTGGCTTCCAGCCCTGCTCTGGGGGGAGCCTGGGCTGCCTCCCCCAACCTGTGCCTCCTGCCTTGCCACGCTGCATCCTCTCTCCCCTCTCCCTGGCACCTGCGACTCCTCCGCCCCTTCCATGGTGCAAATGGGCTCCATCTGGGTCCCTTTGCCCTGGCCCCAGCCCCAGGCTGCCTCCTGCTCTTGGCGTCTTTCCCTGGCTGACTGGGGTAAGGGGCAGGCAAAGGGGCTGAGCTTCCCGGTGCCCCCAGCACGCTTCCAGGAGCGGGCAGAAGCCTTGCCAGGAAGGATGTTACTCATCCCCTAAACATCCCCTTCCCTGGCCGGCAGCCACAAGGAGGAGGCTGCCAGCAGATGAGCCTGCGGCGTGTGTGCGCGGAGGGGGGGGGGGGAGAGGTACGAGGTGGTCGCTGCTCGGGGGGACGCCGGGAGGTGACCGAGACGCGAAGGTGCGGGGCTGTCCCTTCGGGCACCGGCCGTGACAGCTCCCCGCCTGCGAGGGCAGAGCTGGGCAGAGCCCCCCCGAGCTGCCCAGGGCGCCCCTGGGGCGCTGCGGGGGCCCGGCGGTGAGCGGCCGGTGCTTGGGCGAGGCCCCGGGGAGCGCCCTGCGGCTGGGGGCCGCCGCCATCCCCCCCCCCCCCCCCCAACCCGGCAGGCCCCGGCCGGGAGCGGCTGCGGGCGGCAGAGGGCAGCAAGAGCCCGGCGGAGCCGCGCCGGGGCCGCCCGGAGCCGCTGCTCCCCCGGCGCCCGCCCGGGGCCGTGCCCGCGGCTGCCGGGGGCCGCGCTGCCCCCCCCCCCCGTCCCGAGCTCCCCCCCCGAGCCCCCCGCACCCTGGAAACGCCGCCCGGAGCCACAAAGGCTGCTTGGACGGCGATGCAAAGGGGGGGGGGGACGGGAAGCAGCCGGGGGAGGAAGCGGGGGGGGGGGGGGCGCAGCTCCGCGGGGGGGCTCCAGCCGGCGGCCCCGGCCGCTGTGGCGCGGGGGGGGGGGCAGCAGCGGAGTCCCGGGAGCAGCCGAGCGGGGGGCGAGCGGCGCTCGGGGAAGGCACCTGCCGGGACTGAGCCCGGCGGAAGCATCGGGAGCACAGCGAGGCCTCGGGGGGGGTCTCGCGGGGGGCCTCGGGGGGTTCCGGCCTCGTGCCCGGGGAAGGCCCCGACCGTGGCGCTGTCCCCGCTCGGCAGCGTTCCCGTCGGCTGTGCCCGGGGCCCTCGGCTGGCTGGCCGCAGGAGGTGGTGCTCGCACCCACCCGAGGGGTGCTCCAGGAGGTCCCTGGGCTGCGGGGCCCCTTGGCAGGGCTCTCCCCATCCCCACACCTCTCTGCCCCACAGCTGGCTGGGGCCAAGGAGTGCCCAGCTCCAGAGCCTCAGATAAACGAGCAGCCCCCGCCTCGGCACTGCCGTACCCCATCGCCCCTCACGCGCTCGCCTCTTGCCCCCTTTCCACCTCCCAGCATGGGTGGAAGGCAGCGACAACGGCACTGCCCAGCCCCGGTGCTCTGAAGGTCACTGGGGGGCTGCCAGCACCCCCCCTCCCTGCAGGACACGGCCGGGCCTGTGGCACTTCCCTCCATCAATGCCCTGCACTAACTCTGGGCTGGGCTGAGGGTGCAGGCACCAGGCCCCTGCCTGGGGCCATTCTCTGGGGTCTCCTCTCCCTGGGGCTCTCCCATGCAGCCCCTCCCCTCCCAGCTCCCTCTGCTCTGGGGGTGCTGCTGGGAAGCGATGGGGCAGAGGGGACTGGGTTCCCAGACTGGGGAAGGGGCTTGGGGGCAAAATGGCACAGCACTCCAAGCCCTCAGCTGCTTTTTTTTGTTGTTATTTTAATATTTTTCCCTTTAACACTGATGCTGCCTTAACATGACCTTGGCCAAATTATTTCCCCTCCCTTTGAGATTTATGGCCTTCTTCCAGAAATGATCTGTTCCATCTACGAAAATAGACACCGTGCTGTTATTACATTTTAAGATATAATATGGGCTGGGAGTCTGCTCTTGTGCCACCCTCCAGCCCTAGCCAGCACCTCAGCAGAGCACAGACCCCACAGGTCTCCTGTGCAGGGCCAAGGCAGGCTGTGGGGAGAATGGGGGCAGCCCCAGCTCCTTCCAGCCCCAGCAGGGGATGTCTCCTTCCCTGCCTCACCCAGATGGAGCAGGGCACAGAGGTCCCCATGTGAGGGCATGGACATGGGCAGCAGGAGCTGCCCAGCCCCGGCCCCACAGCACCGGCAGGATGGGTTCGTGCTGCCGATCCCCACTTGCTGCCCGAGGGGCTGGCACGGGATCGCTCCCAGGGCTCCCTGATGCCCCACAGGCATGTGCAGGGTGGCCTCGGCGCGGTCGCTCTGTTTCAGTGGTTTTACTGAGATCATTATTATCGCTGTGTTCCACCAGGGCCTGCCTGGGGCACGCTGCCGTCCCCGAGGACAGGCTCTCGTTCCCGTCTGCACTCCCTGCCACACATGAACCGGCGCGGACGGCTGTGCGTCGGGGTCTGGTGGTGTCGGGGAGCCGAGGCAGAGGGGAAATCACGCCAGCTCCTCCCCAGCGGGGTTCTCGGGGATCATGGGGCTGGTCCAGAGGAGCAAAATGGCTGCAAGTAAACGGGGAAAGGAGAAAATCAGATCAAACGTTGACATTTCGGCTGTTGCTTTTCTTCTCCATCACCACATTTGTTTCCTGACTGCTGCATGCCTGTGTATGTGCACGGAGGGGTGGCTGCACAGCCCCGTGGGGATGATTTGCTTTCTGTTGAGTGGCTTTCCCTCCTGTTGTAGGCGCAAAGCCTGGTGCTGGCCCCGCAGCAGGCAAGCTGCAGATCCCATCGCTTGCACGTGGCCACCCCTGGGCACAGGACGGACGCGCTGCTGATGCCAGGGGTGCATTTAACAGCAAATTGTAGCGCTGCAGGAGGGAGCTTCCCTTCTGGAAGGCCAGAGCCAACATCTCCCTGGACAAACATCATCTGAGTGAAGGAAAGGGGGCTGCGCAGCGGCTTGCTTTGCTTTGCTTCCTGCCGTGGCGGTGGGAGCGAGGGGACGGAGCTGCGGTGGAGGGAGGCCGGGCCCGCTCTCGCCTCGAGGTTCAGCAGGGGCCGAGGCTGACCCCGCGCCGCTGCTCACACGTTTGGTTTCCTGCGCCGTGAGCCCGGACCGACTGCAGGCAGCGGCAAATGGCCGAGAGCCGCCGAGCTCCCCGAAAGGAGAAAACCGCCGGAGAGACCCCGAGGGAAAGCCGGGGGCTGCGGGGGGGGGGGGGGGGGGGGCCGAGAAGGGGCTCGGGGGGCCCTGCCCAAGCCGTGCCCGGTGCTGCAGGGGGGGATTTGGGTTTTTTTTTCGGCTCGGGATCAAGAAAGGTGTCGGGGGCGCGGGGGGGCCGCTCGGGTCGGCGGGGCGTTTAGCAGATAAAGCCCCGACCGCCGGGCAGGAACGGGCGGAGGCCGGGGCAGAGCCTGCGGTGGGAGCCCGGGGAGCGCGGCCCGGCCCGGCCCGGCCCGGCTGCGGCGGGGGAACGGCGGGGCCGCTCCCGGGGCCTCCCCTGCGGCCCGGCCCGGGGCCGTGCCCTCCGCGGGCCGGGGGGGTCCCACGGCCGGGCAGTTGCACCGGGCCTGCGGGGGGCGGCCTGGGGGCTGCCACCACCCCCGGGCGCGGACTCCGAGGCCCCGGTGCCCCCCGGTGCCCCCCGGTGCCCGCTCCCCCCGCCGCCGCCCGCCCGGCACCGCAGGGGTTAAGCGCCGCTCCCCCGCCCGCCCCGTCTCTCCTCGCCTCCCGCAGATTGACACATTCTCCTGGCGGCCGGGCCCGGCCGCCCAATAGGAAGGCGGCTCGGCGGGCCCCACGTGGGGGCGGGCCGCTCCCGCGGCGCTCCCATTGGCCGGCCGCCTCGGCGAGCGCCCGCACGGGCCAGGCCCCACGTGGAGCTGGCGCCCGTTCATTGATCGCGCTCCGCAGAGCGGCTGCCGCGGCGGGCGGGGAGGGGGCCGGGGCCCGGCCCGGCCCGGTTCGGCTCAGCCCGGCCCGGTTCGGTTCGGTTGGGCCCGGCCCCGCCCCGCCGCAGGGGCGCGCGGCCGGGACCGGGGCCGGGGCCAGCAGCGCGGTGAGTCCCGGCCCGGTCCGTCCCGTCCCGTCTCGTCCCGTCCCGCCCCGCCCCGCTCCGGTTCGGTCCCCGCCGGGCCGGGCCGGGCCGCTCCGTGCCCGCCCCCCGTGCCCCCGCCGGCCGCGCTCCGGCCCCGCTCGGGGCTGGGCGGCGGCGCGGCCGGGCCCTCCCCGCGGCCGTACCTGCGGCGGGGCCATTGTCTGCGCGGCGCGGGGGGCGGCGGGGCCGGGGGCGGCGCGGGGGGGCGAGGGGCGCTCGGCGGGCGGGGGCGCCCGGGAGGAGCCGGGGGCCCCCCGGTCCCCGCGGGGATGCGGGCGGGGGGCGCGGCGCGGCCGGGGCCGGCGGGGCGGGGGCCGGGTGCCGGGGCCGGGGGCGCGGCGGGGCCGGGGCTCGGGCTCGGCGCCCCCGCGGGGTCATTTCCCGGTGTCTTCCTTCCCCCAGGGTCGGAACCGGAGCTGGAAAACGTCCCCGGGCCTGAGCCCGCACCCGCGGTGCAGAGCGGCGGAAGGGACCCCGGGCCCAGCCGGTGCCAACGATGTTCCCTCAAAACCGGCCCCCGGTGAGCGAGTGGCCCCGGCCTCGTCCCCTCGCCACGCGCGTGGCCCCGGGCCCGCTCCGGAGCCGGGACCCCACGGGCTGCCCGCTGCCCACACCCGGTGTCTGTCCCTGCGGTGGGGTGCCCGGGGTGCCCGGGGTGCTTGCGGCCGTCATCCCTCCAGGGCCTGTGTCCACGCCCCGGAGTTCGGCTTCGCTGCGCGCTCGGGGCTGGCTGGGGCCGGACGTGGGGCACTCGGATGGGAAGCGACTGGGGCTGGGCAGTGCCCGGTCCCCAGGACCCCTGCGCCCTGCTGCTGGCCCAGGGCAGGGGTGGGAGCAGCCCACGCTTCGCCCCGGTGACACCTCCCGCCCCCCGGTTGTTAATTCTCCTCTCGTGGCCCAGTGACCAAACCGTTACTGGAGAGGTGGAAGGCCATTGCGCTTCGTGGCCGGCCGTGCCCCCTTTTCGCTGAAATAACTCCTGCCTCCTCCTGCGTGGGCCACCATCCCCGCTGTGCCGGCAGCCCCTTCCCTAGGGTGTGGGGACCCTCAGGGCTCAAGAGCCCGGTGGGTGCTGGCCCAGTCCCAGCCCCACCAGGCGCTCGGGCCAGCAGCTGTGACCCCAGCCGTGCCCTCCTGTGCCCAGGCCCATCTCCAGGCACCCTCCGCTGCATCAGGCACCGCTGTCACTGCTGGTGCCATCCCTGCCGCCCCACAGTCCCTGAAGCTGACGTACCCCGAGACCTTGGACCGCATCAAGGAGGAATTCCAGTTCCTGCAGAACCAATACCACAGGTGAGAGCTGCCAGAGCCTGTGTGCCAGCACGGCACTGGGCACGTACCCGGAGCTGGCAGGCAGCAGTTCCCCGCGGCACTGGGCGCTTGCAGGGCTGGCAGGAGGCAGTGGGAGGCTCCCTGCATCCGTGGGGCCGTTGTGCCAGGCAGCGCCGCGGTAGCTGGAGAAGATGCCGTGCGAGGGGGAAGCTTGTGCTTGCCGGCCTCCTCCTGCCAAAAGCCCTGGGGGTGGTGCTGGTTGGGGGTGCTCAGATGGCTCCTGGGCTATGCCAGAGCTATCGTGTAGCGGAGCCCCAGTCCCTCTGCTCCCCTTGCTGCCGGGCGGGATTGCCGCCCCCTCCCCGCAGAGCCGGTTGGAGCAAGGGTTGAAACGCAGCTCGGCTTTGTAGTTCGCTCCATTTGGGAAGCAGATGCTGGGGAGGGGGACTAACGCTCCCTGTGGGTTGTTGCCTGACACATGGATCCCCTCACTGCCCACTGCCTCTTCCTCCTCAGCCTCTTCCCTACCCCCCATCAGGTGGTTTTCTTGGCCTGTGCTGGGAGAAGGGGCTCAACCTGCGAGCAGGAGACTGAAGCACGCGGTGTGCGGGGAGGGCTCTGCCATGGCTGGTCCGGGAGGCCTTGCCTGGTGGAGGGGCGCAGAGGGGCTCACTCTCTCCTCTCTCTTTATTTTTACAGCTTGAAGTTAGAATGTGAAAAGCTGGCAACAGAAAAAACAGAAATCCAGCGTCATTATGTCATGGTTAGTGAGCTCCACCTGAAAGGAGCGATGCCGCTGGGGGTTTTTTCCTCTGAGCCATCAAAGGACGCGCAGCACCGCGATGCCTCGGCTCCCCCGCGTATTTGGGCTGTGGGGCCAGGCCCCGTGCCCTGCTTCATGCGCTTGTGACCGTCTTTGGCCCCCAAACAAGCCATGGTGTTTGAGCTGCAGCAGCTTGGGAAGGGGTTGGCGAAAGCCACCTCTGTGCGGGTCCCCTGGGGAGCCCGGCAGCGCCGGTGGCGTCGGGCTGAGCTCGTGCACCAGCGCCGGAGAGGACTTGCCATCCCCGAGCCCGCTGACGCTGCCTTCTCTCCTGGCAGTACTACGAGATGTCCTACGGCCTGAACATCGAGATGCACAAACAGGTAGGCTTGGTGCCAGGGAGACGAGCTCTGCTCGCTGCCTTCGTGTGCCCGGTTGTCCTCAGGGGCTGAGGAGTGCCCTGTGGGGGGAGGGCTGGGAGCCACGCGTCCCCTCGCTGCCTCCCCCCCTCTCGTGGAGCCGTGCTCTGGGCCACCAGCTGCTCCTGGGCTCAGAGGCAGAAGGCTTCTTCTCATCTATTTTTAAAAAGGCTGCGGAGGAGTCTGATGAGGCATGCTCCCACCGGCCCCCTCCCTGCCCAGCCCCGTGCTCCAGCCAACTGTTGCGTGGGAGCCAGCTCTGGCACGGGGGTGTCAGCCCCTGGCCCCCAGCATGGTGCTGGGGCTGTGCCGGGCACTCACACGCCCCGTGCTGCCGGCCCCACTGAGGGCATCTCATGAGCACCATGGGTCTGTCTGCGGCCGTGTCCTCCCCTCCTGCCAGCATCCCCTGGCTGGATTTATGCTCGCCCCGGTGCCGCTGGCCGCCTGCCCGCTGCTGGCCATGGCCGTGAGGAGGCCCCACACCGCTGCGCTCTGCCATCACACGGGGCAGGGCTGCATTGGAGCTGCCGGGGTCAGAGCCCCGGGGGGGGTCTGTTGCCCCCCTGCCCTCTGTTCCCCCAGCCTGGTGATGCGCCATGGCCGGGGCCAAGCGCTTGCAGCCTCCCAGGAAGCAGCTGCCTCCTTTGTGCTGGCACAAGCAGGGGGGTCCCTGGGCGGTGCCGCCATCGCCCAGCCCCGCGTCCCCTGGTGCTGGCCCGGGCTGGGGCAGGTTGGCTCTGGGCTTGTTTTGCGGGTGATGGGGCTGGGGGTGATGGCCCAGCTCCACGGGCACGGTGCTTGAGGCAGCCACAGGCTCAGCAGGGGATGCTGGAGGCAGGGATGGGCAGGAGATGTTAATTTTTTATTGTTGTTTTGTTTTTGGCGTGGAACTGGCCTGTAGCTTTTTATAAAACCACGTCCCTGAATGTGCCTGGCCTTGGACTTGCTTACCACCAGCCAGAGGGGAGGTGACGGTGCTGGTGGCTGGGGGGGCTGCAAACAGCATGATCATTTTTCATGCTGAGAGCGTTAAAGTGCCAGTAAATTGCACATTAACGAGTGCGAGTGAATTGGAGGCAGCTCTCCCCAAGGAGCTGCTGCCCATCAGTGCATTAGGGAAGAGAATCCATCACTGCCGGCCCCAGGAGACAGCTAAATCCTTCCCAGAACTGCCGGCTGCCAAATCTCCTTGCTTGCTTGCTTTTTTTTTTTTTTTTCTTTCCCTTTTTTTCCCCTCCTCTTTCTTTCTTCTCTATCTCCTTTTTTCCTCCCTCGGAAGGGGAAGTGAGGGCGGATGCTGGATTGTTTCTGCTGTCTGTGGGTCTGGCAGAAATGAGTTGGTGGCTGTACTGGAGGGTGGCACAAAGGTGTCCCAGGCTCAGTGTCCCTGCATGGGCTGGGCAGCGCTGCAGCCCCCTCACCCCCAGCTTTGGATGTGCTCAAGGTCCTTGGCTGAGAGATCTGGGGTCTGACTGGGGCCCTGCAGCTTCTGGTCCCCTCGTGGGGCCCTCTCCTCTCAGCCCCACGGCGCTCCCTTGCTCCCCATCGGGGTCCCCCTGCTCTGGATAGGGCGCTGCTGGGGGCAGCCCCGTTCCTGGAGCCCTGCACCAGGGCATCCCCAGTGCTCTTGGCAATGCAGACATGAGGGTTCACGAAGCACTGCTGTGCTTTGTGCCCTGCTGCTGGGCTGGAGGACAGCCGGGGCTGCTCTGCCGCTGGCTGTGGGCAGTGGGGCACCGTGCCCTGGCAGAGCTTGGCCTCCCGGCCTTTCCTGGGGGCTGGAGGAGGTCAGATCCGTCCCAGGGCTTTGGGGCAGGGCGTGCGGAGTGCTGGGCTCCTGCTTTTTGAGGCAGTGGTGTTAGGAAGCTTCCCTGGTCCTGCTCAGGGTGTTTCGGCTCTGGGGAGCCAGTGGGCCCCCTTGGTGGGAGGGGGCTCTGGTGGCGTCTCAGCCCTGCCCCCGCCCTGATGGTGTCCCCCCCCCAACTCCTTGCAGACGGAGATAGCGAAGCGGCTGAACGTGATCTGCGCCCAGCTCATCCCGTTCCTGTCTCAGGAGGTGGGTGAGCCCCCCTGCAGCCCCCTCCCTCAGGTTGCTTCTCCCAGTTCCCTGGGGAGCTGGGCCGGCTGCCCAGTGCCGACTCGCTCCTCTCTCCTCTCTCCCTGCCAGCACCAGCAGCAAGTGGTCCAGGCCGTGGAGCGTGCGAAGCAGGTGACTATGACCGACCTGAACGCGGCCATCGGGGTACGTTGACCCTCTGCCCCCACCCCTGGCCAGGAGGGTGCTGGGCTCCTGCAGGTGACGGCGCCTCCTGAGCCGGCACCGACCCAGGGCTGCAGACCCGTCCTGCCTCCTGCCTGTAGCTGAGTCAGGGGGGCCCAGCCAAGGTGGTCTGGGGGGGCTCTGTCAGTGGGAACGGGGCTGGGGGTGCAGCTGTGCCTCCAGAGACATCACTGTGATACGGCGATGGGGTGGCAGGGCGTGGGTGCGACGCCGTGTCCTGCAGCCCTGGGTGGGTGTGGAGGGGGGGCACCATCCCTGCCTGTCCCTCGTTCCCTCGAGGCTGTGGTGGCAGGGATATTTGGGGGGTCTTGGGGCAGGGGACCACAGTCCCTGGGTGGGAGGTGGCAGCAGGTGGGATGTGATGACCCCTGCTGGGCTGGGGATGCCTCGGGAGCCTGACCCCCTTCAGCCCCCAACCCCTGCTGGCCGCTGTCCTGACCCGGGCCCTTTGTCTCTGCTCTCTCCTCCCGCCCCCCTCCAGCACCAGCTCCAGACCCAGCACCTCTCGCACCACGTGCCCCCCATCCCGCTGACCCCCCACCCCTCTGGCATGCAGCCCGCCAGCCTCGCCGGCCTCGGGAGCGCTTCAGGGCTCCTGGCGCTCTCGGGGGCGCTGGGGGCCCAGGCTCAGCTCCTCGCCAAAGACGACCGCGGAGTCCACGACGCTGAGCACCGGGGTGAGCGGCGGGATGGAGCCGGGGTGGGGGGGCCCTGCCGGGCTTGGGGGGCCGCGGGGGCTGGTGTGAGATGCCCCGGCCGAGAGGCACCTCCCAGGGGTGCCGGGGACGGCCGAGCCAGGCTCGACCCTGCTGCGGCGGTGCCAGCGCCGTGGGGCTGGGCTGAAGGCCCCGGTACCCGCGGGAGCAGCGGGTGCCGTGCGGCACAGCCGTGTCCCTGCTTCCCTCCCGGTCCTGCTGCTCGGCCGCGTCGCCATGGAGACAGAGCGGGACCCGGGGCCTGTAAGTGTCGCTCGCGGCCGCTTCCCTCCCACCGGGGGGGTGCCGGGGTCCCTGGGGGTCCCTTTCCCGGTGTCACAGAGCCCCGAGCAGCGCCCCCGTCCCTGCTCCTTCATCTGCTGGTGTGGAGACTGCGCCGGGGCTCTGTGTGCTGGGAGCCCCGCGTGGTGCTGGCTCTCTGAGAGCAGAGCGCTGCCCCCCTGCCCCTAGTGCTGCCCCCCTGCCCATAACAGTATTCCCCCCCCCCCCCCCCCGAGCTCCCTAGCGCTGCCCCCCCCAGCCCCTAACACGGCTCCCCCTGCCCAGAGCTCCCTGGCGCTGCCCAACGGGGAGCGGGCGCGAGCCATCTCCGAGTACCTGAGCAACAGCAAGAAGAGGAAGGTGGAGGAGAAGGACTTTGTGACAGACTACGTGAGTGCGGGGAAGGGGCTGGTGGGCTCGGCGCATCCCCACGCCAGGCCAGGAGGAGCTGCCCGGGCCCCTGGGCTGTTGCAGGCTGGGCAGCCCCAGTCCATTTGGCTCCGACCTTTCCCTGTGTTTCAGGGCAGCGACGCGGACAAAAGCGAAGACAACCTGGTGGTCGATGAGGTCAGTGCACAGGGTGCCGGGTCTGTGGGTGCTGCCTGCCCCCCTGCCCGGGGTGAGGGTACGGGGACATTACAGGCGAAGGGGGGCACACGGGGCAGTGGTGGTATCCCCTGGGTCCAGGCTCCCAGCCGCCAGCTCGCTGCTGGAGCGTGGCTGGGGCCGTCCCCGCTCTGCTCATCTCCCCCGCCCCTGCCCAGGACCCTTCGTCCCCGCACAGCGTCCACTCCTACTCGTCCCGTGAGAACGGGGTGGAAAAGCTGCCACTGGGGAGGAAGGAGGCTGTGCCGCTCAGCCCGACCTCCATGGCCTCCTCGAGCAGCGCGTCCCCGTCCCGCAGCAAGGATGTGCCCACGGTACGTACGTGCGCTGCTTCCCTTGGGGCTCGCTTCCCCACTGCCCAGGGCTCAGCTGTCCGCTGCCCTAAACCCGCAGGGGTGCGGGGTGATGCCTGGGGGATGGGGATGGCCCCTGCGCTGTTGGACTCCTGTCCTGTTGGACCCCCATCCCATGTCCCCTGCAGCACCACTGGGTTCAGGGCTGGGGACTAGGGACCAGCTCGCTGGGGGCCTCAGGAGCCCTCCCTCCAGCAGGAGGAGGGTCCTGTGTGACCCCCCCCGCTCTGCTCTGGCAGGTGGAGAAGGCAGGGACACCCAGCCTCAAGTCCAGCACCCCCACGTCCCAGGGCGACGCCGCGACCCCAGGCTCCAGCAGTGCCCAGCAGTTCCGCCCCGCTGCCCCCAAGGCCCCAGTGGACCCCCTGGGTGAGCCCTGCCTGGGCAGCGCCCACGAGTGGCACTGAGCCGTAGTCCTGTGGGGCTGGGCCCTGCTCCACGGCCCCGTCCCATCGTGCCACCTCTCCCCTCACAGCCCTGGGCCTGAGGACCCCGCTGGGAGTGCAGAGCCCGTACTCTGCCACCTTTGGCATGGCTCACCCTGCCGTCAACGGGGACATGGCTGGGGCTGGCGCCTATGCCAGCCTCCACCTCGTGTCCCCACAGCTCAACGGGGCTGCAGCCGCCGTGGGAGCCGGCAGCTACGGGCGGTCCCCCCTGGTGCGTGAGCCTCCTCCCCGCGGGGCGTGGGGCCATGGGCCGGGAGCTGCTCTCACCCTGTGTCCCCTCCAGGTTGGCTACGACCCGCACCCACACATGCGTGTCCCGGGGCTGGCAGCCGGCATGCAAGTGGGAACGTCAGGGAAGCCGTAAGTGGTCTCAGGCTGGGCGGTGGTGGGAGATCAGGGTGTCCTGCTGGGAGTGAGCCCCCTGGGAGCACCCATTCCTAGGTGCCCAGATGCCACTGATCTGGCTCCTCTTGCAAATCCGTCCTCAAACGGTGCTTATAGGCCAGGCACCCTGGGTCCAGTGTGGTGCCAGCTGTGCTTGGAGCCTCACCTTGTCACTACTCTTGTGCCCCTGCAGTGCCTACTCCTTCCATGTCAGCGCCGACGGGCAGATGCAGCCGGTGCCGTTCCCCCCTGACGCCCTCCTGGGCTCTGGCATCCCCCGGCACGCGCGGCAGCTCCACACCCTGGCCCACGGCGAGGTGGTCTGCGCCGTCACCATCAGCAACTCCACGCGCCACGTCTACACCGGGGGCAAGGGCTGCGTGAAGGTGTGGGACGTGGGGCAGCCGGGCACCAAGACGGCCGTGGCTCAGCTGGACTGCTTGGTATGTGGGGGGCAGCAAGTGTTTTGTTATTTTTTGGGGGGAGGAGGGGAGGGAATGCACCCCTGCTAGCATGGAGGGGGTTCGGTCCCCCCATGCCTGTGATGCTGCAGCCATCGGCTCCTTCTTCACTTGCTGGTCCCTGTGCTTGCCATCCAGAACCGTGACAACTACATCCGCTCCTGCAAGCTGCTCCCCGACGGCCGCAGCCTGATCGTGGGGGGGGAGGCCAGCACCCTGTCCATCTGGGACCTGGCAGCCCCCACGCCCCGCATCAAGGCCGAGCTCACCTCCTCCGCCCCTGCCTGCTACGCCCTGGCCATCAGCCCCGACGCCAAAGTCTGCTTCTCCTGCTGCAGTGACGGCAACATCGTGGTGTGGGACCTGCAGAACCAGACGCTGGTCAGGTGAGCGCCTGCGTGGGCAGGGGGCACTGAGCGCCCCCCAGGCCACAGGAGGGGGCAGCCCTGATGGCTGTTTGCTGACCCCCTTCGTGTCCCCCCTCCCAGGCAGTTCCAGGGCCACACGGATGGTGCCAGCTGCATCGACATCTCCAACGATGGCACCAAGCTGTGGACGGGGGGGCTGGACAACACGGTGCGGTGCTGGGACCTGCGGGAAGGGCGGCAGCTGCAGCAGCACGACTTCAGCTCCCAGGTAGGGACCGGGGCTGGATGAGCCCCGTGGGGCTGGGCCCTGCCTGCCTGACCTCCCTGCTCCCAGATCTTCTCCCTGGGGCACTGCCCAACGGGTGAGTGGCTGGCGGTGGGCATGGAGAGCAGCAACGTGGAGATCCTGCACGTGAGCAAGCCCGACAAGTACCAGCTGCACCTCCACGAGAGCTGCGTCCTCTCCCTCAAGTTCGCTGCCTGTGGTAGGTGCCTGCTCCCGGCTCCTCTGGTGGCCCCAGGGCTGTGAGTGATGGATGTGGGTCGGTGGTGTTGTCGTCCCGCCCCCCTCCTCCCCCCCCCCCCACAGTTTGTGTCCTCCAACACTGGGGGTCGTTCCTTTAGGGGGCTGAGACACTGCCAGCTTGTCCCCTCCTTGGGTTCAGCTGTGGGAACCCAGCCAGGGGTGGTTTGGTGAGGCGCTGCTCCTGCGCCCCTTGTGTCCCTCCTGCAGGGAAGTGGTTCGTGAGCACGGGGAAGGACAACCTGCTCAACGCCTGGCGCACCCCCTACGGCGCCAGCATCTTCCAGGTGGGCAGAGCAGCTGCACTGGGGGAGCGGGGGGCTCCCAAAGCTCTGAACTGACCCCTACCCAAGCTTATTCCCTCCAGGGCCCCCTTGGGCCGGGGGGGCTTGCTGTGGGGCTGTGGCTCATACCCCCCCTCTCTGCAGTCCAAGGAAACCTCCTCCGTCCTCAGCTGCGATGTCTCCACCGACGACCAGTTCATCGTGACTGGCTCGGGGGACAAGAAAGCTACGGTCTACGAGGTCATTTACTGAGTGCTGAAGAGGAGACAGCCGCTGGGAGGGGCCACTCCACAGGCACAGACGGACAGACAGCCGCGGGGGCTGACGGACGGACGCTGCCCGCCCGGGAGCTGGCAGCCCAGGGCTGGAGCAGGCAGCAAGGGACGGAGGGGACCCCGCAGCCAGGCAGGGCTGGGCGGCAGCTGCTGCTTGCAGGGACCTTCCTGGGGATTTTCTTCTTGTTTGGGGCTTTAGTTGTGGGGTTGTTTCTAAGTCTGGACTGGGGGTGGGGACAAGGGACCTTTTTTTTAATGTAACTTTTTTGTTGTTGTGAAGGCTCTGGGCCATGCAGGGGAGGAGGTGCTCCATCCTCAGCTCCATGAGCCTCCTCGAGTGTATTTAATAATAAAAACAACCAAAACAGCATCACTGGACCTCATCTGGGGGAGGGAGGGGGGATGGATGGGGTCGATGGCAGCTCCATACGGCAGCACCCTGGGGCTGAGGCCAGTGCTGGAGGCAGCTGCAGGCTGCGGAGGAAGGGGGTGAGCTGGGAGCAGCCGGGGCTGGTGGGGCTGAGCCGAGCAGCTCCGTGGCTCCAAGCCTGCTGTGGGCAGGGGCAGCAGGGCTGGGGGCTCCTGGCTGTGGGCCCAGGTGCAGTCCGCAGGGGGAGCTTTCCAGCCCCTCTAGGGCCTGGTCCCCCAACCCAAGCAGCTCCCCCGGGGTAAGGAGCAAGGAGCAGGTCACAGCTGTCCTCCTAGCCCCTGCTTCATTGGATGTGGAGTGGTGCTCAGCTCCCTGCAACCAGACTGACAGTGCTTTTGTTCCTTTTTATTAGGAAGAAAGTGAAAACAGTGTTAAATACATCTCTTTACTGATAATTTACAGCTGGTTCTGCAGCAGAAAATCGGTGCTGTTAAATCAGTAGCAGTAACAGGGGAGCAACACCGAGCTCTGGCCTTTCTCCCTTGCCCTGGGCCTCCAGGGCTGGCAGGCACCTGGTCGTACCCCTGCCAAATCCCCTAGGTCAGGGAGTGCCTGGATCCCTCCTCCCCAGCCCCCCTTTCATGCCGCAGACCCTGTGCCCCCCAGTGTGTCACCCCCCTGCCCCAGCTGGGTTCTGGCTGCTGGGAGAAGAGGGGAGGGAGCAGGAGGGCAGCGGAGCAGCTCCTGCCGCAGCCAGGCGGCCCAGGCGCAGGGCGGGTCTGGGCCCTCAGTACACCACCTCGTACACCGTGGCCTTCTTGTCGCCAGAGCCCGTGACAATGAATTTGTCGTTGACAGAGATGTCACAGCTCAGCACGGAGGAGGACTCTTTGGACTGGAAAGAGGAAGCAGTGATGAGGGTCAGGGGGTGAGGGCAGGATGGGTGCAGACCCCCTCCCCGCTCCGCCTCCCCCAGCTCACCTGGAAGATGCTGGCACCATAGGGCGTGCGCCAGGCATTGAGCAGGTTGTCCTTCCCCGTGCTCACAAACCACTTCCCTAGGACAGGACACAAAGCACGGTCTGCTGGGGGAGTGGATCTGCAGGGCGCCAGCGGCTCGGAGCCTGCACTAAGCAGCCCCCAGCCCACGCAGGCACCTACCGCAGGCAGCGAACTTGAGGGAAAGGACGCAGCTCTCGTGGAGGTGCAGCTGGTACTTGTCGGGCTTGCTCACGTGCAGGATCTCCACGTTGCTGCTCTCCATACCCACCGCCAGCCACTCACCCGTTGGGCAGTGCCCCAGGGAGAAGATCTGGGAGCAGGGAGGTCAGGCAGGCAGGGCCCAGCCCCACGGGGCTCATCCAGCCCCGGTCCCTACCTGGGAGCTGAAGTCGTGCTGCTGCAGCTGCCGCCCTTCCCGCAGGTCCCAGCACCGCACCGTGTTGTCCAGCCCCCCCGTCCACAGCTTGGTGCCATAGTTGGAGATGTCGATGCAGCTGGCACCATCTGTGTGGCCCTGGAACTGCCTGTGGGTGTGGGTAGTGGAGGAAATTGTGCGAGGCTGCTGCTGTCAGGGCTGTCTGTCTGCTCCCCACCCCCACCCAGAAGCCATCTTCTCCCTCACTGACCTCTCCTTGTGCCCCAGACCCCCACGCACCTCACCATGGTCTGGTTCTGCAGGTCCCACACCACGATGTTGCCGTCACTGCAGCAGGAGAAGCAGACTTTGGCGTCAGGGCTGATGGCCAGGGCATAGCAGGCAGGGGCGGAGGAGGTGAGCTCGGCCTTGATGCGGGGCGTGGGGGCTGCCAGGTCCCAGATGGACAGGGTGCTGGCCTCCCCCCCCACAATCAGGCTGCGGCCGTCGGGGAGCAGCTTGCAGGAGCGGATGTAGTTGTCACGGTTCTGGATGGCAAGCACAGGGACCAGCAAGTGAAGAAGGAGCCGATGGCTGCAGCATCACAGGCATGGGGGGACCGAACCCCCTCCATGCTAGCAGGGGTGCATTCCCTCCCCTCCTCCCCCCAAAAAAAAACAAAACACTTGCTGCCCCCCACATACCAAGCAGTCCAGCTGAGCCACAGCCGTCTTGGTGCCCGGCTGCCCCACGTCCCACACCTTCACGCAGCCCTTGCCCCCGGTGTAGACGTGGCGCGTGGAGTTGCTGATGGTGACGGCGCAGACCACCTCGCCGTGGGCCAGGGTGTGGAGCTGCCGCGCGTGCCGGGGGATGCCAGAGCCCAGGAGGGCGTCAGGGGGGAATGGCACCGGCTGCATCTGCCCGTCGGCGCTGACATGGAAGGAGTAGGCACTGCAGGGGGACAGACGGGAGAAGTGAGCAATCCCTGAGGGTGGCTGGGGTGCAGGAGCTGCGTTCTCCCCTCAGCCATGCTCCCACTGGGCAGGGGGCACCTGCAGCGGTCTGGCTAACAGGGCTGCAGTTAGCTCTAATCGGCCAGCTCCTTGTTTGTCAGTAAACAGCTGGAATGAAACAAATGCGTTGGCCACAGCTGTGGTGTGAGACCCCCGCCTGCCCCTCGCTGCTGCAGCCACACTTACGGCTTCCCTGCAGGGACGGTGCAGAGCGATGCTGGGAGCGCGGAAGCCCTCAGGTGAGGATGCGACTCGAAAGCCACCTGCACAAAGGGGCACAGGCTGAGCAGTGGGCTCCCGAAAACACAGCCACAAACATCCAGAGTCAGTGGGGGCTTCTCAGGGGGCACTGCAGCCTCCAGTGCCCAAACCAAGCCCCCTCCCCAAGCAGGGACCCCATCTCCGTGGACAGCCCCTGATGAGCTCCCTGCAGCTGTGTGGGCCCCATGGGGACAGGCACCAGCAAGGGGCTGTCCCTCGGCAACTTACCATCGGCGAGCGTCCGTACATGACGGTGCTGCTGACCTGCGGCGGGAGGTGGATGCCCACGTACATGCCGGGGGCCGCGAGCTCGCCATTGAGGGCGGCATGGGGCAGCAGCCCAAAGGAGGCGGCGAAGGGGCTGGAGATGCTCAGGGGGCTGCGCAGAGCTGCAGGAGAAGAGACGCGGCCGCTGGGCCCAGCCCACAGAGGGAGAGCAGCGCCCAAAGGAAAGGGTGCCCGGCCCTAAGCCCAGGGAGAGCCCCTGGAGGAGGAGGAGAAGGAGGAGGAGGAGGAGAAGGAAAGCTCGGGCCTGGGCAGCAAAGGGGGATGGCCCCTGAGCTCCACCAGCCACGGGCCTGGCACACGGGTCCGGAGAGCAGAGGGCCGCATCCTGCTGGCGCCTCAGCACGGCCTCGTCCCACCGCCAGCCCCACCAGGCCCCCGTGTCCCTGCCACCGGGGCTTTGGGGCTTACTGAAATCGATTCCAAGTCAATTTTTGCTAAACCTCTGTAATTTTCCAGCCCAGCCAAGGGATTAACATCTCCACTCTGGCTTTAGTTCACCCCCCCACCGTGCTATCTGTCCTCCTTCTAACACCTCCTGCGCCCTTTGGCTGGCCAGGGGCCCAGCCCTCCCCCAGGCCTCAGCCCTCCTCCTCCTGAAACGTCCTGAAGGATGCGAGGCAGGAGGAGGGAGCGTGACTGGCCCAGGATCCAGTGAATCTCCACCACCGCTGAACCCCCGTCCTTGTGCTTTCAGGACGTGGCAATGCACCAGCGCGCACGTTCGCTGTGGTTTGGTAACACGGAGCCAAACCGCTCACCCCAGCCCTGGGCACTCACCGGTGCTGTCCATGGCCGGTGCCTTGGCTGGAGGCTGCCGGAGGAGCGCAGCTGAGCTCGGCCCCAGGCCAGGTGTGAGGGCATCGCGGGGCGGAGGGGACACGGAGGACATGGAGGCTGGGGGGTCCGGCTGCAAGGCAAAGGAGGAGCAGCCTCAGCTGCCGGCAGCATGGCCCCAAGCAAGCCCCTGCGGAAAGGGGCCCCTTGGGCACGGCTCCGCTGCTCCCCACGGGACATTGCCCTCGGCTGGGGGGGCCCAGCCCAGTGGCAGGGCCAGGGACAGCTCGGGAGTGACCAGCCTCTCCCGTCCCCACGGCCTGTTCAGTCCTCTTTTTTTCATGCCTCTCCTATTTCTTCTTCTTTTTCTGCCTGGGGATTTTGTCGACACCAGCAAAAGAAAAAAAAAAATTAATAACAGAGCAAAGCTGCGTGCTGTGCTGGCAGATTGCTCAGGGCGCTTTGTCTGCTCTAATCCGATTGTCCTGGGGAGCAGCCGCTCGCTGCTCCCTGCGCCCGCAGCCGGCTCCTGACCCCAGGGCTGGCAAGGACAAATCGCTTCGGGCTCCCTGCAGCGGCCGGGAGGGCCGGGGGTGACAGAGCTGGCCCTCCCCCTCGCTGATGTTTCAATCTGAGAATTGGGCCAGTGCTTGGTGAGGGGGAAGGGAAGGGAAAAAATAAAAAATAATAAAAAAAAAATCAATTGCTCAGAGCAGCTCTGGGGAATCCTGCAGGCAGCCAGATGGAAAATACCTGCAGAGCTGGGCCCTCGCCTAGCAGACGATTAACCTCTCCCGCCGGCACCAACCTCTGCCCCCCGTGCTCAGCATCGAGCACAGCAGAGCAACCCCATCGCGAGCCCTGCTGCCCCACAGCCCGCGCTG
This sequence comes from Aythya marila, assembly GCF_965140915.1. Taxonomy (NCBI): domain Eukaryota; kingdom Metazoa; phylum Chordata; class Aves; order Anseriformes; family Anatidae; genus Aythya; species Aythya marila. The sequence goes on from NC_139068.1 coordinate 6,011,653, forward strand.
CCCCAGCGCTGCCCCTTACCAGCCGCTGGTCCTGCAGCCGCAGGGGGGTCCCGCTCTGGCTGGAGGCACCGGAGGCACCACCGGAGGCAGGGCTCTGGGGCACGTCCCGGGCTGGCGGGAGCTGGCTGCTGGATGCCTGACCGGGGCTGCTGGACTCAGAGCGGGGGTCCTGGGGAGAGAAAAGGGTCTTCAGGGAGCGGGAGGCTGCAGCCCCTCTGCACGGGAGGGCAGACAGGAGCAGCTCCAGAGGCGAGGCCGCCTGTCAGCTCTTGCACTCCTATAACCATTCAATTAGGGCTGTGATTTTTATCACCGCAATTACACCACTGAGCAGTTTTTAATGTGCCATTTTCTGCAGAAATCCCAGCTGATGTTCCTCCCAGAGCTTATATTTTCTTGGGAAGTGACAGGAGGAAAAAAACAAACAAACAACAAAAAAAAAAATACACACACGTGCTGTCCCTCCCCAGTCCTCCCTGGGAGGAAAAGGGATGTCCCCCAAAACATCACCTCTGCCAAGAATGTCAGGGCTGGGCTGCAGCACTGCTGTACCTGCCTGGGTGGCTGGGGAAGGCTGCAGCAGCAGGGCCTGGCAGCTGCACCGCTGCCTCCCGAGTCCCCTCAGTTTGCCCTTGCTCCCACCACCACCACCACGTGCGTGAGCAGCGAGCCCAGGTCCCTAGGGCGCCTGCCCTGGCTTCCCGCGGGATGCTGCAGGAGAGGCACCGAGAGGCTGCAAAGTGGAGCCAGGTCTGTAGCTGGCAAAGCCAAACTCTGGCTGGCACAGCCCCAAGCCCCCAGCACCGCACTCAGAACCAGCCTCGGCTGGCAGGAACGCATCCAAGCAGGGCTGGCACACGCCCTGGCTGGCTGCTCCAGCACAGGAGCCCAGCGAGCCCCAACCTCAGCAACCAGTGTCCCGAACCCAATGCTCAGAGCTTGAGCCTGGTATCCAGCAAGGCTTCGGTACCTGCGGCAGTCTGGGCTTACCTCATCCACCACCAGGTTGCAGTCACTCTTGTCCCCATCGCTATCCTGCACAGGGGAGAAGCCCAGGAAGGCTCAGTCAGGGGTGCAAGGCTGGACGAGCTCTAGCCCTGCAGGCAGCTGCCCACGCCATCCCTGGGGGCTTTTGGCTGTTTTCACGTCTCCTTGCAGGATTTCTGCACCCTGGGGCTGGCAGCGATGCCCCTGCACCCCCACACCCGCTCTGCAGCACTCACATCATGCCCAGCCGGGTCCCTCTCCTCCCGTTTCCGCTTCAGCCCTGCGCCCCCCGTCCGCTCCTCAGTGGGGGGGCTCTCCGGAGGGGATGCTGAAACGCTCTGAGCAGCAGAGGGGAGGTGTGAGGGGTGGCACAGGGGGAACGAGCCAAGCCTCAAAGGCTGGCACCGCGTGCTGCCCCGCCGCAGCCTCCTGCGGTGACCCGGGGAGGCTCCGTGGGGAGGGGGAGGGGGGGCAGCAGCTCCAGGGGGCTAAGGACAGGCTCCGTGCCCCCCCGAGGCGCTGCCATGACTTACTCGGCCGGGGCTGCGCTCTGCAGCCCGTGCAGCAGCAGAACCAGACAGGTCGGCACCGGCAAAGCAGAGCAGGAGAAGGAAAGACACTGTCAGTGGTGGGGCTGTGCACCCCCAGCCTCCACAGCAGCACACCCCCACTGCCCACGGACCTTGCCCCGCGCCCATTCACCCATCACAAAGCCCCTGGCGCTGGCTCCTCGGTGAGCGCTCTGGGAACAGGGCACTGGCAGTGCTGGGTGTTGCTGGTAACTTGGCCTGGGCCTGCCAGTAGCATTCACAGAACTGATTTAACAATGATTAAATATTGATGATGTTTGTAAAGCACTTTGTGATCTTGATAGGAGGAGGCACCAGAAGGATGAGGAATTAGCACTGTTTACCAAGCACCAAGTTCTCAGCATGGCCGTGTGTTCTGGATGCCCTCCCGCAGCCCCCTGTCTCCCACGATTTCTCCCACAGGTGTAGCACAGATTTTCCTGTAAAGCCTCCACTTTGGCCTATGGATACTTACCTGGTGTAAGCAGGAAGCGTTTCTCTGTGGCAGGGGTCTCACACCTGCCCAGCTGCCCCTTGGAGGGGGCACCCTCACACTAAGAACACCCAGGGTTGCAGGAGGACCCAGGTCCCCAAGGGGACGGGCGCAGACCCTGCTGCACACACGGCCACCCCCCGCGTGCTCCCGGGAGCCATCACGGCAAGGCAGCCGTTCCCTTGGCCAAAAATAGAGCCAGCCTCCCAGGGCTGCAGATACTTAATTAGCTGGGTCTGTCACTCAGTGCCTGCCGCTCCTCCTGGCCCCAGGGAGCGGCTGCCAGCATCAGGGAGCCCTGGGGAAGAGGCAGAGCAGGCAGCAGAATTCCTCCCGGCACACGCGGGCACCTCTGGGCTGTCCGCCCTGCACACATTCAGCCAAGCTCAGAAGGGCTGATCCAGCTGTGCTCGGCCCCTCACCTCTGCTCTCCCCATCCTGGGCTCTGTCCTCCTTGGCAGCCAGCTGCGACTGCGCCATCAGTGCCCCCGAGAGGGCCAGGAGCCCCGCGGCGCTGCTGGCCCCGGCCAGGCTGGGCAGCTGCACGCTGGAGGGGTGCGGTGTCAGCGCCACGGGGGGGACGTGGTGGGAAAGCTGCTGTAGCTGCTGCTGCTGGAAAAGAGCAAACGGTCCTCGATCCTGGGAGGAGGCGGCCGTGTGCCAGACACGCCTGGTGCCCCAACACGATGAGATGAGCGCAAGGCGGGGACCAGGCAGGGAGCAGCCATCCAGGCTGCACGGCGGGGTCACAGCACCTGCCCCTTCCCACCCAGGGCACCGCAGGTGTCCCCTCCCCGTGGACATGATCCCTGAGACACGGCAGAGGACCCGAGCTGGGCTCCCCCTGCTTTGGTCCAGGCTGCCGGGGACGATCCCGCGAGCTCTCCGTCGTCTCCACTACCCAGCAGCAAACCCCAGCCACCACTGGAGACCAGCCCTGGGCTTGTCAGAGCACTGAAGACCTTCTCCCATCATCACAGCACGTTGCCTGGAGCAGGACAGAGCCTTCCCTGCCGGGCAGCACGACTCACCCCGACGATGCTGTTGAGCTCCGCCATCGTCACCTGCTTGGCACGCTCCACCGCCTGCAGGACCTGCTGCTGGTGCTGTGACCAAGAGCACGGGGAGGGAGGGCGCTCGGCGCTGCCGGCTGGGGCACCACACGGCCCCGCGTCCTGCCCAGCCACCCTGGGGCTCTGCAGACCCCTGTTCAGCCTGGGTGCTGCAGATTCCCCTCGCTGCCCACCCGCGCTCGGCCTGGCCCAGGTTCGCCCTTTGGGTGCACGCCCCCCACTCACCTCCTGCGCCAGGAGCGGTAGGATCTGCGCACAGATGGCATGCAGCCTCTTGACGATCTCCGCCTGCAAGAGGAGGCAGCTTTCAGCACAGCCACAGGGCTGTCAGCCCCTCCAGCCCCCCAGCGGGGTGGCCGAGCACCCTGGGGACACAGGCTGCCCCTGCGCAAATCCTCCCTGCAGGGATTTCCTGAGCTGCTGCCAAGGGAGGGCCGCCGCCAGGGCTGCGGGACCCCCCCCCCAGCTGCCAGGTCCTCCCGGACACACGGGAGGGAACCCGACTCCCAAACGCCTGTGGAGCCGGGCCAAGCCGAGCTCTGCGCTCAGCCCCTCGCATCCAGCTGGCTGCGCTGAGCCCCAGCCCGGCGCGGCTTCGCGGGCTGCCGCAGGCTGGCAGGGAGAGCCGCCAGCGCTGGCGCGGGGCCACCAGCATCCTGCTTCCTCTCCCCGAGCACCGGGCTCGGTGCCAGAGGGGAGCGGGGGGGGCACAGAATTCACACAGCGATGCCGGGCCCCCCCTGCCGCCCCCACCCCCTCTCCAGGGGACCCCACAGGCGCTACTGGGACACCCGCCCGCACCTCGGGTGCCCCTGTCCCAGCGGGCAGCAGCAGAGCAATGCGGAGGGCCTGGGGCACCTTCCCCAGCCAGGGAAGCCCCCAGCCCCCCCACGGCAAAGAGCCTTTCCTGGGGAAGGGGCCGAAGCCTCCAGCCAGGCCCCCCAGCCACGTTTCCCAGGGAAAACCTGACCCTCCCCTCCCAGCCCACGAACCCAGCCCGGCTCTCGCCAGCAGAGGGATTGGCTGCTCTGAAGTGTTTTCTCATCTCAGGTTTCCTACAATCTCTGACAGCCTTGCAGAGAGGTCAAACCAGGCACAAAGCCGCACAAAGCCGCAGAGAACAAAGGGAACATTTACAGGCTGCTCCCCGAGGCTGCCTGCGCCCCAGGGAGGGCACAGGCTGCCCCCCCAGCACCCAGGTCACCCCCAGGTCCCCACAGCTGCTGCTCCAGCCCCCGCCCTTTATCCCCCTGCACCAGGGGTCCCAGGAGACAGGGACCCCCGGCTCCAGTCACCCCCTGCCCAGGCAAGGCCTAGAGTCGACTCAGGGCAGGGGGCTCACCCTCCCCAGCTGCCTGGCCCCGTGCGACCAGGCCACCTCTGGCTCCCTGCTCCGCCAGAGCTCGGAGCGCACGGGGCCAGCAGGAACGTGCTCGAGGGCTCTGTGAGCCTTCCTGCTAACAAAAGGAGCAAACTCGGAGGGGCTGAGCCAGCTGGAGGAATATGGCAGTTGACTTGCCACTTTGTCAGGCATTGGTCCAAACTAATTTCCCTGGCAGAGAGCCCGTGATGACTGGATTGATAAATCTGAAGAGGGAAAGCAAATTAACGCTGGAACAAAAGGGGAACCAGGGAAGGGTGAAAATACTCCTCTGGCTTCAGGAAAGGAAAAGGGGATTAAAAAAAAAAAAAAAAGAGAGAGAAAAGAAAAGAAAGACAATCCATTTGCCTCTGGGCTCCAGCTCTTGCTGCTTCCTCCATGCTCCCTCCTGAGCCTGGGGCCCCAGGGAGCTGCAGCCGGGAGGCGCCTGCATGGGGATTTGGGATCCACAGCCACACTTTCAGAAGTGCTTTGGGATGGCAGGGAGCAAGCCCCGTCCCAAGGCACCTGCAGAACTCAGCACTGCATGACCTGACAGCGCTGAACCCCTCTGCAGGCCAGACCCTTGCTCAGAGCTGTGCCGTGCCCCGCGGTGCTGCAGGGACGGGGCAGTCACCATGCTCCCGGCAGCCTCCCCCCCCTCCTCGTGCTCTCCTCCCTGCTTACCTGCTTGTGCATTTCGATGTTCAGCCCGTAGGACATCTCATAGTACTGAAAGCAAAGTCACAGCAGAGCCAGCTCAGGAGCTGCCCGGGGCTGCCAGCCCCCCCCAGCCCTGCTTCCCCAGCCCAGCTCCCCACTGCCACCGCAGGTCCCAGCTTCCCATGGCCCTGGGGCCTCCTGTCGCCACCCCCCCTCGCTGTGCCATGAGCCCCGTGCAGCCGCCCCGACGCAGCTCCCCCCCTGCGGGCACCCCGGCCCCAGAGATGGGGCTGTCATCGCCCAGGCAGGGGGCTGGGATCTAGGGGATGGGATGGGATGGGGATGGGATGGGGATGGGATGGGTTACGACCGGGCCCTCCGGTGTGCCAAGTGCTGAAGGAGAGGGAATTCTGCTCTGTCCTGCAGCTCCCATCCTCTTCCCCTCCTTCCCACAGCCACCCCCAGCCCGCCCTGCCTGCAGCTCCAGCTCCCCGTGGGTCCCCGCAGCTCACAGCCCTGTGGTATCGCTCCCAGAGCCCCTCCGCGGGAGAAGCAGGACAGGGGGCTCGCAAGAGCCCCGAAACGAAAATAAATAAACAAAAAGAGACGTCCCCCCCCCGGCACAGCTCCGGGCTCAGGCGGCACGGAGCGGCAGCTGCCACCGGGAACCGCGACCGACACCGCCCGGCCCCTGCCCCCCGGGGGCAGCGCCCAGGAGAGCCGCAGCGAGGCGCCCCCGGCAGGGGGGGGGGGGGAAGCCCCCGGCCCCCCCGGGGCAGCCTCGGGGCGCTCACCATCACACAGTGCCGCTGCAGCTCCGTCCTCTCGCTCACCAGCTTCTCGCATTCCAGCTTCAGGCTACAGAGGGGGGGCCGCGGCCTCGCTCACGAGCCCCCAGCCCCCCGACCCCCCCCTTACCCCCCCCCCCCCATCCCCCGGGCTCGGGGAGCTCCGCGCGCCCCCGCCTCCCCCTGCCCCGCGGGGCTCCCCCCCCCCCCGGTGGCGCTGCCCCGGGGACCCCGACCAGCGGCGGGGCCGCCCGAGGGGGCCCCGCTCCGCGCCCCCCCGCCGGGTCCCCCCCGCGCCCCCGACCTGTGGCACTGCGCCTGCAGCAGGCGGAACTCCTCCTTCAGCCGCTCGCAGGTCTCCGGGACCGAGAACTTGAGGGGCCGGGAGGGGGGGGCGGGGGGCTGCGGACACACCGACACCGGCCCCGGCCGCTGCGTGAGGCCGCCCCCGGCCCGGCCCGGCCCCGCCGCCCCCGCGCCGCCCCCGCGCCGCCCGGCCCCGCTACTCACGGGCTGCGGGAACATCCTGGGGGCGCCGCCCCCGCCCCGCCGCCGCCGCCACCGGGGGCAGCCCCGGCTCCGCCGCCTGCGCCGCGGGTGGGCGGGGGCCGGCGGGGCCGGGGCCGGGCGGGGCGCGGCCGGCGGGCGGGGGCCGGGGGGGGCCGGGGGGGGCCGGGAGGGGCTGCCCGGGGCTGGCGGCCGGCGGCGGGGCCCCCATGGGGCGGGGGGGAGGGGGCCGGGGGAGGGGCGGGGGTTTGGGGGGGGCGGGGGGGTCCCCGCTCGGCGGAGCCGCCGCCGCCGCCGCCCGGCCGAGGCGCGCTTAAGGTGGCGCGGCCCCGCGGGGGGCGCCGGTGGGGCCCCGGGAGGGGGCGGCCCCGCGCCACCTTAAGCAGCCTCGCAGCCCGCCGCGGCGGGGACCGCGCTCGCCATTGGCTGCGGCCGCGGGAGCGCCCGGCCAATCGCTCCGTCCCGCTCCCACATGGGTTCGTGACGCGCGTCCCGAGGAAGCCAATCGGAAGCGGGCGAGCCGCCGGAGCCCCAGCCGGTGCGCCGCGGGGCACGCTGGGAGTCGTAGTCTTTCTCCCTTCGCTCGCGGGGCGCGGCCGCCCCTCGGGGCCCGCCCGTCCCTCCCGCCGCCCGCCAGGGGCCCGCGGTGGCGGCGCCGCTCAGGACCGGGGGGCCGCGGCCCAGCGCCGCCGGGCGCGGGGCCTCCGGCGCGGGCAGGCCGGGCGGGCCGGGCCTCGCGGCCCACAAGGCCTTGCGGCGGGCGGCGGCTGCCACTCAAAGTAACGTGGGGCCGGCGGCGGGAGCTGAGCCCGGGGGCGCCTCGCGCCCGCCGGGGCCGTTCCAAGCCGGGCCCGGCCCCGGCCCCCCCCGGCCCGGAGCCGCCCGGGGCCCCGGAGCCTCCCTCGGGGCGGTGCCGGGCGGGAGCCGCCCCGGGACGCGCGGGGGGGGTCGAGGCAGGGGAGCGCCGCTTCCACCCCCTCCCCCCCCCGGGGCCGGCCGCTGCCGCTCGGGGCTCGTCCCCGCCGGGGGGCAGCGCCGGGAGCCGCCGGCAGCGGGGAGCCCCGGCGGGGGGGGGGCCGCCCGGGCCCTGCTCCCGCCCCGCCCCTCCCCGCGGCCGCCCGGGGGCTCCCGGGGGCGGCGGAACCGGAGGTGCCGCAGCCGAGCCCGGGGCCGGGTGCTCCCCGCTGGGCCCGGCAGCGCCGCGCTTCGCATCACGGCTGCGGCTGGCACCGGCGGGGGCCGGTTCTGGGCTAAGCACGGGGGGAGCGGGGGAACCGCGGGGGGGGCGGCAGCAGGAGCCGAGCCTGTGCCGGGGGGGCGGGCGCTCCGCAGCCCTGGGCTGCGCTCCCAGAACTGGGGGCTCCCCGCTCCCTGCTCCGGGGATCCTGGGGCCGTGCCCTGCGATGCGGGGCCCTGACCCCGGGGCAGGCTCGGGGGGCGGGGGGGGCCGGCACTGCCCTGAGCCGCTGGGCCAGGGCCCTCTTGTCACCACAGGGCTGCGGGGACGCTGCAGAGATTTGGGAGCCCTTAAAGCAAGCTGGCAGCTGACAGACTCCCATCTCTGGCGCTGCTTTCGATTTGCGCGTTGGCTCCTGTTTGCACTTACCGGCTTTGAGTGGTTTTTAATTATTGATGCCTCTTTTAGCTTTTATCTCGTGTTCGCTGCAGCCAGGAAGGGCTTGGCGTTCCTGCATTAGTGATGAATTGGGAAGGAGGCCCTGCTCCGCCACGCTGCAAAGCATTTCTGGCTTGCAGGCTGTGCCATTGTTTCAAGCAAAGCTGTGCTGAAAAATGAGGAGGGTGGGAGCCGGGAGGGGGGGATGCGATCGAGGCAATTCCCGCTGTTACCGCAGTGACGCCAGGGATCTGGCCTCGAGGAAGAAGCCGTGGAGGATGGACTGAGAGGCAAAAAGGTGAGGAAACCTGCTTGACCCAGCGAGAAACTGGCAGCAGCTCACCTCGTCAAGGAGGAAAGATGCCATTTTATCACCTCTCCAGTGACAGGCAGGTGGTAGGGGAAGTGATGCGAGACAGCAGGGTCCTGCGCAGCCCCTGAGAGCTGCAAGCAGGAATCGATGTCAAGCCAGGACCGAGCGCTGGGCTGCCCCACTGGCAGGGCACAGGGCTCTGCCCCAGCAGGTTCTGCCCCAGCAGGCTCCGGGGGCAGCCCCGACGTTGTCCCCTGTCCCCTCCCCAGCTGAGCCAGGGCTTCATGGAGCTTTTCTAAGGATCCCTGTGCCAGGAGGGCTGGCTCACAGCCACTCTGCCCACATCACCTCCTGCTCTTGTACCACGTCCTCAGAAGTGGTTTCTCTGCCAGGAGCCAATCTTCAATCAGCCTCGATTGGCAGTGCTTTGGGGGCCCCGCAGTGCCTGCTGCTCATGTGCCTTGAGCCTCTTCTGCCAAGGCAGGACCGGCGTGCGGCTCTGGTGATGGGGCGGTTCCAAGGTGGAATAGCCTGTCTGGACACCAATGCTGCTTCCTCAAGTTTGCGTCTACTGGGAGGGTCACGGGGGGATTTTTAACCCTTGTGTGTGTGTGTTTTATTATTAATTTTTTCTGCTGCTGGTATGGGGCGGGACAGTTAGATTTGAGCCCAGGTCTGGTATGGTGCCTCAAGAAATGACCCCTGGGAAATCCAGAAGCTGATACAGTGGGTGCAGAGCCAGGCTGGGAGCATGGGGAACCACGGCACTGGTCAGCTGTGGGGGGGGGGGAAATACCAGGGTGCCACCCGCTGCCCAGAGAAATGCCTCGACTGTGACGCCAGCACGATTCAGGAGTGGAGCACAAGATTCAGCATCTGCAGGGGATTTGGAGAGCCCAAAAGTTCTGTCTGTATGCTTTGAAGCAAGTTAGCCTCCCGCAGGGAGCAAGGAAGTGCTCGCAGCCCTGTTAGGAGCAGCTCCCAGCCTGCCGGCAGCTGAGGATGTTCAGCCAGCAGCCTCGTGGTTTGTTCGACCCCTTGCCCACCAAACCGAGGCTGCTAATTAGCTCTAACAACAGGGACGTCTGTTCCTCTGAAGTCTCCAGCCTGAAAATGCCCCAGACCAATTTCTCCTAAATCCTCCTCCCTTGCACATCCATCAGGAATAACATCCACTTACTGTGCTCCCTGCCCCCAGGCTGAGTCTGAACCAGTGACCTCGAGGTGAAAGCGCTTGAAAAGCTTCAGCCCCCCCCTGCAGCCAGCACGTTCCCAGCGGGATTTTCAGCAGCACTTACAGAGCAGAGATGGTTTTAGCAACTGCCGTTCCGCAGCAGCCCCTGGCCCGAAGCTGTGTTGCCCTTTCACACGGGAATCCTGCTTGCCCGGCTTTGGCGAGGCCCTCGGAGCAGCTGCGGGACCTGGGGTCAGGTTCCAGCTACTGGTGCTGTTTTGCCAGCTCCTGGAGCTCGCCCCGCACAGCCCAGGGGCTGGGGCAAATGCCAGGCCGGCCACGCGTGGCTCCTGCCCTTGCTGCAGTGCTGAGGCCCGGCCAGCTTGTGCCACGCAGCAGTGGCTCTGCTCCGGGCCCACACAGGGCAGCAGGGACAGGGCTGAGCCCCTGCCCGCAGCCAGACCTCAGAGAGCCCCGTGTGGTTCTCAAGCCCGTGTCAGGAGCCTGCCCTCCTGGGCCTCAGCTGCATCCTGCTCCATGTTCGTGCTGTCCAGGTGTCAGCATTTGGCTGACGAGAGCATGGTCCTGACCCCACAGCCATCTGGTCCTGTACCCCATCCGAGGTGCTGCACGGCCGCACCAGCCCCAGGAGGGGAGCAGGGCCAGGGGCACAGGGCCGGGGATGCAGCCCCAGCAGCCCCCGATGGGCGTTGGGGCAGCTCCGTGTGCCTTCCCTCAGCCCTTGGTGTGCCAAACCCAGTGCCAGGCCTGAGCTGGTTCGGCAAATCCCAGCAAATCTCCCCCTTGGGTGCTCAGCCCAGTCTTTGCTGGGTGCCATCGGGATGAGGCGCTGCGGCCGCCGCCCCCCCGGACCCCACAGGGCCCCATCCCACAGCACCACAAGGCACCGAGCCCCACAGCCTCCTCCTGGGGGAGAGAATTTTCCCACTCCAGCTGGCCTGGGAGAGATAGAGGAAGATGTTATCAGGGCAGAGCAGGCTGCCGAGCCAGGGGCCGGGCTCTAATTATTAAGAGCCAATTCCATTACAGCAACCTCAGCCCCAGGGCAACGCAGGCCAGACTCTCCCAAGGGGCGAGACCGCAGCAGCAGCAGCATCCCCTGCGGCCCTGGGGGACAGGAACACCACGTGTGGGTGGCAGCAGCCCTGTGGCAGCCCCCACACCATGTGGGGTCCCTGCCCCTGGCTGCCTCTCCACCCTCAGGTGCTGCTGCCCTGGCACCCTCTGCCCTGCTCCAGCAGGCCCCAGCCCAGCACGGCCAGGAGCGAAAGGCACAGGAATCGTCCTCCTCCTGCCAGCAGCTGCTGAAACAAGACCTGGAGAGAAGCCAGAACCAGCGGTGTCGCCTCCAGCCCCCATCCCTACTGGGGGAGAACCCCCTGGCTGGGGCTGGCTTCGGGTGCAGGGTTGGGAAGTAGGGGCATGGAGAAGTCCTTTTAAGTCATCCCAAAGCGGCAAGAAAACAGGCAACACGTCACCATCTTAACCAACCTTCTTATTTCTTTATTTGAAAGGCACAGCTTGTACGTCCTTGATACAGCATTTTCAGTTCCTCTTATTATAGGTCAAGTGATTAAACACAAAAAGCAAAACAAGATCTTTCTAAAGGACTATATACAAACACCAGATTATTATTTAATTTTATTTTTTTTGTTCCATTTTTTTTTTTTTTAGAAGACACGCTAGCGCACGGAGATAAGAACAGAGAAAGCTGCTGTATCCTCTATGGGGGAGTGCAGGGAAGGGACCAAGGGAGCTCCCAGGCGCCCGCCTGCCCCTCGGCCAGTCCCGGACCCCAGCCCCCTGGCGGCCGGTGCTCTGCCGAGGGGAGCAGGCAGAGGGACCCCCCCCAGCCCGAGGCCAAGGAGCAGCGCGAGGAGAACACCCGGTGGCTGGACGCGGGGAACTGCGGCGGTGCTGCGGGACTGGTTAAAAACAGAGACATGCAGAACAGCAAGGACCGGCCGGTGCGAGCGCGGGGGCCAGAGACGCAAGGAGATGGGGAGCGCCTGGGGTGGGGCGGGGGGCGGTGGGGCAGGGGTCCCAGCAGGGGGTTGTGCAGAAACCGGTAGGAACGAGAGTCGTCGTTAAATACCGAGGGGGAGCAGCAGGCAGGGGCCGTGGCACCCCCGGAGAAGCCCAAGTCAGAGCCAGGCCGGGCACGGCGGGGGAGGGGGCCACGCAGTGGCTGCCGTGGCGGTGCCGCGGGGGCTGCCCAGCGGTGGGGCACCCCCCGGCCCCACCACCGCCCGCGGATGCTGCATCTGGCATTGACCCCCCAGCCCCGGCCCCTTCTCTCTAATCCGACTTCTCCCCGTCATCATCTTGGTGGGCGTCCCCGTCATGGCCGTTCTTGTCCTCCTTGGTCAGGTGCCCCTGGGAGCCCAGGGCCGAGAGCGAGAGGAGGCCGGAGCCGGCGCTGACAGCAGGGAGGGACGGGGGCTGCAGCCCCACGGGCAGCGGAGTCAGAGGCAGCGCCAGGGCTTGGAGCTGCGAGAGCTGGTGCGCTTGGAGCTGCTGCTGTAGGGAACGAGGGGCGGACAGGGGGAGGGGAGCGGGGAGTCGTCATTTCAAGGGGCCCCGGCATCCCCCCCAGTCCTGCTGCCTCAGCAGAGCCTGTGCCAGAAGCTGGGCTCGACCCAGAGCACCGGGCGCCCAGCCCCAGGGGGGTGCACAGCCCAGCCTCCTCGGGCTGCAGCAGCCTCCTGAGAAGGCTCAGCACCAAGTCCCCAGCCCTAGGAGGCCCAGCTCAGCCACCGGCACTCCCCAAGGACGTGGTTAAACCCCTCCCAGCCTTGACCACGAGCAGATGGTGTTTTCACACCCAGGAGCTGCTGCAGATCCTGCCCCAAACCAAAGCCTCTCTTTACAACCTGTGGGATGCGGCAGGAGCCCACACCCCCCGCAAAGCCAAGCCACATCCCGATGAGCCTGGCTAAAGCCAGCCCACGCCAGCAGGGCCGTCCCAGCACGCGGAGCTGCCATCCCACGGGGCCTCAGCTCTGCCACGGAGGCCCAAGGTACCAAAACCAGCCCCCCTCCCCCCAAACCACGTACACATGTACCACGTACACGGATGATGGAGTTCAGTTCTGGTGCTGTCACCTGCTTGGCTCGTTCAATGGCTCCCAAGACTTGCTGCTGATGCTGGAGGGAGAACAGAGGAATTTGGGGTCATTTCAGACACAGAAGGGAAGGAGAACAGGGACCCAGCAGGGCTGGCACGCACACACACACACACACAGAGGCTGCTCAACCCCACATGGTCCCCTACTACCAGGCCTGGCCCTTTCACTCCAGCAAGTGGCTTTTTCTTTCCATCTCGGCAGAAGGACGGGGCTGGGGAGGGGGAATGTGCTGCACTAAGATACAACAGGTTTAGTCATGGCTTAGTTATTAGACAGCTCTCATCTGATCAGCCAGCCTCTCTGTCTTCCCCCGAAGCAGGTAGGGGACAGCAGCTCAGTCTATTCCCCAGCCCCAGAACTAATCCAGACCCAGAAACACAGCCCCTACCCCACAGCCCCCACCCCACAGCTCCTGACCAGAGCACGAGGAAGCGCTCAGCCTCGGGGTGGCCGGGGACAGCTGGCACCAAGGGTGCTGCAGCACCTCCCTCCCCTCAGCCCTCCCATTTCATTCCTCAGGGGGGTGGGAGCAGCCCATCAGCCACGACAGTTAGTGGGGCAGAGCAGCTCAGTCCAGAGGAGCTGCATGGAGGTGCTTTTTAGTGCCCCAGTTCACTGCCCATTGCTTCCAGCACCCAGCTACAAGCGGCTGAGCTGGGAGTCATGGGAGCGGCGTGAACACAGAGCCCGACCTTGGCTGCACCAAGGGGACGGACGGACGGACAGCAGTGCCTGGGGGCCTGCTCGGACTCGGGGCCAAACCTCTTCAGAAGGGCTGATCCCACAGGGCAGGGGTGTGAGGAGCTGGGGTCTGTGTACGCTGGGCCCCGCTCCCTGGAACCAACACCCCCTTGCCAGGCAGTTACCTCCTGTGAGAGGTAGGGAAGGACCTGTGCGCAAATCCCGTTGAGCCTCTTGACGATTTCAGCCTGGAGGGTGGGAAAAACAGAGAGGAATGGCATCAGGGGACCCTGCGGCACCCACCCTGTGCGCTGCCTCCCCCGAGTCAGAGAGCCCAGCAGTGTCCTGGTTTGCATGGGGACACCTCACCCCAAAGTCCCAGCCCCCCCAAACAGTTAAATAAATCCACGCTGCTGACTGCAAAGAACAAGTTTTCAATATTCTCTTCCCTCTCAGGGTCTCTGGTATTAAATTAATGAAGTCAGGAGCAACCAGAGAGAAAATTTATTACAGATCCAGGTGGGGGATGCACGGAGTTGTGCGCACCGTGCAGAAGCAGGCAGGCAGGAACGCCGCTGCAGCCTTGGCTCTGCCCCCCAGGCCAGCTGCTGGGCACCTCCAGCCGCCCCCTCCTCCCCCTGCTCCCCAGCTGAGTGGGTAACACCGAGCCTACGCTGAGATGACGGGGCTGGAGGCAGCTCCTGCGGTAACCTCAGCCAAGCAGGTGCCAGGGTTTGGGGGCATTAAAGCTTTTCTGCTGGAGACGAGTGAAGCTCTTGGCCCTTTGCAACTCGCTTTCCACCAGATTCAAAAGGAACGGGGAGCCAGAGGGTTTAGGCAAGCACTGACACGGGCTGGGAAACCTCGTGGGATGGCAGTGATGGTTCAAAGCCTCTCAGCAAGCTGCAGGTTTCCCTCCCAGCGCAGCCCGTCCCACGGGCTTAGCGAACAGGGCGATGGGATTGGAGGCTCTACGTGCGTTTGCAGGGAGCAGAACTGTGCTAAGAGGCTTTTAGCTGAGCCAGGGCATATACAGATGACTGTGACTGGAAGCTGAAGGAGGCTCATGTTGTTAACAGCACAGGTAATTAGCCACTGGGGATAATTAACAACTTAACCACCAGCGAGGGTAATGAACGAACTCATCCGGGCTGCAGCAGAGCCTCCTTCCATCACGAGGAGGCTCTCGGCAGCTCCAACATCGCACAAGGAACCACACCAAAGGGAACGCCGCCGGCTCGGAGGGCAGCAGCCTCCTGGGGCACCTGCAGGGCCGGGGGAGGCATCGCTCATTGAATTGAGGCTCCACATCCCCATGCAGCCTGGCTCAGGGCACCCATACCCACAGCATCCCCAGGCAGGCTCCCCACCTTCTGGAAGGCTTTGCAAAGGCAGCTTTTTGCCAGGTCAATTAGTTTTCCTCCCAACAAGAAAACATGGTTTTAAGGTCAAGGGGGCAAAACGTGAATGTTCTCCCCCCACCCAGGAGCTGGCAATCCCAAAAGCAGCTTTGACATTTTACAGGCTCATGGCATTTCCAGTTCTTGAAATACCACTGAAGTGATGGGGACAAAGCACGGCAGACAGCCCACCCTCCCCAGGAATTAAAGCACTTGGAAATGCCTTCCCCTACCTGTTTGTGCATTTCAATATTCAGCCCGTAGGACATCTCGTAATACTGCAGAGCAGGGCAGAAAAGAACAAAAAAGGTCAAATCTCTACCAGAGAAAGGGGCTCCGTGCATCGGTGCTGGGAGCCACCGCTGCTTTCCTATCAGTGTCTTTACAACAGCTGGGCAAGGATGGAAGGAGAGCCGAGGCAACCAAAGGCAGCTGCAGGCAGCAACCCTCCCCACATCCAAGGCCAGGCACCCAAGCCCAGGGGGCTCTGCTCGCTGCTGCGGACAGGACCTGGGAATCGTCTGGGCCCCATCCAACACCCTCACAGACACCCTGCAGCATGGCGAGAGCCTCCAAACGTGCCAGCAGGCTCAGGGCTCTGCGGACGACAGAGGCAGTCTGGCTCTCCAAGCCGCACCTGGCCAGTGTCCTAACACCCATGTGGCTGCTTCAGCAGCAAATGGAAGAGATCACCACTGGGGTCCAGCTAGCAAGCAAGCAAGGCGTCCAGCTGCACACAGCTCCAGCTGTTTGGGAAAAGCTGCGTGGAAAGAAACACACAAAACCACACACAAAAATAAAAGCTTCCCCCAGCCCCCACCAGTAACAGGTAGCTACAGAGCAATCTATTGGCAACAGAAGTTAATTCCTGGCCCCTAGAAGAAGCTGTTTTTAAGGCTGTTTGAGAGTTTAGGAGTCTCCTCCCTCAGCCCCTCTCCTCCTCCTGATTTTTCAAAAGGGAAAGAAAATCCCCGTCTGCGCTCGTTTGATTCGAAGAGGGAAGATCACTGTCACTTCGGTACCAACTGCACGAGCCGGAGAAGCGCCTGGCTTGCCATCATGGCTATTTCTGTCTGCTCCCGCACTGCTGCCGGCTCTCAAGGCTTCTTTGCATTCTGGAGACTGAGCAGGAAGCATGAGTCCGACCCCCACGCTGCTAATTGTGGCTTATTCAAGAACTGGAGCAGCTGTAGCAGCTTTGCAGAGGCACAGAAACCCCTCTTTGCTTCCTGCATGCAGTGCAGGGAGCAAAGCAGCCCTGTGCCGGGGCAGGACCCTGTGAAGCCTCAAGCTCAGCACTGCCAGCAGCACCCCTCCTCTCTGCACCATGGGCGGCCGCCTCTACTAGTGCTGGTGACTGATGGCATTACAGGGAAAAACAAATAAATTTCATCTCCAGATGCGGCTGTGTGAGAGTCTCCGTGCAGGCTGCGAGGCCCAGGAAGCAATCATTCATTGTTGAGAAGGGGGCAGCATTAAGAGCCAGGCTTCCCCACGCCTGTACGGACAGCAGGGACCAGCTCTCTGCAGCCCCATCCCAAGGGCGCCTGGCTCACTGCAGCCTCAGGGTGTGGACATGCAGACAGCGCAGGAGATCGGAGAGGCTGCCCACACCATTTCTGGTTTTAAATTTGTAACTCCTCTGAAGAGCTGCTGCATTAATTTCTATGTCTTATCTCTTCCTTCCAGGGCAGGTGCAGCAGCTGGCAAGCAGGCACCACCTCATCTTTATGGGCAGCATCACAGCCTCCTGTTAACTCCTTGATAGGAAGGGGACAGCACAGCCTTGCCCTGCCTCACCCTCCGGTGCTGACAGGGGCTGCTCTCCACGCGGGGGGACAGTGGCGCTGCCCAGCAGCCAAACAGTCACCATGCCAGCAAGGACACGGCTCCTTCACAGAGGATTTCTCCTGAGAGTCAGCCGAGCCTGCCACCCCCGTGTAGCAACATTTCTGCCTTGTCCTGGCAGTGCCCCGGGGGCTGCACACGCTGTGCGGGGCCACACGTGCAGGCGCTCTGCCTGACAGCGCTGCCGGGCATGTGAGGAGGTGTGCAGGGCTGGGCTCCCACGTGGCAGCTGGCTGCAGACCCCCACCCTGTGACCTCCCAGCACACAGACCCTGTCCTGCTCTTGCCAGGAGCCTCCTGCAGCCCCCTCCCTGCTGCAGGACCCCTATGTCCCCAGGCGCAGGCAGCAAGGTCACGCTGTTGGCAATGACCTGGCTTCCATGCTGCCCTCAAGCATCAGGTTGCCTTTACTGAGCAGCACTTAGGGCTCAGGTACCTCCCAAGCCACCCCAACCTCTTTTTGCTCCTGCTCTGCAGAGAGGAACCACTGCTTCTTCCCCAGGGGTGGATGATGAAGCTGCCCCAGCTCCTCCACGTGTGGGCTGTGGATGGAGGTGAAGTGCAGCCTCCTGGCTCAGGAACCCCCTCGCCCCATCACCAGGACGGTCCCGGTGCTCCCTGGCTGCCACGGGAATATTGGGCTGTTGGGTGCAGGCACCCTGCCACCACCAACTGGGCCCATCCCTTTTCTGTGTCCAACTCTGCTACTTCCCTGCACTTCAGCAGCCCACCACACGTAGAAAACACGAGGCACAAGGAGCCCTGCTTTCAGGAAAGCCAACGCCAGCCCAGTCTGTAGACCCACTGCTCTGAGGGCAAAGACTCTGCCAACAAAACCCGGGCAGCAGCACCTGCTCCCTGCTGGCATCCCCACCCGTGCCACCCACGCGCTGCCAGGGCAGGCCCTTACCATGACGTAGTGACGCTGCATCTCCGATTTCTCGCTGGCTAGCTTGTCGCATTCCAACTTCAAGCTGAAAAGCCAGAAAACAGTCAGAAAACCACAAGCAGGAGGTGAGCAAGCTGCTCAGCACGGAGCAGTCGCATCCTGCAGCCCAGCACAGCCCATCCCAGCCAGGCAGGCTCCGCAGGCACCACGACCCCAGGACCCGCGGCAGGTCTGGGCTCAGCCGTGTCTCATCCATACGGCAGCTGCTGCAGCAGAGCCCGCTCCCAGCTCCAATGCCAGCATCCGCCGCAATCCCACTCGGGAGAAGCGGCACAAGGCTGCCCCGCAGCCAGGCACTGACCGCACGGCTCTGCCTGGCGCAGGGAAGCAGCGGCCGCAGTCGTTTGGGTTTCCTCAGCTGATGCCAGCAGCAGGGGACACTGTCTAGCAGAGGCCTGCCTGCTACACGCCAGAGATGGCCTGACTTCGTTTCCTGAGCTGCATCAGGGCCTTTTCCAGGTGGCACAGGGAGGCCCAGGTGCAACACAACCCTCCAGAAGAAAGGGTTTTCTCTCTCTCCCGGGTTCTTTGCACCCTTATGAGGAAACACCGCTGCTCCTCGCGCTTCACAAATCTCCAGCTCCCCTGCCAAGCAGCTGCAGCCAGCATGTGCAGTGGTTTTATGTTTCAAACGAGAAACAGCTTCACCTGCACAAAACCTGCCTCTCTGCAAGCAGGTCGAGTCCCGCAGAGGGGGGAAGCATTCCCTGCAGCGAGCCTGCTCCTGGGCCCCCGCTGCCCACAGGCACTAGGGCACCGCACTGCACCGCCAGCACTACCGGACCCGAAGCCTGTGTGTGTCTGAAGCACGCGCGGGAAGCGACGTCCCCCGGCAGCCAGCGTTTGGGCCAGCAGAAGCATTTCCACACGCACATGTGGAGAAGCGGAAGCATTTGGATTTAAGCGCTCCCTGCAGCATTCGCAGTCCAGGAACGGCAGCCAGCGAGAAGAACCGAGGAAAGCTCCCAGCGAGACGCGGGAGGCCTGGCAAGCTTCCGCACAGCCCCGGCTGGGCTGCACTCGGAGGAGAGGCCTGGCCGGGGCAGGAGGACCCCACGCTCTGCTCGGCCGGCTCCTGCCCGGGCACAAACGCCGTCCCGCAGGCAGCTCCTCCGGCCTCACAGCCCAAGCCACAGCCGGGTCCGTGTGGGTGCCCCGGTTGGCTCCACGCAGGGCAGCGCCGGGAGCTCTCTGGGCACCCCCGAGCCGCACGTACCTGTGGTACTGGGCCTGCAGGAGCTGGAACTCGTCCTTGATGCGGTCGCAGGAGTCGGAGGTGGTGAACTTCAGCTGCTGCGGCAGGTGAGAGGAGCCCTTGAACGACACGAGACGGCGCTGGGCACACAGCGGGGCGGGGGGCGCGCGGCGCTGCCCCCAGCCGGCAGAGGCGCCCCGCAGCCGGAGGGGCGGGGGACCGAGACCGGCGGGGGACGGGGGGCGGCGGCGCCCGGGGGCAAGGGGCCGAGCCCAAGGTGACCCGCCCGAGGTTCGCCTCCCCCCCCCGCCCTCCCCGGCCCCCGAGATCCGCTCGGCCGCCCGGGCGAGAGGAAGAGAAGGAGGAGGAGGAGGTGGGGGGGGGGGGGGGGTGAAGACGCCGGGGCCGCCCCGCCGGGGCACGGGGGCGG
Organism: Aythya marila; assembly: GCF_965140915.1. NCBI lineage: Eukaryota > Metazoa > Chordata > Aves > Anseriformes > Anatidae > Aythya > Aythya marila. The sequence goes on from NC_139068.1 coordinate 6,030,847, forward strand.
CTCTCGAGGCCCGGCCCGCGGCCCCCCGGTGCCCGGCCCCGCCCCGCCCCGCAGCGGCCCCGGGCCCGGCCCCGCGGGGGCTCCCGCGCCCGGCCGCGCCGTACCGAGTGCCGGCTTTGTGGAAACATCATGTCAGGCTGCGGCTCGGCCCCCGCGCCGAGCGGCCCAGCTCCCGCTCTCGGTGCCGGTCCCGGTGCCGGTCCCGCGCCCTCCGCCGCCGCCGCCGCCTTTGTCCGCGCCGGGCCCGGCCCCGCGGCCGCCCCCCCCCGGCCGCGCCGCTCGCCCCGCGCCGCTCCCGCCCCGCCGCCGGCGCCTATTGTCTAATGGCGGCTGCGGCTCCGCTCCGTCCTGCGGCTGCTCGGCACCACCTGCCGCCGCCGCCGCCGCCTCCCCGGCCCGGGCGGGCCCACGGCCGCCCCCGCCCCCGCCCGGCCCCGTCCCCGCCCCCGCCGCGCGCTGCCGCCGGCCGCGGGCCCCGGGCGGGCGCCGGACCCCGAGCCCCGAGCCCCGGGAGCGCCGCGGTCGGAGCGGGCGCCCCGAGCCCCCCCCCACCACCACCCCAACCCCGGCGGGGAGGCGGCGCGGGCCGGGCCGGGCCTTCCCCAGCGGCGGCTGCGGGCTCGAGGTCCCCGCCCCGCGTCCCGGCCGGGCCCTGCCCGCCCCCGGTGCCCGCGGTGTCGGACGGAGCCCCCCGTCCCCCCCCCCCCCCCCCCGCCTCTCCGGGCTGCAGGGCCCCGGGCCCGGTGCCCGCCACCGCCCAGGCCGCGGCTGCTGCTCGGAGCCGGGGCTGGGGAGGGGGGGGGGGGGGGGGGGGGAGGCCGGGCGGGGGCTCCCGGGGCAGACCCCGCACCCCGGGGTTTGCTCTGCGGGAGGCTTCGTGCCTCTCGCGGCCGTCCCGCTCGGCAGAGCCCCGGGCCGGGCGGTACCGATCGCCCCGGCAGCTACTGGGCTGCCCCCGTGCTGGGGGGAAGGGGATGGGGAAGGGGAAGGGATAGGGGAAGGGGCTGGGGCCGCCACGCTGCCCACGAAGCCGGCTCCCCGGGCTCGCGCAGGTTCGGGCTGGCACCGTGAGATCCGAGCCCCGTCCGCCCCGTGGGGGCCACGCTCGGCTCGTTTTCACATCTTCTCAAGCGGGAGAGCTGGGTTTGTGTACGCAGGGCTTTGGGTTTGCTTCGCTTCGTCCCTGCCTTGGCTTAGCACGAGGGAAGGCAAAAGCAGGGCAGCCCACTGCCCTGGGCAGGAAGGTGCTGTGTTTGTCCTGGCTTTTACCCTGTGGAATAATTCCTTCCACGGCCTCAGACAAGGCCCCAGGAAAGCTCTTTGTGCACGGGCAAACCTTGCCTACAGGAGAGTCACGGTGTGGAACCAGGACCAGCAGAAGAGCTTTGTCTCTGCAACCTGCAAGCCGCCCATGTCCCTGCCGGCCGCTGGGACGTGCTGCCCGTGCTGGGCCAGGGGCCGTCACTGGGGTGGCTCAGTCCCGGTCTTGCCAGCCTGCTCCTCCCCACGCCAGCAGTTCGCTTTCCATACAAGCTGTGCCAGTCCCTGGGCATTTTCAGATAGATTAGTGGCCACCCACCTATAAAATAAACCCCAGGCCACTGAGCCTCTTCTGAGTTTCAAAGCCCCAAGGATCCCCTGGATAACAGACTGTCTCTACGTTTCTTTGCTGGAAATGACCAGGCCCAGGGCAGAGCTGGTGGAAAGCAAGCAGGCGGTGCCTCTGCCAGCAGAGTTCTCTGCAGTCGCAGCATGCACCAGGACTGTCCTGGACCACCGCAGGCAGAGGCAGTGGTGCCAGCAAGCCGAGAAATCTGCTGCTGGCATCACTGCAGGGCATGGCGGAAAGGGAAATCAGGCTCTGCCTAGACAAAAAGTCCCAGTGCACGTGGCTGGGAGACAGGTTTGGATGTGGGGCAGGTGCGTGTGTAAAGAGGAGACCTCGTGGGAGCCCTTCAGACCCACACTCGCTGTGTCGTCGGCCCAGCACTGCAGGGAAGGCTGCCCAGGAGACCCCCAACGGCCTGGACTGGAGCATGGGTTGAGGAGGTCAGGACCTGCAGCCGTTGTTATCCAGAGCCACCGCCTGCAACTGGCCCCAGACAAACCTCTTGTCTCCAAACAGTGAAAACTGCTCCAGTTGCAAACTTGGGTCCTAAACCTGCTGCCCGGGGAGCAGCCCCTGCAGCTCATGTCCCGGGGAACAAAATGCATTCCCACGCAGAGCAGGCCAGTAGGGAATGCAGCCATGGGCTTAATTCCTGGAGGGACTTTGTTGCCGCATGGCCTCTTGCAAAGCCACACGGACAAATGTGCCCAAGCTGAAGCAGGATCTGGTCCTTGGAACCCAGCCTGAGAATAACAGGCAAGAATGAGGAACACGGCTGGTGTGTGTGAGCATGCAGGGAGTCTTCATCAATTTCAGATGCTGCTCTGTGTCTATCTTTAAAAATCAGTACATTTTCTGATTAAAAATAAAACCCTACACGTCATGACTCCAGCAACGCAGGCTGGGCTGTTGTGCTATTTATTTTTAAAGAGAACAATATAGCAGCTGAGTTATTGTGACAGCTCCTGCATATTGTGCAGTAGCTTTTTCCCTTCGACATCTCCATATTAGTGAAAACTGTGACAGCTCCATGCCAAGGATTATTAATAGTGCAGGCAGGCTTTACGTCCCTGCAGAATAAGGTCTGGAAAACAGGGTGGACGGTCCTCCCCAGCAAGCCAGCATCTTGGCCCCCATTTTCCATGCAGAGAAAAGGAGGCACCCTGGTGAGGGCTCGGCACAAGGGCAGCGAGATGCAGTTTCCCATCGGTGTGTGCAGGACCTAGCCCAGGCCACTGCTGTCCCCCAGCGAGGTGGAGGAATGAGAGAATGGTGCAGGTTCAGGGTGGTTCAGCCCTCAGAGGAGTGGCAGTTCAGGTACGTGCTTCGGAGGGTTCCCTTGTCAGGCCCTAGCACAGCCTAGGTGACAGTCCCCACTCCCTTACAGGCATTACATGCCTCTTACACGGGTGATAATGTTGATTGCGGAGGAATTGTGCAGAATGCAAATACTCTGCTTTAAATCACGTGCTGGAAGCCAGGGCTGGGGGCTGGCTCCCACGCTCCGCAGCGGCAGTGCTGGTGCAGCTGCAGCTCTGCGAGCACCCCAGGGACCTGCGCTGGGCACCACGTCCCGAGGGCAGCGCCCTGTGGTTGGGAGCCTCTTGCAGGGCTGCTGCCTCCCTCCTCATTTTGCTCCTGATTTGTTTGCATGGGGAAGGTGCTTCTGCTCCTAAAAAACCCCTTGGAGCACGCACATGGGGTGGGAGGCTCACATGTGGTGCTAGTTTGGAAGAACAGATTGTGTGCATTCCCTGAGCTGCCAGAGGCCTCAGCCACAATGCCAGCTGCCCCACACAGCACGTGGGTAAGGAGAGACGGCCCGAAACATGTCAGGGTTGCTTCTCCCATGGGGCAGAGCGCTCGCCTGTGTTGGAGGTGCTGGAGGCTGAGCCTACGTGCTGTGCTGGCAGAGGGGCTGCTCTCTGCTCTTTTCTTCCCATCCAGGATATTGCAGGGGGTGGTCGTGGTGCAGGGGTGCGATAAACCTCGAGGCGAAGTCTCCAGAGCCAGTGCCTTGCCTCATCAGTGCCTTGAGTGGGACAAGGAAGGACACTGGGGCCGAAGGTGCATCCCTCGCCCCTCCAGGCTGCAGGTCCCATGCAGGGGTGCCACCAAGCCAGCAGCGTTGCTCTCCTCTGCCTGCTTGCCCCTTCAGCACTCCACTAGGTGTTACAATTACTTTTAAATTGATTTTTTTTCCTGTTGTGATAAAGCAGCAAAGGTGCCATGGAAGAATCTGAAAGGACAGGTATTCCTAACAGGGGTGCTGCCAGAGTCACAACGCATTTGTCCTTGATGCAAATAGGACTGGGCTGTTCCTGTGGCTTATGAACTTCTTTAAACAGCAGGGATAATTGTGGGAGCAGACTGAACCTGCGGAAGCAGAGGCAGAAGGACTCCTCCCAGGACGCCAGTGCTCCGCAGCAGCTCGCCAGCTCAGGCAGCGCATGCGATGCCATCAAACGCTGCGTGCCTGGGGCTGGGCACGGCGAGGCAGCCCAGCACCAGCTCCTGGGCAGCTCCAGCGGGAGCAGGTGAAGGGAAGGAGCACTTCAGCTTCCTCCCGTCCCCGCAGAAGCATGCGTTGCCCTGCTCGGCCTTTCTGCCTGCCTGTAACAGTGCGCTGATGCTCCCTTCCAAGCGGAAAATGAAATGTTCCTTTATTGGCTTTTATGTTGGCTACAAAATGTTCCTTTTTTTTTTTTTTTTTTTTTTTTTTTTTTTTCCCACTCCTTGCTTTCTTCCAGGAAACACTCTAATTTATGGTATAATCTTGGCAAATCCCAGTCCCGAGGAACACAAACTCGCTTGTGCCCAGTAAATGGCACTTTAATGGGCTATCTCCAGCTGGCCAACATACCTGCCTCCAAAAAAGGGGGGATTATAACCTTGCCCAAGCAGCGGGCTTGCAGGTATCAGCCAGGATGAGACGGGCCTGGGCACAGCAGTGAAGGATGGGGGATCTTGCTTTAAACACAGCCTGGTATGCAGGGGGGTCCCATGGTGCAGGCAAGGGGGATGCTTCAGGGCAGGGAGGGGGCCCTGAGCATGTGCAGGAGCTCTCAAGCGAACCAATCTAACAAAGCTGCCAAAAATAAATCTCCTTAATGAAGAGCCTTTGTAAATTATTCAGATGTTATATCCCGCTCCAGCGCTGGTTCAAGGAGAGAGGCTGCAAAGAGACTTTCTTCTCTGAAGCTCTGGACACAAGGTGAAAGTCATGCTGTCACTGCAATGGAAATGCAAGATATAAGATCCTACTTTTATCCTGGGGAGGAAAAAAAAAAAAAAAAAAGTCTTATTTTATTTATTTTTTTTTTTTTTAGCCCAGAATTAAGGAGGAAGAAATAAAAAAGGCCCAGCAGCAATTCAGGCCCTGAGACGAGGAAGGCTTTTTGATTTTCCCCTTCAGGGCCACTCCTGAGTCCCGACTCTTAATCTGGCCACATGCACAAGTGCTTTGCAGCGTCATGGCTGAGAAATCTGGGCAATGCACGCTGCAGCGTGGGGCCAGACCCTGTGGGCCAGCTCACCCTTCCCTTCTCAGCTGCGCTTTGCTCGCCAAGGGCTCTGACTGCCACGGCTTGTGCAGGGAGTAAAAGCCTTGTGCAAAGTTTCCCTGTTGCCAGTGCTTTGAAGCTGCAGGGGTTAATTCTGTGTTTTTCTTCAGTCTAGGACTACACTGAGGCTTCTCTTTCTGCCCTTTCTTGCTACCAGCCGTCTGCTGGCCCAGTCAGCAGGGACTGCCCACGGGAGGGGGCTGCGCCTCCTGGGGCACCAGGGTTGGCACTGGGACAGGGAGGCTGGGATCCCAGGGGATCTCCTGGGATCTCCTGCCAGCCGTCCCCATGCAGCCCATGCTGCAACTGTGCTGGAACCGCTGGGGCCCCAGCTGCGTTACCTGTGCCCTGGGCCAGGCCCCAACCTGGCCACAGCAGGGCCTGCGCTGCCCAAAGGCTTCGCCCAAAGTCTCGCCAAACCAAGAAGGGAAAACGAGGAACTGCTGCATGGATGTGCGCATCCAGCCAGGGGTAGCCGGTGGGCAGGAGGGGCGCGCTCCGAGGAGGAGCCTTGCTTCATGCAGGATTTCTACAGTTGGTAAAACATTTCTGCCCTCTTTGATCTGTTTTTATTGGTGACTTGGAATAACTGGGCTCCATTCCTTGTGGTGGCTGCCCCCCTTCTGCTGTGGCCTTTGTTTTTGCTGCAGAATGATTAGGAGTAATTATCATCCTTTTTGCCAGACGAGGTGCAAGGAATGGTTCGCACTCTTCACAGGAGGCAGGAAAGGGATTTTGCAGCTGAGGCACAGCGAGGAAGCACACGGCAAGCATGCCTGGAGTTGCTGCTCCCAAGCCAGGGCTGGGACAACATCAAGGTCCAGCAAGGGGCTTAGCTCAAGCGGTGTCCCTGAGGCACGTAACAGAGTCAAACAGGAGGTTTGGGGCTGGAACACCGAGAGAAGGTTCAGGGGAATTCACCTCGGCCTGTGACCATGAGCAGGCTTCTGGGGTGCTGGAGCGGGTGACTGCTTTCCAGAAGCGGCACCCGAACCCCTTTGCACCCACAGTGGAGACGTCTGGAGGAGCCTGGTTCTGGCAGGGGTCGGCAGGGGCTGGGACTTCAGCTTCAGCCAGGGGCACACAAAGGCCCTCACCCCCCTCTGCATCTGCTTCCCTCACTGGGCAAAGGGAGCAATGAAATACAGATTTTAAGGGCAGAAGGGATCATCCGGGCTTTCCTCCTGCCTACCATCCCGCAGATAACCTCTTGCATGTACCCTACATCTCAGCCCTCCTGCCCCTGTGCAGGATCAGTGCTCACTGACTGCACAGAAGCTCCAACAAATGAATGTTTGCAGTGGTCTCTGAGATACGCACCGGGAAGACAGATTACTACATCCTTAAGTGTCTTCCTGTACTCAGCTAGTTCAGCAGCGCTGCATTCCAGGTAGGGAGAACATTTCTTCCTGACCTCAATTTATGACAAAACATTGAAGCATGAGGCTGGATTGATTGCACAAGGAGATTGTGTCTTAGTAACTCCAGTGAATGCTGCAGCAGCTGTGCTAATTCATCATTCCTTTATTTATGAAATCTATGTGCAGGTTGAGTGCAATTAAATGATGTGCTTTGGAATACTAGGAGATGAAAGGATCATGGTAAATGTAGGTTTGTTATCCTGATTTACCATGCTCTGAGCCCACCTACAACAGCCATGATAAACCAGATGCGAAACATAAGGTTTTAAAAACTGTAATCCAGCAATTGCTGTCACAAGCTGCATTTGTCAGCGTGTTTGATCTGGGCACCTTTCCCTCCCTTTCAGAGAACTCAAGTCTCCTTGTGACATCTTCCTGTGACAGACAGCTCAAGAGCTTGCAAAAATAATTGGGGGGGGGGGGGGCGAAACATTTGGCACCTGCTTGGCGATAACGCTCGGCATGCCCAGGCTGTGGGAGGAGGTCTCGCGCACTTCGCAGGCATTTGTTAAGCTTCTGGCCTCCCGGGTGGTGCGGTCAGGCCTGGGCGCTGCAGCACCGGGAAGGAGCTGACGGGAGGGGATCGTGGCTAACGCGGGGCTGGTGCTGCCGCTGTGATTTTAGGTGCGTGAAGCGGGCGGCTGGCAGCGGAGAGGAAGCGCAAGGAGCAGTCGAGAAACCTCTGTGTGAGGGGCAGAGCTTGGGCTGGCAGCCACAGGCCCGACGTTTACAGCACCGGGGGCAGCGCCCGGCCGCTGCCGCTCCCCCCGGGCGGCGACGGAGCCGCGGCTGCTGCGGGGGGGGCGCCGGAAACCTGGGGAAGGAGGAGAGAAGACGGGGAGCGGCCCGGGGAGAGGCTCGGGAGCCCTTCCCGTGGAAACGGCAGCGGCCGAGCAGCGGAGCGGGGCGCACGGAGCCTCCTGCCCGGGGGCCCCCCCTCCCCGCCCCCCGAGCCCCGGCCGCCCCCCGGCCCACCCGGGCTGCCCGCGGCCTGGCGCGGCGCTGCTGCCCCCTGCCGGGCGCCGCGGGCCCGGCCCCGCCCGCCGCCGGCCTCGGGGGGGGGCCCCGGCCCCGGCCGCGGTCCCGGTCGCGGTCGCTCCGTGGCGGGTTCCCGGCCGGTGCCCGCCGCCAGTCCGGGGGCGGCTCCGCGGCCGCCTTCCCTCCGTGTTTCCCGTTCGGAGCTCGCTGCGCTCCGAGCCGTTCCTGCCAGCCCAGAGCCGCCGCCAGCTCCCGGCCCCCGTCCTCCCGGCTGCTCCCCGCAGAGCCGCAACCGCCCCGCGGCCTGGGAGGGGGCACCGGGCTCAGCTGGGGAGAGGCCGAGGAGCGGAGCCCCACGTGTGGAACACCTCGGGGATGCAGCTTCATCTGCCCGGCCAGAAAACATCGCCCCAGGGAGATCTGTCACCTCGCACCGGTCTCTGCCTCTGATGAGAGCTGAAGGCTCATCTGAGAGAGGATTTTTAGCAACTAGTTGGTTGCTTTTTTTTTTTTTCCCACAGCTAAAGGAAACGAATATTCAACTTATAAAATAATAGCAAAGCAGAAGATGTAATCAGGGCACTGATTCAGTATGCACTGACAGGGGCATGTGCCTATCAGTCTGTGCCTGGCTGAGCTGGGGATCCTGTGCTCAGAGCACCTGGTTCCTGTGCTACGGAAGGAGCAGTTCTCATGGTCTGGTTGCAATCTGCTTCCTTAAGCCATGAAATTTTTCCTCGATCAAGTTGTTGATTGAGCAGCTGCAGCAAAATGCAGCTGGGATGTTCTTGCTCCCTTCCCCTCACTTCCAAGCACATGGAACTAAAAAGCACCTAAAAACGGGACCAGAAAGGAGAAAGAAAATAGGACTTTGAGACGTCTGCAATTTTTTACAGCAAGGTGTGCTCACATCCTGATGGGCCAAGTGACAGAATATCCTTTTTATTGGATATTACAAGGGCTGGGACTTTCCTCTCTATAAATGAATGGGGGGTTGTCACTGTGCTTAATGTTAACTGCTGCAAATACGGCTCATGAAGATAGCTGCTCTGAAGCGGATTGACATGTTCAGGATCATCTTCCTGGGAAACGCTGCTCATTAAGTCATTCATGTAGAATTTATGAAGCCACAAAAAGCATGAGGATCCCACACCCTTGCTAGCCTGATAGAAAATAGAGGCGGGACTAGGCAGATTGGCAGGAGCTCCTCTGCTCAGACAAGCAGTTTCTAGTCAGAAGCCACTGGAGGGTGCGTGGCAGCAGGGGCCTGGAATTTCTTCAGGCCAGGCCTAGATACCTGGAAGCCTTTGACATTTGCTGACAAGAGCAGCTGTGGTGGGCTGCCAGGGAAGGGTGAGTGGAGAGAAAGGTAGTGAAAGGAACGGCCATTCACAGATACAGCAATGCAGGTGGGGCAGGGAAATGCAGACTGGGGGTTAGGGACTTGCACAGTAGAGCGGTGACCAAGCTGAGGGAAAATCCAGGTCTCCTGCTTTTTGGGTGAGTTCCTGAGCACTGAAACTTTTCCATTAAGGTGGAAAAGGAGGAAGTGGGCAGACTGTCATTGCTTGAGGACCAGCATTTCTGACATTCTTACATTGACGGTTTGAGCAGGATTCATCACAATGGACATCTGTCCGCAAGAACTAAGCAAGTGGTCCAGAGGATGGATGCAAATTTTCTTTTTCTTTTGGCAGGCTGTGAAAACTTCTTCAGTATCTTTTGGCTTTTAGATTTGACTGTGCTCAGGGGAAGGGAACCAAAACAATAGCCTCTAGCACGTAGCACCTCGCAGTTCAAAGCAGCCTAGAAATCCTCACTAGGTAACTTCAGCACCTCCTGGGACACACTGTGCATCTTGCACTCACAACCTGAGGACATGCAAAGCAGTTAAGTGACTTGCCTGCAGTCAGAGAGCAAAGTTGGAGAGGATATAGAAAATAAAGTCTTTCTGCCTCTGGAGCTCACTGTGACTTGGATTCTAGATGTCTAGAACATCTCTGTCTGTAGAATAACATTCATCTGCCAAAGCAGAATACCTTCGCCTCCTTTGCGAGAGACCGGTAATGAGGGAGTAACATTCACTGAGTAGTCTCTCATCTGCTAGATGTATCTGGAATGGAAAGTAAGAGATCTTAAGAACAAGAGGCAAGTATCAATTCTGTGAAAGGCCAAACTATGAAGAGAAGGCAAAAAAAAAAAAAAAAAAAAAAAAGTAGAATCTCCTCTTATGTGAGGCCAAGATATCAAAGGACCAGGTGGAATTCAGGTGGAAAACGGAACCTGATGACTATGAATACATAGTGCTTGTGCCTCAGCTAGACTGCCACGAGATGGGGACTAACAAGCTGCAGCACACACCAGGCAGGTAACCAGGCAGGCAGATACCTAACAGCTGTATCACGCTCTTCTAGTCCTGCAAAAAGCTGGTTACATGCAGTCCTTCAGGCAGAGTTGTCTGAGACAGATGAGTGACTCCAGCCCAGGGCGTGTGGGAATGCACTACAGACAGGACGGGCAGTGTTGGAGCTGGGGGTCCATAAATGCTCTGAAACACCAGCAGGAGCACCTGCAGAAAGAAGAGTGAAAGCCTGTGTAACCTGAGGGGCTGGGGAGGCTGCGCTTGGGACAGAGCAACATCAGGCGGGACAAGAGAAACCAACGCTAGCAGGGAGAGAAGTGCTCAGAGAGGCTTCGTATTCGGGAAGCTGTGCGTGCATCTGCCCGCCTCGGGAAGAGGAACGCGCCGAGGCCTCACCGGGCCTGCCCCGCTCCTCCCGGGAGCAGAGGCCTGAGGCGGGCGCAGGGCAGCGGGGCCCCTTCGGGCCCACGGGGGCAGGGCGGGGGGGCGCTGGCAGCCGGGCCGCAGCGGGGGGGGGGGGGGGCGGCGGCGGCGCCTGCGGCCGCCCGGGCCCCCCCTGCCGAAGGGAGGAAGGCGGCGCCACGGGACGAGCTCCGCCGGCGGCGGGAGGCCAGGGAGCGAGCCGCAGCTCGGGGGGAGCGCGCCTGGCTGCGGGCGGGGCGCGGGGCCCGGCAGCGCCGACAGGGCCGCGAACGAGCCGCGGGGCCCGGGCCGGGGCCCGCCCCGCCATGGCCGCCCGCTCCGCGCCCGGTCCGCCACCGGCCCACAATGCCCCGCGGCCCCGCCCCGCCCTGGGATCGCGCGGCGCGGGGCCCGCCCCCCCCTCGCGGCCAACCAAGCTTGCGCTCCGGTCGCAGCGGAGCCCCGCCCCCTCGGCCGCGCCGGCCCCGCCCCGCCCCTCTCCGCCTCTCCCATTGGCGCGGGCGGCTGTCAGTCAGCGCTTGTTTTCGGCGGCAGCGGGTTGGGTTGCGCCGGCTCGTCGCTGGCTCGGCGGGGCCGCGCGGGGAGGGAGCGGCGGGCGGGCGGCGCGGCCGGGCGAGGGCAGCGCGCCGAGGGGGGGGGCGGTGGCCGCGGCGCTGCTGCTGCGAGGCCCGGCCGCAGGGGCCGGGGCCGGGGCCGGGGCCGGGCGGGCGCCGCGGAGGGAGGGAGGGAGGGGGGGGCGGGCAGGGGGCGGGGGGGCCGGGCCGGACCGGGGTCCCGGCCGCGCGGAGGGCGGCGGCGGCGGGCGCCGGGCGGGCGGGGGCGTCCCGGCGGCGGCGGGACCATGACTCTGGAGTCCATGATGGCCTGTTGCCTGAGCGACGAGGTGAAGGAGTCGAAGCGCATCAACGCCGAGATCGAGAAGCAGCTGCGGAGGGACAAGCGCGACGCCCGCCGCGAGCTGAAGCTGCTGCTGCTGGGTGAGGAGCGGCGGGGCCCGGCCCGGCCCGGCCCGGCCCGCGGGGCCTCCGCGCTCGGCCGCCACCGCGGGGCCCGGGCGGCGGCGCCGCCGCTTGACAGCTCCGGGCGGCGGCGCGGGCGTGGCGGGGAGCGGCGGCAGCCGGCGGCCGTCCCCGCCCGGCGCCCGGGGCGGCTCGGGGCCGGGGCCGCCCTTTGGCCGCCCGGCGCTCCCCGCTCGCGCCCCGCCGGCGGCGGCTTCGAGGCGGGGGGAGGCCGCGCCGCGGGCAGGTGCGAGGTGCGCGCACGTGGGGGCGGCCCGCGAGGGAGCGCGGCCTCGAGCGGCGGCGGCCGGGCCGCGGAGGAACGGGGGGCACCGGGGGCCGGGGAGGGGCGAAGCGGGGAGCGCGGGCAGGAGGCTGCCGGGGGCCGGGAGGGGGTGCGGGGGCAGCCCGCGGGGCTCTCGGGGGGCTTTTTTTGGGAGTGAGCGCAGTGTTCGCGTCTGTGCGGCCCCCAAATCGAACCGGAGCGAGAGCTTTCCGGGGGTACCGTGGCTCAGCGCCGCCGGTGTTTTAATGCTGCCTCTTGGCCGAACGCCGCCCCGAGATGCGAGGTGGCTCTGGCGGGCGGAGGTTGTTGGCTTCGGGTCTGCAGTCGGTGAGCGAGCCCCTCTGGCACAGGTGAGGAATTGGGTTGATTCTTATGGAAAAGCAGGTGTAAAATTCCATGTAAGTGAGGTGAGGCCTTGCCTGCCCAGTCCTTTGGATGTCCTAAGCCTGCCGTGTTGCATGGTGATGATTGTTACACGAAAGCCAGGCCTTTCCTTCGTACCATGAACTGGAGACTCACGAGGTGTGAAGATAACCCTGGCAGTTAACGCATTGCTGTTCTTTAGGTGAAAGGTAAAAAGCAGTGGCCTGAAGTTTGTGGGCTTTGAAGATGCTACGTCCATTTCTGCAAGGCTTCTTGCAAGCTGGGCAACGGGTCTCCTGCTTTCGTGTTTCCTTAGAGCAATCCCAAAGAAGCAGGTGTTTCAAAATAGGTTGGAGCCATAGGCTTCATCTGGGTTAAGAAGATCGCACTGGAGCTAAAGATTTCACTTCAGAAAAGAAATTAAAGTTGCTCAAGAAAACTTTTTTTTTTTTTTCATGGAAGATACAGTTAAATAAAATTCAGTATTAGATTTACAAACAAACAAAAATAAGATAAAACCTATGTAAGATAGCGATGCTCCTGGTTGTGGGAGGTGATTGGAAAGACGAGCCTTCCTTTGTGCTTGCTGGCTGCCCGGCACTGGGCGCAGCACTGCACGTTGCCCACCTGAAGTCGTGGCCGGTGATGGGTGTTCTGTCTCTCGATGTAACCGCCATGTGCAGGGGTTTGTGGATTTCTTCCATCTTGTTATTACGTGGAGTTCTTCTGTTCACAACCGTTAGCGATTGTACCTGTGAGAGGGGCTTTTCCAAATACTCCGAACTGTGAAAAGAGATGTGTGCACGGGGGGAGTTCCTGCGTTGCAGAAGCCTTGTTAATTTTTCCTTCTACACCTAGTTACAGTCCAAAGCCTAAAACAGAAACTTGCAGTGAAGAATAATGCTGCTGTTCAGTGATGAACCCGGTAATAAGAAATTTGAATTTGAGGTATTGTACCTTGGCCTGTGGTGTAGGGCAGTCATCGGTCTTTTTACTGCGATGACAAGGGGGAAGGATGCTTTCTATAAAATTACCCTGGACTTGCTTGCAATTAAGCCTGGGATACCGTTGGCTGAATAAATGTATTTACAGGTGTCTGACAGGTATTGGGGGGCGTTAGTAATTTATGGGAAACTGTTGCTTTTGCGCGTTGACACAAGAAATGATGAGTTCAAACGATCTCCTTGTCTCCCCATTGTCATACAAAAAAATGAGGTTATTGTGCTGATAAATGCAGGAGGCCACGCTCGTTGGAGCTTACAAGGTTTGGTGTAGTGCTGCTCGGTATTGTTCATGGTCTAGACAAAAGCAGGACTCACCTTTAAAAAGAAAAATAGAATAAAATAGTAATAGTGTTAGTGCGGATGGTGATGGAGCAACAGGCTGAGTCTGCATTCGGGCTTTCAAGCTCTGAAGCCCGGTAAATGCCTAGCACCGAGGTTTGTTTTATGTTTTCATTATCAGAGCGCTTTGAGGCACCACTTTTTTTCTTTTCTCTGCTTTGGTCGCTGTGGTAAAAGACAAGGAAGTATTTCTCACCACAGTGTGCTTAACCACAGAAGATTTCAGTTTCCAGTTTTTCCCCCCTTTGTGGTGCAGCTTTCTGTCTGATATGGGGACGCTTTGCTGCGTGCTAACGGTGTTAGAAATTAGCGTTATTTATTATTACTTATTAACGAGGCTGACAAAAAATCTGTCAGTTCTTGGAGATGGGGAGAGTTGATTTTAAACATACTGCTTCTATTTGTGTGCTGGCTGCCTTTATCTGAGCATATTTATTTGTTTGCCTTTTAGCCTGGCTCTATAGATGTGAGTAACTGAGGACGCACTCGTGAGTAGCGACTGCGCGGTGCTGCGCGAGGCCCTGGTGCGAGGCGAGTGCCTGGCGGCTCCCTAGGGAAGCACTGGGCTCTGCCGGGGCTTTGGGCCTGGAGACGGAAAGGGTTTGTCCCTTACTGGAGGGCAGGCGCTAGTTCTCCTTCCCAGTGACCCACTCAGCTGCCTCTCGAGTTGCAGGCGCTGCACAGCGATGGCAAACTGTGCAGGCTCAAACAGAGCTCCCAGCAGGCGCGCCAGCGGAGGTGGATGAGTTGCGCAGGACTCCAGTGGCACCTGGGCCGAGGCCGCACGCCCCTGGGCAGCAGTGCTGGGAGCCGCGCGTCCTGCAGGCTGCAGGCACTGCCCCGATGCCCGCTGAGGGGGGGGCGTAGCGAGCCCGTGTGAGGGCACGAGCCCTTCCTCCCATGGCATTTCCCCTTCTACATACCACATCGTGAAGTTCCTGCTGTTGCTACGAGCTGTCGGCCTTCAGCAGTTAAATGAGGCTTCTCTGAGGCTGTGCCCGCAGGAGCAGGGGCTGCCCGGCGGGCTGCGGGAGGCAGGCGTAGCAGGGGCTGGCACCGACGCCTGCCCTGCCCTCCGCCTGCTCTTCTGGCCCCAGCTCCTCCAGGGCGAGAAGCCTGCGGTTGCGCCAGGCAGTCCGCCGGTGGCCTGGGGCTGGGCAGCTGCGAGCAGCATCCCTCCTTGTGCTCTCAGTTGCTGCTCTGAACCTGGCAATGTTCAAAGGCTGCGAGTGGCCTCGGAGGTTTCTGTGGCAGAACATTGCCCCCAGCTTTCTGTCTTGCCGTGGCGAGGGTCATCGTTTCAGCCCTGAAGAGCAGGCACCATGTTTCATTGCATGGTAGCGTGAGTGACTTGGCAGATGCATCAACTGAGTTGTTCACGTCAGTTGGGCGAGCGAGTCCCGTGGTGGGTTCTCTTCTCCCTTGGAGCTGACTTTCCTGTTGTGTTCGGCCCCTTTCCACATAGAGGTGTAATCCCTATGGCCAAGAGCAGCAGGTGCCAAACAGCAGGGGAAGGCAGCGCGCTCCCCGCCATGCAAAGAAGCCTCCCCCAGGCCGGTTGCTGCCAGCCCGGCATTTCCCAGCTCGGGAGCACATCTGGGGCTGCAGCATCTCGCTGGGATCTGGGAACAGCTCAGGTGTGACGGGCACGGGCCTCCTGACGCAGGCCCCAGGGGAGTGGCTGTAACGTGAGATTCGGAATAAGTACCCGAGGTGCTTTTGGAGGCTGCTGTAAAGGACGAGCCGTCTGCCTGCCGTGCTCCTGGGTTTGCAGTGGGGACGAGCAGGGCCATCCAGGATGTCTTTTGGTGCTCCAGAAGTCCCTAGAAAAGCGCCTGGATGGGCAGCAGGTGCTTGGGTACGGCAGTAGGGACCTTGAGGTGTGCTGGGATGTAAGCTTGCTGTCTTCTGTAGCAAACCTTGCTTGAAACGGTTATTAATTCTCTCTCTTGCGTTCTGTAGGCACTGGAGAGAGTGGAAAAAGCACGTTCATTAAGCAAATGCGTATAATTCATGGCTCAGGCTACTCTGAAGAGGACAAAAAGGGTTTTACCAAGCTGGTATATCAAAACATCTTCACTGCCATGCAGTCCATGATCAGGGCCATGGAAACCCTGAAGATTCTGTACAAATATGAACAGAACAAGGTGAGTTTCTCACAATTTTTGCACGTGTTTTTAGATAGTGGGAGTTCTGGGTTCTGACGGGTAAGTTCCTGCTTGTTTGTGCCCTTCTGCACTGCAGTCTCAACCTCCCTGAATTCTTCTACCCTTTTTTTTTGGCGTATGTGCAGAAGGACAGCTCTTCATGATATTTTGTTGATATCTGACTCCATTTACTAGGTTGTGTTGAGGGATAAAGCAACTTTCTGCCTGGGGGAAAGAATCATTGTTTGTCCAAATTAAGTTGTTCTCAGGATGGTTTGCACGTAGTGGGTAGTGGGAGCAAGGAACTGGAACATGAGGTAGGAAGATGGGCTCTGTTTACTTATTTCAAGGGTTCAGCATTTGTAGGTGTGCTGGGTTTTCACTATGAATTGCTAGTTGCATCTGAACTGGAAGCTAACCGTACATGCTGGACACCTTTGTTTCAAGTTATCGCTGTTACTGCAAGCTATCAGGTTTTCTGATAAGCGTTGACCAAAGGTACTAACTTTCTTGAGTTTTGGTCTCAGCTTCAGCTTGAGTCACGTTTCTGTGGTTTGACTTGCCTACCTTGGGTTCAGGGATAATTTTTTCAGCAAAATCTGGTCTTAATTTTAGTTATTTGCAGGGGGGTGTTGAGGGTGCACAAAGAGACTAGGTTTTTGGAGTTTCGTTTCTTTAATGCTTCATGTCCTAATATTTTTAAGTGGAATCATATTTAATCTGTTCTGTCACACAGTAGCGTGGAGCTGATTTTTACTAACTGTTCATAGGGACTGGTTGTCACACTGGGAGTCCCCAAGTCTGAAAACCTTTTCTGCCTTCAGGGAGGCTCTGCAGCATCAGTGCTGAGAGCAGGCAGCGTGCAAGGAAGCTTGCCTTACTTGTGCTTTCCCTGAGGCATGGCAGAGGCACTTTGATAGCTGTAGTCTGTCACCTTTCACTTACGATAAGTGCAGAACTTGGCTTTATTTTTTATTTTTTCTAGTATAGGCAGAAGCTCTTTCCTCTTGCAAGTGCACCAAAAATTTCAGAAAGCAAACTTGCACGGATAGTAACTTCATGGATGCCAGGGCAGCTGTGATGGTTGTAGTCCTTCCTTTGCTTATAGATTGTAGAGTGGCTGTTTTTATTTTCTCTCTCAAAAGGGACTGTGGCTGAAGTATGCTAAAACAAACAAACAAACAAAACAAAACAAAAAAAAGAAACCCAGCATAACAGCCTGTTGTCCAAATGTAGTTTAGCCTCCTCCGAAGCTGGACAGTTGGGTTCTTTACAGTGGATGTTCTGCCTTGGAAGCTGTTTCAAAACACAGAGATCTAATGGTGTGTACCATCTTGATAGGTGAAGCCTGCTGCCATTTTGCATTTTATTCTGTGGAGGAGCCTGTGATTCTTTGGTGGAACTTTGCTGACATCTGCTATAAAAACATAACCCCCACCCCAACCATATTGAAGTCTAAATTCTCCATGTAATACCAATCTAGGGAAACTGGAGCTGTGATGTCTCAGGTGTATAGTTTACCATTGTTCCTCTGGTCTTTGCAGCCAGCGTGTGGATCCTTGAAGTCATAATACAGGGACTTAGTTCATCTGAGAGTTCTTTTGCTTTGGTTTTTGCTTTTCAATCTTCAGGCCAATGCAGTCCTGATCAGGGAAGTGGATGTAGAAAAGGTCATGACATTTGAGCAGCCCTACGTAAGTGCAATTAAAACATTGTGGAATGACCCTGGAATACAAGAGTGTTATGACAGGAGAAGAGAATATCAGCTTTCTGACTCAGCTAAATAGTAAGTACTTAACGACTGGTGGGTACTGGTAGATGCTAGCGATGCTATCACAAATAAAAACTATCAATTTTTTTTATTTTGAAGTCTAGAGTTTGTTTCAGAGGATGAGAACGCTGCAGTGGATTCCATGACATAGTTACTTTAAAATACATAGTACTTTCTCACTGAGGCATATGAGTCTTGCTATGTGTTTTAAACAAGTTGCATGGTCTCTGCTGGCTACATAGATTGTATACATAAATTCTTCAATAACAGAGCCTTAGGTGAAACTCGATTCTGAAACATAAGCATCCACTGTACTTAAACCTTTTCTGTAGTAAAGATTGTTTTCCACACACCTACACAGAGTTGATAAAGTTGTTCTTAATGTACCTGTTTATCCTCCAAAAGGGATGGTAGGTGAATTACTGTTCCCCAAAGATGTATTTTGTTATTTTTCACATTGCATTTTGGAAATGTCTCAAGTGACATTCTTGCTAGTCAAAGACTTAATGTAACAGTGTTTAAATTTGTGTATTTGTGCTGCAACCTAAGGTAGTTTTTTTTCTTTTAAATTGTGCTTCTTTTAGCTATCTTAGCGACGTGGATCGTATCGCTACTCCAGGGTATCTACCAACTCAGCAAGATGTGCTACGCGTTAGAGTTCCTACAACCGGTATCATAGAATACCCCTTTGACCTAGAGAATATTATCTTCAGGTACGGAAGGTGTATTCGTGTCACACTGAACTGAGAGGAATGATGCAGGTTCAGGAAAGATGAGTTCTGGATTGATTTGGAGTGTCCTGATGCAGGGTTGAGAGGCTTGAGTGAACGTATGTGCTGTGGTGTTGTGAAGTACCTGCTGAGGGGAACGGTGTTAGCATTTGTTGTAGCTTAAGTTGATGTTTCGGCTTGGAGCTTTTCCTTACAGAAGGTGAATTTTTAGAGCACATCTAACCATTTATCAGGAATTGGCGTCCTTCCTGAGAAGGATTACCTTGCTGGCACCTGGGGCTGAAGTGGTGTCTTGTAAGGCAGCTGAGAGAACTGTCAGAGTGGCATTGGTTCTCATTGTGTGCTGATCCTCTGCATTCGGATAGAGAATTGCAGCTACTTCTGTGACACAGTATGTATTTCTCTTCCTTAGAATGGTGGATGTTGGAGGTCAAAGATCAGAACGAAGGAAGTGGATCCATTGCTTTGAAAATGTGACTTCCATCATGTTTTTAGTAGCACTTAGTGAATATGACCAAGTTCTGGTGGAGTCTGATAATGAGGTAAGCCAAAGAGTGGGAGCGCTACAGGAGGGTGGCGGGAAAGGGGGTCTTTCTGCCTTCTTGGAGGTCAGTACCAAAGTGCTGGATTAGCAAGAATTGTTGGTTTTGGCCTTCAGTTCTTCCTATTGTGAAGAGAACATGAGCCTCAATGGATGATGATGTCCCTGAGGGCAGAGCATGGTACCTTCATGTACCTTCAAATTTGAAGGTACCTTCATGGTACCTTCAAATTATCTGTACTTCTCAAATGATACAGAAATACTCTGCGATTGCGGAGTCCTGTGTGTCTTGGAAGGTACTGTGCTATGTGAAGGGGTGCTCATGAAATTACCTGTTCCTGTGTTCCTCTTTTCCTCACCTGAATTACTTTGTGCTGTGTCTGCTGTCTTATTAGATAGTGACTGGTCTCTTGGAAGATGCAATACTGAGTTTTATGCCTGCTAAGGGATTAACAAAAATTGCATAAGGTGAATATAGTTATTCTTTTCTACTAGATAAAACAGGTAGTAGCTCACAAACTACCATGGCCAGTCTTCTCATGCAACTGCACAAAGTGTAAAATGATTTGTAAAAGTCCATTAATATTAACGACTTGCCAATTAAATTAAACTTGAATCCATTAGATACTGCATTTGCTCTCTGTTTACCTGATCAGTTTGATCCAGAATTTACTCGGGACCAAAGTATTCTGTGTACAGTATCTGAGATGCTAGATCAATGCAGATCTGTCTACGCGTGCAAATAGCAGAAAGGCATCTTGATCCTCATCTGTGAAAACTGCTTGCTCTTTCTTATTTCAGAACCGGATGGAAGAGAGTAAAGCTCTCTTTCGAACCATTATCACTTATCCCTGGTTCCAAAACTCATCTGTTATCCTCTTCCTGAACAAGAAGGATCTGTTGGAAGACAAGATCCTGTACTCCCATCTTGTTGACTATTTCCCGGAGTTTGATGGTGAGTGGCTTTTAAGGAGGAACACTAAATTTAGAAGGAGAAATGGGGGTGGTTTGGTAGGATTTTTTTTAAAAGAAACTCAGATCTAGAGATGGCGGTAAAAACTCCTGATTTCAAAAGGAATACCTACAATGAGCAGATGTCACAAAAATGTCCTGATCATATGTAGATAACAGAGATCTGATCTAATGAACCTCTCCTAGATGATTAATTGAAAATTATTTTCCATTAATATGTGCTTTAAAGTGTTAAATGATGGAACTTGACTACCTGGATGCTTGTGCATATAACCTATTTTACAAACGTGCTAATTCACTGGCATACTGGGCATCTTAACCCTATAGTCAAGAGGCAATTTGAGTCCTCGTTTTGAGAACCTGACTGGTCAAATAGCTGTTCACATGTTGGTGCTGAAAAACCTCAGGTAGCATTCAATTCCTAATAGGGAGCTGTATGCAGCTGTAGAAAACCAATATCTATGTGAAACAAATTTCCATCTGAAACAAAATTCCTTAGCCAAAATGACATTTCCAGCTCTACACTTCTGGTAGTACATCTGTGCAGGGTTGAAAATAAATGAACGTAGTGGAGAATGAGGTCAGGCAACACGCTTCTTTCCGTGCTGTCATGTATTAACTCTGTTGTTACGTTCTTAAAATGGTGAAGTCAGAATTGCTGTTTTGCAAACAGCTTGCTTCCTTTAAATGACAAATGCAATTGCTTCTTATCAGTTGTTCTCCCACTTCTGTAGTCTCATGCCCCCTGCTGTCTGAGAGCACAGGCACTCAGAAATCAGCAGTGGTGGAAAACATGCCTTTTTTGCACAGTCTGCCTATGGCTATTGGTCGAATAGCGCTTATTTCTAATATAATTCAACAGCTGGAGACAAGATAGCAACTTTAGGAAGTGCCATATACTTTCACCTTTTTCATCTTGGTAATTGCTGTAGCTGTTCCAGGAATGCTGCATGGCTCACGAGTGGGAGGTAGCCCATCAGATCACCTCTCACGAAATGGGCCTTGCCATGGAGAATGTGAGAACGCTGAAAGGAATATCAGTGTGGTGACTCAGAAAAGGTGACTTTTCTGAGGAACTGTCAGCAATATGAAGTAAACAGCGACAAGAATTTCCACTTCATACCTCCTTTCAGTTGACCAGCCAGACTACAGAGTTGGCTGAAGATGACCTTTGTTTGCCTAGCATAGTTGTGTCCTTCAGAGCATAAGACCCATTTATATATTAAGGAGAAATATAGATCCTAACACCAGAGGAGGTAATTGTGTTACATATATCAAGTATCTGTCTCTGTTATCTAACGGAAGCAGCACGAACAGGGTTATACCAAATTCTGTATTTCTAAGTGCAGTCTGAAGTAACGCATTGGTGTCTGTCAGAATTCTCAATGTCAGAAAAAGATTTTGGTCTAGGTAAGTGAAGAGCATAAAATATTTCAGGTTCTAGGACTCTTATGCAATAAGTGATCATAATTTCTTCTTTATAGCCATGGAACCCATAAGAAAAAGTGTACTAGTAGTAATTCTGGTGGCTCACACCAGGGGATGTGCTTAGCACAACTCTGTTAACTGTTCTTTGTTTGCTGCAGGCCCGCAGAGGGATGCACAGGCAGCCCGTGAGTTCATTCTCAAGATGTTTGTGGATTTAAATCCAGACAGCGATAAAATCATCTATTCTCACTTCACATGTGCCACAGACACAGAAAACATCCGTTTCGTCTTTGCAGCTGTCAAGGACACCATCCTACAGCTCAACCTGAAGGAATACAACCTGGTTTGACCTGCTCTGTTCTTGGCCCTAGAGAGGATTCGTTGTGAAGAAAAGACAGGGGGGGAAAAAAAAAAAAAAAAGAAATTTTAAACATGACAGGAAAAAAGTTTTAATTTTTGATGATGTAATGATTGCAAATTGTCTGATCTGTGGAGTGGCAAGTGCTCAGTGTTATCCTGGAGTCTCATGTCTCTGTCCACAGAGTAGCTGATTTCATACTTTTAACAAATTGCTTTTATTTCACAGTTAACGGGGATATGCCTCATTTCTTCAGCACCTTGCTCACTTCTTAATTTTTGCCAAACAGCTAAGGCAGTCTCATCTCAAGCTTTCCTTTGTTGCTTAGCCACTTTTTTTCCTTTTCATTCCCATGGTGTATGTAGAAAAAATAACTTTCCAGCCAAGATTGTGAATTCACTGGACTGTGGGAGTGTGGATTGCTACTGGTCCCTGTGCCTCGTGCTATAGGGTGCCTCTGGTGTAATTTGCTAATCCTGCTTGCTTCCCTCCCACCCTTTCCCTTCCCTTCCCCAGGACACGCTCCATGGTTCACTGTGATGAAATGTTGGGGAAGAACAATTGTTCTCCAACTGTTGTGCAAAAAAAAAAAAAAAAGGCAAAACAAACAAAAAAAAGCCATCACTTTTCCATTCTTTATATGTTCTAGTTCTGAGCTATTTTTTCTTCAATTATAAAAGGTATGGAGACTGTGATTTTTTTTTTTTTTTTTAAATTATTGATGTTCTATACGTAGTTTGCTACATGTTGCTGTATTTTGCTCATGGACTACAAATGATGGACGCTCTTGGAGCAATAGCTGCTGAGCCTGGGGAAGTGCCTGACTGTAATTATTCTTTTATTTTATTTTATTTTAATTTTTTTCACGCACATACACACATCCCCCCCACACCACAAGCGCACGTGCGCACACATGTGGCTCAGTTTGCGGGGAGTAACTCTCCATTCTGTTGAGCAGAGTACGTGACATCAAGTGAGCAACTTCTCTATGCAGCAAATGTCAAAAGCACACTAAGTAATAGTGGCAATTAAACATCAGATTTTGGCTGGATTGAAAATCTTAGTCTTGTGCCACCCTCTAGTTTTTTTCTTGCTGCTAGTAGCAAACAAGCCTTGTTTATTGCATTTCGTGCCGGTGTGTTGAATGGATTTGTAAGAACTCCTCAGTCCTGTCCAGCTTGCAGATTTTTAGGGAGGACCAGAGCTGGTGGGTCACAGACTTCAGGACGTAGGTAGAGTTCTTACTTAAAAAGGTTGTGGATAGCTCTTGGAGGGAGTGGCAACTTTCTCTTTCCTGTTTATGCATTCCCCCGAGGCACATGCTGCTGTGTTTCTCTTCAGAGAAGTATGGATCCTCTCTGGAGGACTTGCACACATATTTGCTCCAGGGTGCATGTGATAATCAAGTTACAGTAGTTGTGGCTGGAGCATGTGGCTGCTATGGAATCCAGAAAGCCCTACTGTGGTTGCACTTTCGTTTAGCTGGAGAGTAGAGGCAGAGGCAGCAGGGTTTGCTGGTGTGAGCGGAAGGTAGGGGTGGAAGTAATTCTGGATTCTAGATGCCAAATAAAACTCCATCCACTAAGCAGAAGGAAGTGGAGCCTTTGCACATTAGACAGCTTTTTCCAGGCACCAAGGCAAGTGGAGAAACGTGATGAATAACGCTAGCCTGGATGACAACTGCAGAGGCGAGACCAGGAGTGAGTAGGAAACAGATCTGACCCACCTCTGGACCTGTGTGTTTTAGCTATCACTAATGCTTCTATTTCAATTCCAGAAAGTAGCATTGGGTCCAAATTCTCTGGATCAACCAGTTTGCCCCCTTGAAGGTTAGTAGGCTGCCGGTAGATAAAGATTAAATGGACTGCACTGTTGAAGGGGGCTGTTGATATTTTGTCTCTTTTGTAGACAGAGCACTACATCAGTGTTTTACACATCATATAAGAGTAGATCTTTACTGTCCAAGATCCTTAAGATGCTTTGATCTAGAACACTAAAATCTGGAGGGATGTTATTTTGAGTAATTCTGGTTTTAGGCCCTTCTTGTCCAGAATAGCTGAGGGAAGCCTCTGCATGTCTCAGAGCACTACAGAAGAAAGCAAGCTCTGCCAAGTGTGATCAGAGAGCTTAAGTTGGAACAGCAGCCATGGGACCAACAGTTGAAGAGCCAGTCTGACAGAGTGGTGATGCTGAGGGGAATACAGCACCTCTTTAGCCATGCTCTGGACTCCATTTAACATTTGGGAGAAATGAGAAGGATTCCCGTGTGTCAGACAGTTTTGCATCAATTTTATTGCATTTTTTTTTGTCTTTATGCCAAAATGGTCCATTTTGTAGAGACTGTCCTATAAAGAGGAGTTTATAGTCATCTACGTGTATTCTAAATGCTGTTCATCTGAAGCAGATGGCAGCACCAGCCTCTTCTGCTTCCTTGATCCTCATGTAAATGGTTCACACTACAACTATTGCCAGCAATGGGCCTGGCACAGAGAAATAGAGGCTCTTGGAAATAACTTGCCAGAAGTATTTTCCAAGATGAATGATGGTGGTACCTTCCCACTTGAATCAGTAACTTTTTTTGGTTTTGAGTGCTCTCCTCCTCCAAGAGCTGTTGCCCTGGCAGAGGGGGAGGGATCTTTGCTTCTCTGTCTCTTGCGGAGTGGATCTGCAATGTGGTAGAGAACTGTGGGAGGCTGTCAGGACAAGATTTAGGCGTGTGCTGTACCTTGCTGACCAGGTGCTTGGTGTAGCTGTTGGCCCAGTAACTGGCCCGGTGTGATGATTATCACTGCAAAGGGGAAGGGCAAATGTTATGCGATGGCTGACTCCTGTGTTCCCGAAACCTTGCTTTCAGTTAGGGGAGGAATGGGTCAGACTTACACACATAATTTGGAGTTGTCTGCGGTCTGTGCTGTGTGTGAGGAGATGCCAGTGCTGGCACATGCTTCTAGCAAGTAGTAGCTCATGTGCCTCCGGCTTGGCCAGTGAAGCGTTCCTGCAGAACTGGTTCGCATCTCTGTTGGCTGGCCCTTTGGCAAACGCCTGCCCTAGAGAAAGTGCCAAACCTTAAACCAATTTGCCTATATCATCTTTTCGGAAAGTGAGGCCAGTCAGAACTTTCCATGGGTCAAGGTAACGGATTGAGCTCAGACAAGAGGTGGCATTGGGTTCTTTTAGGGAATCTGAAGTCTGAGTCTGAGGAAGTGGTCTCTTGGCTAACCTCTGCTCCTTGTGCACTTTTTATTTTTGTTCTGCTGAAGAAACCAATGTACTTTGAACCAGTTTGAAACTTGAAGTCAGTGAGGAGAGGACCATCCCATTTCTTTGCACCGTTCTGTGTGGATTGGCCACCTGGTGAGCCAGCAGTTCCTTCCTGCTTTGGCGTGTCAGATCGCTCCAGCCCCTCCTGCCCGTCTCCCCTTTTCCTGGAGCTGGATTCTTTGGTCTGTTGTTGTTGCTTCCTAGCAATGTTGGCCTTGCGTTCAACTATGGTTTTTCTTCATGTGTTTTATTGGTTTTTTAAAAAACAGAACACACTCTCACACACAGAAGGAAAAAACAAAAAACAAAAACCTTCCAGAGTGTGCTGACCATTGTATTGTACTGTACAGAGCCCGGGTTGTTAGAGTCCAGCAGAGATAAAGTGTGTTATGCAGCACCCTTTTTTTTTTTTTTTTTTTTTTTTTAAAAAAAAAAAAAAGTATGGTTTGTGCCAATGCCCCTTCTTTAGTAGTGCCAGAGACTCTTTACAAGTGCCAATGTGGTGGAAATTATTTGGTTATACTTGTATATTATAGGATCCTGATTTAAGACAATTTAAACATTATCCTATTTAAAAAGATACTATATAAAATGCTGTTTTTAAACCTTGTCATTTGCAATGCATGTATTGTTGTGCGTGTTGGGGTGGGGGAAGGGAAGAGGGTAGGGTAAAGGAGTTTCTGAATACGATGCCCAGTGTCAGGTTCTATTCAGGCTCCAAACTGTCTCATTCCAGTCTAGGAGTGTGATTGTTTCTTGGAATGATCCAACTCTGACTGCTGGGCACCAACCCTTACTACAGAAATATCTGATGGAAATTGATTTTCATATCTTTCTCCTGAAATAAATTCTCTGTTTGAAATTGGAATAAATTTTGTTCCTAAAAGCCGTGGTAATCGTGCATGTATTTCTTCACTCCTCTTCCTCTTCTTCCCCTCTTTCTGTTTGGCTGGACAACTTTGGACAACTTTGGTGCCCTGCAGGGCATCTCAGCGTGAAGCACACTGACCTAGCTGGCAGGGTTGGTCCTGCTCAGAAAATCAGGACTCTGAGGCACAGAAGCAAAATCTGCTTTGGCAAATACGAAGTATAATATGCAGTATAATATGTAATATACAGCATGCTGTACAAATAATAGTTCTCAGTTTTGGAGAACAGCTGAGAAGGGTTTTAAAATACAAAGATGCCATGGTGGCAACTAGACATACAGGATTTTTGCAGTGCAATTGTGGAGTTGTCAGTGTTTGCTGGTAACTTTTATTGTAGTGTCAGCCCCTTTCAAGCACAGTTCTTAAAGGATATGTATTGCCTATAGGAGAAACTTCAGTGGGATCACACCTGCTTCCAGTTCTCGTTGCTAGAAGCAAGGTCTGAAACATGAAACACTGCTTAGTTTTCTCCCTTTAGGAGTCCAGAGATGGATGGCTGTAAAAGCTTTCACGAAGTGATTTCCTGGGGTGGAATTGCTGGAAATTACTTCTCCTTCCCCGGCAATATTCTACAGAAATTTCAGATTAAATAATCTGGGAGTGGGTGGAAATATATAACTTCCTCTGTGTAAGGTTACCTGGGTTTTCAGGAAGCTGCAAGCAAGGATGTTCTACTCCCTTCCCTGTAACTTAATGCACGAGGGAAGCTGCAGATGCTGGGTAGCCTGGGGTGCTGTGCTTCATCTTGACTGAGGAAGGCCACACCAGTCTCTGGCTGTGATACTGCCAGGCATTTGTGAGTGGTTTCATTTTCTGTTTCCTAATTAAGGGTGAGTGTGCAATGCTTTTCTTGGTAGCTCTGTGTTCTTACCACCTGGGCAGCATGATGAAATAGTAGCTGAAAGTGTTTTTTCTTTCCTCATGGGTTCATACATAGAACCGTTCTTTGCAAAGGGTCTATATAACGTGCTCTGTGCATAGTAACAACTGACCCCTTCCTTGAAGGGGCTGAGGGACTTGGAACGAATGCCCAACATCCCCAGCTGAGGGTGAGAGGCCTCGTGCTGTGGCCTCAGCAGCCTCCGGCCGTGCCACACGTGCGGGCGCACCGCGCTTGCCGTGGCTCTGGAGCGCTGGAGCCTGCTCAGCACTGCTGCCATGGGGAGGTCCCTGCTGGGCCTGGCACAGCCAAGGGAAAGAGGCAGCTGGAGCAGCCACCGGCAGTGCGATCCCCGCGGCTTGCTCACAGTTGCTGCCTTTCCCAAGGGCCTCTCAAATGCAGCCGGGGTCAACTCCTCCTGCACAGCTGTGAGCCCCTTGCCTCCTCTGTACCCCTGTTTGCTGAGCGGCTGCGGCAGCTGTGTCCCGGGTCTGGGAGCACCCGGCCTGCACGGCGGGGCCCTGGGGAGCCCAGTAGGGCAAGGATGCAGCCCTGTCCAGCAGCTGTTTGCAGGGCACCGGGGAAAAGTGAGCCATTGGGATGGGGCCAGCAGCCAGGCGGGCGTTCTGGAAAGCTCCGGCAGCCCTGGGAGCAGAGTTCTGCTTCCAGCCGCTCCAGGCCTGGCCGTTAGATGTCACTGCCCACACCACAGCGGCTCCCTGGGATGCTGAACACAGGTGGGCTTCAGGCATTAAATCGGTTTCTGTCTTTTTCATACCCAAAACACGCAGAATAAGAGGGCAGAGAAAGAGAAAGCAGGGTTTCCCTTGTTCTTGGACAGCCATCATCCCCGCAAGAGAAAGCTCATTCCTCTATTACATCTGCTTCCCTGGGAAAGCTAGGAAAGCATCTGTCCAGTGTGAGAAGAATAAGATGTTGTCTGAGCTTTATAAAGCAGCAATGAAGCCTCCTGCCTGTGCTTCAGCTTCCTCTGCCCTGCACAGCCTGCCCTGGTCCAGCACCCCCGGCCTTTAGTGCCTGCTCTTGTCTTCTGAAGGCTGCTGGGTCCTGCCTCCAGTCTCACTGCTTGCTTCTCTCAGGCCTTGCAGCCACTGTGGTGAGTTCCAGAGAGCTCAAGGAAAGTACAGGATGACCAAGGGTCGCTCCGTAACAGAAACCAGGCTGTTGTGGAGCAAGGGCATTTGAATAAATACCGCAGTAACTGGTTTTGGATGGTAGTGCTTTGGAATACAGGTGGAGAAAAGTTTGTCTGTTTAATTAAAAGAGTTATAGTGACTGTGTCCCTACAACCAAAGCAGTAAGAACTGATGGGAAAAAAAAGATGGAAAAGAAAGTTTGTAAAAATCACCTTGGACAGAAGCTTCTTCCTTCCCTTTGGTTTATAAACGTGGCTGAAAATGAATTGTAAGTGTAGTTTCCTCTGCATGATACCTCAGTAGCTTCCCAGCAAAAAATAACACCATAAGCAATTTCTAAAATGAACTCTTGCCTGTGGACTCGGACATACCAGTCATGTCTAGCTTGGTTTTGCTATTTTATCTTCTGTGGCACAGTCTGACAAGGAATTTTAGCCCCTTTGAGCAACTTTTCTGACCTCTGTACTACCCTGGGTTGAGAACTCAAGGCTTCAGAGCACTGTTCGCGGCTCCCAGAGCTGACCTGCTGACAAGGCTGGTGTTTGGGCTGCGTGAAAGCTGCTGGGTGCTCCGGGTGGCAGAGGGAGGTTGTGGCTCAGCAGGGGCTGTGGCTGCAGCCTGGGGCTGTTCCGTGTGCCCAGCTGGGTGCTATCAGCTGCGGCTGCTCACCACTCCTGCACTGCTCTGACAATTGCTCCTGCCTTCATCTCAGGTGTGGACATGTAGCTCCTGGCCATGAAAGAAAGGCATTTGCATGATGCATTTGAAATACTGGTCTCTCCTCCCTCCCAGGGGCTCAGCCTTTCAGTCTCAAATGCTGCGAATGGCTGATTGCCTCTGCTCTTCAAGGAGCCTCACTGAAGCTGTCGGGTGAGGACATCGTTGACATTTCTGTTTAGGAACATCCCAGCTCAGCTTTTGCTTTGCATCACTTGATTCAGATCAGGTTAAATGCTGTAAAGAAATCCAGGGGAAATGGATGCCTTTCCCATCTGGGCCCAGAACCCTGGCATCAGTGCTGCTTTATAAAGCTCAAATGACATTTTATTCTGCTCACACTGGACAGATGCTTCCCTTAATTCCAAGCTGCAGTCTTCTGCTTTGTTGAAAAGGATTTTTAGATGTAAGGCTGGGTCAGTTCAGGAGTTTCTGAGAACCTTGGAGAGCAGCTGCGAACCTGAAGAGGGCAGCGTGTGCGTGGAGAACCCCCAGCGCCTGTTCCCTGCCTGGAGCCAGCACCCGCAGCCAGGAGTGCGGTACCTTGGGGGCTGGGGGCTCCTCAGTCACAAAACGGCGGGGGAGCCCTGACAAGTTTTTGAATTACAAGCTTTGGAAAGTACCGGGAATGGTAACTTCTTTGTATTCAGGGTTTCTGCAGGTGCTGTACGGGGCCTAACCAGTTACCTTTATGCACAGGTGAGCATAAGGAAAACTGAGCGCTCTCCAGAGGTGTATCTTGAAAAATAAAACATATCGGGTTGTGTGTTAACACGAGAACTTCAAGCTTGCTGCTACATTTTAAAAACTCGGGCATTGTATTTCTGCAGTCAGGAAACTTTTGTTGTAGACTGTTGATTAAAGTATGTACAGGGTTAAGATGGTTTAAGAATAAGGGGTGGTTGGTAAAATTAAGCTTGATCAAAACTTTTTTGAAGTTGGAGTTCGCAAAGACAGATGCTCTCACTGGTAGTTTTCTAAACTTTGACCTCTAGTCTTTGATTTTAGAATGTCATTTGTCTGTTCTAATCTGAAGAAGTATGCTGGGTTCCTGTGCTTTAACCAGGCCTGTTTTTTTGTCCCTTCTCTCTGTGCAGTTAGAAGAATGGTAATTTTGCCATGTTTGAAATCTGCGTGATACAAAACTACCGCAGTACTTCTAGCAACAGAGAGGCAGGTTTGGCCCCTTCACCCCCTCCCCCTCCCAGTTTCCCTTAATTTATTCAGCTGTCTGATTGCTTTTTCTGTTACTAGACCAGCCACACCACTTGACTGAAAACCCCGCTCCGTGCCCCAGCCAGGCTTGCATTGCATTTATCTCATTAACTCAAGTTCCTTCTGTGCCTGGAGGGCCGGGGCTCTCCTGTCCCAGCTGAAATCCCTCAAGAGCACAGCAAGAGTTCAGGCCAGAGCAAAGCTGCGCCACTGAGGAGTGTAAGTGAAGTGTTTGCTCTGCGGATGTGTGTAGGCTCAGATTTTCTCCTGTTGTGGCCTGTGGTGTCATTGCAGCACAATGCTCAACGGGTTCCTGTGCCTCCCAGCTCTGAGTCTGAAGTGGCTGCATGCTGTCTGCAGCAAAGTGAGGAGAGGAACCAGCCCTCCTAACAGCACAGGAAATCGGTCTGAATAGAAGATTACTACAGAGCTCTCCTCTTCCCCCCGCCCTGCTTGGACATACTTTGAACTTTGACCACTGTCTCACTTTGAATCCCAGTCAAAACCAGTACGTCTGGAAAGCCACGTGGTGGGGGAGAGGCAAGTGAATGGAGCTGGTGTTTTCATACTCGGAACTCAGAGCCGTAGGTCTTGGACTGCCCTTTGTCTGTGTAAAACGTGCCATACCCGTCACTTCTATCATGTCTTTCCTCACCGCCCAGCAATGGCAGTGACCTCAGCTCCGAGGAGAGGCAGGCGCTGGTGGGGGGCCCTCAGCTCTCCCTCAGCCCCCCTCAGATCTCGGTGCACCACGCGTGCATCGCTGCGTCTGGGCGAGGGCCTCCTCAAAAAGCTGCCTCACAGATTTTTATTTATTTATTTTTTTCCTGCAATTCTGTAGAGAATTGAAGAGTTTTGCTGACAATTTTTACTGTTAGGAAGAGCCTGCACTTCTGCAATCTCAAGTCTTCTCTTAAAAAGTATTTGCGATTTTATTTCTGCTTTTTGAGCTTTGTGAGAGGCTGGGGGGCTCTGCGCCCGCTGGCACCGGGGAGCTGCCACCTCGCCCACCCCTCTCCTTGCCGGGGCAGTGAGCGGCCAGGCTGGAAGGTGCCTGCGACTGCGGGTCAGGGTTGCCCGCTTAGTTCCTGCCACCGGCTGCTGGGGACCTTCATGTTCCTTGGGGGTGTCCAGGGCACGGGACACAGCTCCTGGCTTTGTGACTTGGACAGGATTGCTGTTTCGGTCACAAGAGGCACATTATGGCTGGGGATGTACCAAAATGTTTTTTCCAGATCAGCTGTTGTGAAGTAAACTTGAAAATGTAGTGGGACCTGGAAGTCCGGGCTTTTCCTTGTCTCTTCTATTTTATTTTTGTCAGTGAAATCCCAAGCACCGGACAGAAAGTTTTTTCTTTTCATCCTCTTGCTAAGTCACTTGCCAGATGTCCAGATCAATATCCTTCAGATGTAATATTTTTAAGCTCAGTTTCAGAAGGGGGGGGGGGGGTCTTTAAGTTTTGTCCAAAACTATGAAGTATTGGAAAAAACATTGGAGACATTGGGATTTGGCCAACCTCTTTTCAGTGGTCTGTGGGGACAGGACATGGGGCAATGGCCAAAAAATGGAGCCCAGGCAGTTCCGCACCAGCATGTGGAAGAAATTCTTCCTGGTGAGGGTGACAGAGCTCTGGGACAGGCTGCCCAGGGAGGCTGTGGGGTCTCCTTCTCTGGAGATATTCAAGGCCCTTCTGGACGCCCACCTGGGCAGCCTGCTCTATGGAACTGCTTTGGCAGGGGGGTTGGACCCGGAGAGCTCTTGAGGTCCCTTTCAACCCCTACAGTTCTGTGATTCTGTGAAACTGTTTGCTGAGCACCAAGCTTTGGTGGTTCTTCTCTTTGCTGCCAACTTCACTAAAAGGATCCAAATGTCTAGAAGTGCCTTGAGGGACACCTGCATGTGGCAGGGAACTTGCCAGGACTTCTCTGGTGGGCACCTGCCTGGGCCCAGCCACAGCAACCAGAGCTGCCACCAGCAACCCAAGCCTCTCTCATCTTTTGTCATGTTTCTTCAGCATCTTCAGAGGGAGGACTGGTTCTGCTGCACACACTCGCAGCACTGAGCATGGCAGGATTACCATCACCAGGGCCCTTGGCCAATACTGTAATATGCAGCAGAGAAACCCCCGTGATTTTATGGGTTGCTGATGATCTAATACCTGTACCTTTCACTCTTGTTTCCAGTACAACAAATCTCTTGAATCTCTGGGTGTGATTTCTTTCCTGAAACACTGAAACGGGGCCTGCTTCTGTGGAGTTTGTGCCTCAGTACAGTGGTTGGATGTTATCACAAAGTATAGGGGCTTGTAGGAAGAGAAGGGTGACAATATGGTTAAAGCACGGGGACAGGAGCAGGGCTCCCAGTTCCGTTTCCTTTATAGCTACAGATTGACTTTATCCTTTTATAGACAGGCAGAGATCTGAGATAAAACTACGTATTGCAGCAGTGTCTTACAGTCTATTCTCAAGGCCCGGCTGTGCTCAGTGCTGTGCAATGCTGCATTGTCCTCTTGCTGAGAGTGAGGGTTGATGCTCTCGCTGCCCACAGTGTCTGGCTTTAACTGGGACCACAGCCTTCACTCCTAAATGAATCTGTGCAGCTGGCTGGTGCCCATGCTCGGTGTTATTACCTCTTGGGATGGGCTGGTGGTACCCACGTGGAACAGCAAGAGGTTTAGATCTCTTCTGCACCCCTGTGGTACCCAGAAAACGTGGAATTTTGATTTTGGTGGGCAGTCAGCCCTCTGAGCATGCCAGGTGTGTGGGGTTCTTCTTCTCTCAAACCACCACCCTTCTCCCTGCTTCGTCTGTCCTGCTCCATGCCCTGGGAGGGTGGGAAATGAGGTGGGAAACAAGGCAGCACCCCCGCAGGGTTCTCTGCTTCCGGGTAGGCTGGGCAGGCGTCGTGGTTTCCAGGAAGCCTCTGTGCCTCCTCTTCTCTGAAACCCTGCATCCTGGATTTCGGGTAGCTGGCTCTGGTGCTCGTGCTGTCCTCCACCTAAGAAGTGGCCACTGGCGAGGCTTATCACAGGGCTGCCCTGGCATGGGGAAGGCTCATCCACCCCCAGGGCACCAGCAGGGACATGGTGTGAGCAGTCCTGCAGCCCAGGCACTCCTGGTGCTCTGTGCCCTCTCCCCTTCCCTGCCTGCTCACGTGGCATCACATGGGGGAGATGATCTCCTGCTGGAAGATCACTCATTGACTTCTTCAGTTTTGACCAAGCCCTCTGCACTGCTGAGAGGGGGCAAAGAGGCTGTCCCTGCCCTGAATGCCACGCTTGACACCTCTTCAGTGGGTTTAGGTGGGACAGAAAATGGAGGCTACTGGTTAGGTAGAAACTTCCAGCTTGGGATTCAGCACTTTGGGCCATTACTTTCTTCTGAGCTGTTCAGGACTGGAGCCAGACTGATACAAATTCAAATCATAGAAGGCTCTCAAATGCACATGCAGTTTATTGTTTTTATGTATTTTTACAACAGTGGAGCTACAGCAAGAGGGGAGAAATGAGGCAGCGAGTTTCAGAGGTAGGGGACGGCATCAGTAGTGAAGCAGGAGCTGAAAGTGTTGTTCCCCCTGGAGCTGGGACAACCCTGTAACCCCAGGGCATGGGCAAGGGTGATCCAGGCATCACAAATGCCAGGGGCGGGGAGGAGGTTGCTCTTTGGATCCCCCAGGAACATGTCCCAGTAGCTGTGGTCACCTCACTCGGGCCTGCCCTGCTGCTCTCGCTGGAGCCACAAGTGGTTTGGCCAAAGGGCAGCCCGGAGCAGGGAAGGTGCGCGGTGCACGTGGGTGCTCCCTAGCTCGCATGGTGAACAGGCTCAGTCAAGGTGCAAATTCTGCACAAAGCCCCCTGCTTTGCTGGAGAGAACTCCTTGCCACATCCATGAGGACTGGTGGAAGAAGCTTCCCAGGGAGAAAAGAAGCAGCAGCAGGTGAGTGTGAGCCCTGGTGCATGAGCTTTCCAGGGCAGCAGCTGGGTTGTGTGGAGTCATGCCGACTTCATGATGCTGTCAACCCAGGGAAGGTAGGGAGCAATGTGTGTGTAGAAGCCAATCCGGTTCTTGTACTGATAGGAGAAGATACCATAGGCTTTGTTGTTGCAGACAAGTGGTCCCCCAGTATCACCCTATAAAATAAGAGAGATCAGTGTTGACTGGGGGGAAGGTGGGTGCATTTGCAAAGAACAGGGAGGCTGCAGATATGAGGACAGAGCTTTCCAGGAGAATTTGGGACTTTCTGTGGGTGTGGACAGCTCTGGGTCCAAACAGGACCTGTAAGTTCTGTCTGGGACCAGCACAGTGACAAATAGTATAGCCTGAAGCATCACTTCATCTCCACCCTTCTCTTGGCTGCACAGCACTACAAAATGCATTCAGCCCAGCTCTGAAATTTAGGGCAAACCCCTCTTCAGCCAAGCTGTTGTCCTGTTGCGCAGAATCCTGGGTGTTGTGCACAAGTGTGGTGCCCCTGTGATGGTTAGATCCCTGGAAATCAAGACCCACGGCACCTCTTTAGCTCCTGTGCCAGGACAGCAAGAGTGGGATGCTGGTGAAGCTGACTGGGGGGGCTGACAATGACAAGCAATTTTAGACAGCACCTCTTCAGTGGAGGTTTTAGCCCAAACCATGTTGTGCCTAGGACCTGTCTGAGTCCTGCCCTGCAGCCATCCACTCCCCATGTCCAACTGACCTCTTCAGGCACTCCAGCAGATCCACTGTTGGCACAGATCAAGTTGTTGGCAAGTCCAGGGTACACGGTTAGGCAGTCCCTTTGTTTGTGGATGGTGACGTTGGCTTCGTGGAATGTCGCAGTGGGTGCCTTGTGGCCCCAGCCAGCTATGCTGCACACTGTCCCTCCAGAGGCCTTTATTTTTTGGAAGGAAATGGTCCTAACATAGCTGTTGCTGGTAGCATTGCCTTTCAGCTGGGCAAGGAGACAGAAAATATAGAAATAAGTATTTTGTCTGTAAATGGGTTGTGCTGAAGGATGTCCCCTCCCACTCCATTGTCACAGCTCAGCCCTGGACGTAGTGAGTTCGGGCAGACAGGACCACACAGGCGCTGCGGGTGGGCAGTTACCTTCAGCAGGAGGATGTCATTTCCCTTCATGGGATTGGTGAAGTCTGGATGGCAGTGATAACTCTGGACTTCAAACATTTGCCAGCTTTCCTCTCTTCTCTGAATGTTGTGGGCTCCAAGGATGACAGTCAGAGGTTTGTGGCTAGTGAGAATGAGCACAGTGTATGTCATTGACTTTGTCTTGGTGATACCAAGGCATAGCCTGGGGGCATGGATTGGGCTTTGAAGACTGGTGAGAGCAAGGAGTCCTGCAGGTGAGCCCACCCAGCCAGGGGGCAGAGTGAATCACTGGCTGACAGAGTGGGGCTCTGCATGCCATGGGTTACTTTGCCTCTGGATCTCAAGATCAACTAATTTTGTCTAATGCTCACAAGGACCATTGGCAGCAGGGGCTGCCTTTGGAAAGTGGGGAAAGATCTGGGGTAGGGGACAGCCCTCAGCCAGGCCAGATTCTTCTGATGCTCCTTTCTGCCCTTCAGGCCTGGAGCTGCCAGTATCGATACCCAGAGCATGTGTGTGAGTAGCTGGGCCCCTTCTGCCTGCCACTGCCCCAGCTCCTTGAGCTGGAGGGATGGAAGAGAGCTGGGAAAGCAGCTCACCGATGAGACCATTGAATTGTACAGCAGCCTGGCAGGTCAGTGGTGGCAGAAAGGGCAGAGCCTGGCACCAGCCACCCCTGTTAAGCCAGCAGGTCAGTGGCAGCAAGGGGAGAAGCTGGCCCAATTTCTGACTGTTCACATCTAGGAATGGACCACAGAGGGGGGAAAAAAGAAAGATAAGCATCCGAATGTGTGCTGGGGAGGCTGCAGGGTTGGGCGGCTTGAGTAGGAACCGCAGGCAGAGCCAAGTTGCTGGGTGCCAGCCCATCCTGTCCCTGCAGTGTGGCCTCACTCCAGGCTAGAAAAGGCTTTGTTGCTGAAGGAAGTGACTGGAGTTATCAGACCTCCGTCTAGGATCATGGCAGCTCAGCAACCTCAGTGTGCCAGGTGCTGTGCAGAGAAATCTTACCTGAAACACTGAGCTGCTGTCATCACCCAGCTGGGGGCCACCAGGAAGCCCCCGCAGAAGTGGCCGTTCTTCCCTTCCAGATAAGCCATGTAGGGTCTGGCGGGGGCCTTGGCTCTGCCTGCTCCTGCCATCCGGTTCCAGGCGTGACCTGCAATGTGTGGGGCTGAGGACGAGGGGCCAGGAGGGGCTGCCGTACGCACTGGCCGAGACTCTGCCTTCCCCAGCCCTCGCCCCACACTGTGCCCGCTCTACTCACTGGCTTTGGCCGGAGGACATGCCACCAACAGGAGGGCGAGCAGGAGCTTCTGCAGGTGCTCCATCGCAGCGTGCTCGGCTTCGGTGGATGCCTTGGAGGTGAGGCTGCAACTGGGGTCTCTTCCTGCTCCCAGGAAGTTTTTATACCCTGAGACTAGGCTCCAGGAAACCGCAGAGGTCAGACTCATCTGATTAATCTCTCTGCAAACTGCACACCTCAGCAATCTGAGGGGGGAATTCAGTCAGCCTTGGGCATCAACCCACCTTCAGCTTGGGACTGATTCGAGGCGTCTGACACCTGTCTGGACGCAGAGCCAGTATTAACCCATTGCCTCCAAGCTGGAGGGAGTGCACCCACCCTGTCACTTTGCCTGCCAGCATACCGTTACATTGCAGCTTGTATTTGTTGTTGTGCTCTTGCGTAGTCTTTTGATTTTATCATAAGCTTTGCAAAAAAAAAAAAAAAAAGATTTGTTTTACTTGATGCACCAATTCCAAGGAGGCAGTTGAGAACCCTCCTGCTGCTTTTCAGCAGGTGTAGTCCTGGTTCAAGGAACAGTCTTCACAAAACTGGTGTGCGTGTGTCCATACTGCTGCCCTGGCTATGGCTGTCTGGGGCAAGGAGCTGTTTCAGCAGCTTCACAAGCCTGGCCCACAACAGCATGACTGCTGCTAGTACCACAAGGTCTCTGCTCTGCACCAGCTGCTGATCTGGAGCTCTGTTTTGTATGGCAAAAGACCCCCTTTTAAGTGTTTCTTTCCAGAAAATGTTTTTTCCAGTTTAGGTGGTCAAACACTGCAGCTGGCTTCCTAGCAAGCCTGATGCCCCATGGCTGTCCAGGGTTCAAGAGGCATTTGAATAATATGCTTTAACTGCTGGTTAGTTCTGAAGTGGTCAAACAGTTGGACTGGATGATCTTTGAAGGTCTCTTCCAACTACCTTACTGTACCTTAACCTAGGTGTGATTGTTTCCCGTTGAACTGGGGGGTCACTGCTCCTTTGCTGGCTGGTAGGAGAGAAGACCGGAGGATGCTGCCTGGAGCCAGGGCTGCCTTTGCCTCTGGTCTGTTGAGGGTGGGTGAGGGGGAGGGACGTGGGTTTGGGATGCTGCCTCTTCACTGCCCACTGGCTCTCGGGGAGGTATTGTGTCCAAGTCCACCCCAGCCAGGGCTGCACCCGCTGCTCCTGGCACCGTGGGGAGGACAGACTGGGGGCTGGTCTCTGGGGCACCCCCACCGCTCGCCCACACCACACTGGCGTGCCTGTTCCCTTGCCCCACCAGAAGTCCCTTCTTTGGGCTGTGACGAAATGGGACTGATGCATCCTCGCTGGCTGCCAGTAAATTCGCCTTCCCTCCTACCCCCAGTGCTGCAGGGCAAAACCCTTTTTTAATCTGAAAGCTGCCATTCTCGTGCAAAGACTGCAGCAGCTGGAGCTTCAAGGAAAACCCTGACGTGACAAAGATTTGTACTCCGAAGATAAGCAGTTGCAGCCTTTTCACTTGCAGATCTACTGGTTGATAGCAGCTGTTAGCAGAAGCCCAAACCGTGGACCATTCTGAGTTTCCCCAGAATGGTGTGGGTGCTGAAGACAAAAGTGGCATCATCTCTTTTTGCCCCAGGCAGGGGCAGAGGGAGCATGAGAGCACGCAGCTGCGGCTGGACCACAGGCGTATTGAGGCTATCTCCTCCCTCTGACATAAGTGGCTAAGTGGAAAGCTGGGAAAGGCTATGAGTACAAGGCAAGCATCCTGTTTCCTTGCATTGCACACAGTTTCTGTATGTTCAAAATTTCCCACTGGGTTTCCCCTCTGCAAACCAGCCTGATCTCCCCTGGAACTTGCATAGATGTCTGGCATCTTGCGCTAGGGATTGGTGCAGTGTATTTGTTTACTGGTGCACTGTCCTGCCTGGTGCCATCTCCTCCAGGAGAGTGCCTGGCCCTCTTCTATCTCTGTAGAGACACCATCAGAAATGGTGTCTGGAATTAAAGAGAAGCCTGAGGCTCAGGGAAACGTAGTGCAGAGTGGTCAGACTCCCATGCAGGGGCTGTCTGAGGATGGTGCATCTTCTGTGGGGAGCAGAAGCTGAGCTCCAAGTGTCGCCTGGCTGAGAGCTGTGAGACCTTTTGGTTTTGTGCTGCTGCTACAGCAGCCTATGCTGCGAGGGCTGAGCTTGTTTTGCTGAGAGGGGCAGGAATGTGCCCACAAGCTCCATGCTGATAGCTCCCAGCAAGAACTCACCCTGATTTTCCCCAGGGAAAGGGTCAGGCTATTCTGCAATAGCTGGCCTGGGAAGCAAGGAGACAGCAGCATGGAGTTGGGCGCCTTTGCAGACTCAGGTCCTTTACTAACACTTTGAGAATGATCATTACAGGGTCTGCATGTCTCTACTCAGGGCATCATGCAGCTGCTCTAGAGGAGGAGGACTGAGGACTGGCCGCTGGAGGGCTCATGACATTGTTGAACTTGGTGAATGGGGTGTGTGCACATCGCTTCCCCTCGCCTCCCAGCTCTCTGCCATCACCGCCCCGCAATGGGCAGGGGAAGCAGATCCCCTATGCTAGCACTGTTTGAGCGAGCTAGCACAGGGCCCTGAGCTGTGCGTGGCCACTCTCCCTGGCAGAGGCCCACTGGGAGCCCCTCACAGGAAAACCTGCCCACCTGCAGTGAACCCCCACCCGCCCCACTTGCAGCTTGGCCATATCGCTCCCTACGGCAGTCTTGCCGTGGCTCCAGGAGCAGCAGCTGCAGCTCTTTTTCTCCCAGCCTGGTAGCAACCTGGTGGTTGCAGAGCTCCTGCTGCCTCTGTCCCAGCAGGCTGACTGCTGACCTGGCCCAGCCCTCCCTCCTCCCCAGGACGAGGTGCGAGGAAGGAGGAGACAGATATGCTAAAAAAGGCAGCTCTGAGTTTACTGTGGGTGTTTCAAGTGCAGCGAGGTTTAAGCAGGGACAGGGATGTCTCTGAAAGAAATGGGATCCCCAGTGGTACTGCCCCTTTCTGGTGCCACCTGGGACAATCCTCCTTTCTGCCAGGGTGACTTAATGTGGCACCAAACTGGCTTCCTGGCACAGGCAGACAGTGGGACAGCAGCCTCAGAACAAAGAAACGGGCCCTTCCAGGCATACATCAGGGCACTTGGGTTCCCAAGGAAAGGAGAGGGAGCTGAGCCTTTGGTAGGGGCAGAAAGGAAACCAGGGTGTCCCCAGGGCTGCGCTGGTGTTGCTGTTACTTCTTCATGGTTTTTTTGATCCAGGGCAGGTAGTTGGAGATGCGGGTATAGACCCCAGGGGGGTTGTGATGCCCGAAGGAAACGATGCCTCGTGCCACCTTATTGCACACCAGGGGCCCACCAGAATCACCCTGAGGACAGACGAGACCAGTTGTCAAAGCCACTGTGGGATCGGGTCCTACCTCAGCCCTCCCGCCCAGCCTCTGCCATCAGGGCCAGCCTGCTCCTGCCCGCCCCGATGCAGGAGCTGCCCACAGTAGGCAAGCTGGGGCTCTGCCCCCGGGACCGCACATGGATCAGGATGCCAGGGGCATCCCGGGAGCCCGTCCACGCGGGCACAGGAACTGCGTTCTAGTCACCTCTCCTGGCGTCCTGCCGAGCCTGTGCCAGGAGCAGCCCCCACTGCAAGCAGCCCCCTGCCCTGTGGCTGAGCCCCTCAGCTGTACCTGGCTGGAGTCCCTCAGCTCGTGGAAGCTGCCGGCACACACCATGCCAGCATTGAGGTGTGGATAGAAGTGGACGCACTTCCTGCGGCTGTAGATGGTGACTTTGGTTTCAAAGAGCTTGCTGGTTTCCTGGTCCTTGTCGATCAGGCCCCAACCAGCTATGCTGCACTTGGTGCCTGTGGGGAGGTAGCCGCTGGTCTTGGGCAGGGGGATGGTTTTGACGTAGCTGTTGAGTGTGGCCTTTGCTGTCAGCTGGGAGAGAGCAAAGCTTTTGGAGAAGGCTGTGAGCAGCTGGGGGACACTCCACCCGCAGAGACAGGGGAGGTGCAGAGGGGCGTACAGCACCACAAGTACTGGTGAGGTGCTGTGAAGATGGCATGTGACACAAGCCCTGCCCATGCTTCCCTCCTGGGTCCCTCCCAATCCAGCACCCATGGCAGAAGAAGGCGATGGCTTGCAGGAGAAGCCAACAGCATGATGGTGCTCTGCTCAGCCCCTGCTACGCCCACAGCCCACCTCCACCCTGCAGGCCTGCCTTGCCTTGAGCAGCATGATGTCGTTAGACACGGTTCTGGGGTCGTACTCAGGGTGCCGGTGGTATCTGAGAACTCCCCGGACCTGTTGCGTTGTTTCTGGTTCATAGATGTTGTGAGCCCCCAGGATGACTGTGGCATTCCTGACCACGGCAGCAGAAGAGAGAGGAGGAAAAGAGGCTGGGTCACACTTGCTTCCCTGCCCTTTCTCAGGCAGGTGGAGAGAGCTGCTAGGTGCAGGAGAAAGAGGAACCGGCTCCAAGATGACTCTAGTGATGGACCTCTCTGGTTAGGGGAGAAAGAGGTGGGCAAAGTTCCTGTACAAGGTACTCACCCCATGCAGTGTGCAGCTGTCATCACCCAGTCAGGGGCCACCAGGAAGCCTCCGCAGGCGGACTTCCCTATCTTCAGGTATGCCATGTAAGGGTGGGAGTGGGGCTGAGCCTCATGGCCTCCCACAATCTGACCCCATAGAGCACCTGAAAGACATCCCACTGCAGAGTGAGCTGCTGAGGCCAGAGCCCAGACCAGCAGCCTCCTGCATAGACCCTCGCAGTACCCCAGCTTACTGGTATCAGCCCACGGGCAGGAGAACAGCAGCAGCAGGGCCAGGAGCAGCTGGGACCGGCACATCTCCCACCACTGGGTGCTGCTGCCAGGCTGTGTGGAAGTCTTAGCATCCCTGTGCCCAAGGGCTGGCTTTATACCCTGGGACCAGCTGTACCCAGCAGCCAGGAAACCATGTGCGATGGCCTGATTGTGCTAATCAGAGCAGTGCAGTAACCCTGACGGTCTATCTGCATCTCTGCTGCCCGGCCTGCTCACATGCCTGCGTGTTCAGAGGCTGTGATCAGTGAGCGATATGCAAGACAGAAAGGCCAGGGCAGAGTGCAGAATGGTGCCGAAGCCACAGTGGTGCCAGCCGGGAGAGGTGTCCAAGGGGATCTCCAGGGTGTGATTTAGCATTTCTTCCCCAGTTTGGTTGCAGGACAGATCACATCTGTCTGTTTCAAAGCATGGTGTCCTCCAGCTCTGTCAATCAGGCTGTCTCCTACTGCACCTCCTCTAGCTTCTGGCACGTGCTCCAGGAGGGGTCAGGTCGCTTCACACTTTCTTGTCCAGTTCAATGACTGCAGGTGCTGCCTCTGCAGCTGGTCTGGCCACTAGCATACCTGTTCAGGAGGCTTCATCCACCCTGCTCTGGATTCACTGCTCCCCTCGTTCCCTGGCCTGAAATCACCTGCAAACCACGCTGCAATTGCTGTCTTCAGCTTGCCCCTAGCAAGGGGTGATTTGGCTAAATGCTCAGCTGAGCACCAGTCATGCTGCACTCACCCCTTCCTGGCTGTAGTCCTCAATAGAGATCGTCATCGGACTGCCACAGGTGACCCTTGTTCAAAGAGGTGACCAAATCACTGTATGAGAGGCATGGGCCTGATGCTCAGGACACCTATGTTCTTCCTACTTCTGGCTCGTTCATGACCTCGGCTGGTGGCTGTGGGCACTTTCCTTCTGGCCTTCAGCTTTCCAAGTGTGTCCTATGATGGCAGCTGAGCCTGTGACTTGCATGAAGAACTGCCTGACTCACAGGCTGCAATCTCAGAGAGAACTGTGCCATACAGTCCTGCATTGTTTAAAGTTGTCCTTCCTGATTGCTCTTCCTAGCCCTTAACTACCTTCATTTTCCCCTCCTGTGAGGTTGTCCCACTTTGTTGCATTGTTTCATGCTCCCTGGAGCTTGCCTGGGCTATTGTGTGTGAGGCATAAATCTGTTAGGGTTAATTCTGTGTGAGGTGCCTGCTCTGCTGAGAAGAGATTGCACGTTGCATTCTGTAGTCATAACAGGACCCTTTACTGGAAGGGGCATGAGAGAAAATTAGATGCTAAAGAAAAGATCTTTATCGACACGGCAGATAAAGAGCAAGGAGCGCCAGTCACTGAAGGTGTCTTTTCCATGCTCACAGGCTTTCAAGAACTCTCGACCTTTGCTCCAACACAAAAGCATCTGAAGGTCAGGGGCAGCCAGACCAGAGGGACTGCCACCACCTTGGGTGTCAGACCAGCCCCGTTTCCTCTGTGTGGAGCCTGGGCTGCGCGTCTGCCAGCACCCTGCTGTGCCCCACTGTTTGCCCCGAGCCCTCCCCGGCCGTTCCCTCGCGCAGTGGCTGGGGCAGGGCTCAGGAGGTGGCAGCTGTGCGAGCTCACACTGGAAGGAGGGGTGCTGGGGGACGCATGGCTCTGAAGCTGCCACCCCACAGCAGATGAGAGCTGGAAATGCCCAGGGCCTTGCGTTGTGAACCATCCAAGGGGTCACAATCACAAACCCGGCACAGAGGAGAGAAAGATGTGACACCTTGGGAGATGGGCTGAGCTGGTCCATGGGTGATGTGGGTCACTGGGGTGACTCCCAGGCAAGGTTTTTGAGTGGAGAAGCATTTTATGCAGCTGTTTGCTTTCTGCTTAAAGTTTTTTGCTTTGAGGAAATTCAAGCTTTTAAAGAAAAACCACTTAAAGAAAAAAAAATCAACCAAACTTTGCCTTTTAAGGTCATTAATGTGGTCAAGACAAGACGATAGCAAAACTTTCTCTTTCATGTTCTTGTTTTCCTTCAAATGCAGAGGCTCACTGCAGTGAACTCTATTCCTACAGAGACCCACCCACCGAATTTCAGTGAACAACAACTGTGGCTGAGACGATCCTGCCTAAGGGCTGGTCTCTTGGGCTCGGTGTTTCCCGTCTGGGGGGTCCTGCTGTGGCTCCCTCCCCAGCTCCTGGCAGTACCCCGCTGCACTAGGGATGGGATGTGCCACCGGGAGGATGACCTGCTGCAAGAGACCAGAGCAAGCATTTGCAACCAACCGTCAGGAGCAATCAGTCATATCTGAAGCGGCACAACTCCACCCTTCCTGGAGCAGAAAAACACCTGGGGGTGGTTGGACGCCCTGGCTGGTGCCCCACCAGGCCATGCAGTGGGGACAGGATGTGTGTGGGGAGGGAGGCTGGGGGACAGAGCTCCCCACAGAGCTTCACCCACTTAATCAGAATGTCTGTAAATACAAGTTTTAATCGGGGCTGTGCAGCAGCACTGCAGGAAAACCTCAACTGAAATCATTGATGTTTTATCTTGCATTCATAGCTTGCTGTCACTCCCCCAGGGCTGATCAGAACTCAAGTGCAGGAGTTGCAGCCTGTGATGCCTGCCCAGTGATGTAACCTGCTGTCCCCTACAGCACCTTCAGCTTTGCCCTAACGCTTCTCTGTTCAAAATGCATTTGCATCTCTCTTTCCATGGTTCTTTTTTCCATCAGTTGCATGGAGTTTGGCTGGGCAAAAATTAGAAATGTGTAAGGCCCAGCTTTTAAAAATTACTTGGTAAATAAAACTACCTCTGTCATGCTGCCTACACAAGTAGCTTGCATTGGAGTCAGCAGGCTGTACCTGCCACTGGGTAGAGCTTGAAGGTCAAACATATAAATAAGTTTAGACAGGTATGAGAGAGATTTTGCGAATGATAAATCTGTTGACAACTGTTAATTGCAGTGGTCCGGATGCATCATCTGCTGACTGCCTGATGCTGCCAGAGGCTGGCCAGGGGAAGGGTTGCTTTCTTGCCTTCTTCTTGGCCTCTTTCCTGCATGTGATGCTGAGCTGAAGCAGCATGATGCAGCAGCTAAGCATGATGCTGAGCTGCCTGAACCTGGCCTGGTGCAGGGAACCCTTGCACAGCTGCTTCCACTGATGTTTCTCGGGGCATTGGGACAGGACAGTGAGCAGCATCAAAGGGAGGTGGGGTATGGCTGTGGCTGCTGCAGCCAGACCGCCCCCCCTCCATCTCCAGAGCTGTCCTGGAGCCTGACACCCTCCTGGGAGCAGAGCAAGAGTGCCCAGGTGCCCTGCCATGCT
Source organism: Aythya marila (assembly GCF_965140915.1). NCBI lineage: Eukaryota > Metazoa > Chordata > Aves > Anseriformes > Anatidae > Aythya > Aythya marila. Next base: position 6,074,758 of record NC_139068.1, read on the forward strand.
GCAAGCTGCTCATCTCTGGGTGCCCCTCTCTGCAATGGCACTCTTGCCTTCCTGCAGGCTGCAGAGGGCTTTGCAGCTTCTTTTATGGAGCTGCTTCATCTCAGCATCTGAGGACGCCTGCATGGCCACAGCTCTGGCAGAGGGTCCAGGAGGTGGCTGCTGGCCCCTGCACCTCCCCGGTCCTTCCAAGGCCAGCACTTGGCAGCTATCAGGCAGATTCAAGTAACTTGTGGTCTCGATCTGCAGGAAAGAGATGACAAATGTTGCAGGATAGCATGTCCCTCCTCTGCCCCTTCATTTCAAGGAAAGAACATCTGAACTGAAATGGCAGTGAAGGAGACGTATCAAGATGAAGCTCAGCTGGTGCTTGTGCAGATAGCAACGGGGAGCCACTGCAGAACAACAGGAACTTGTCCCCCAGTGGTGCCCTGCTGAGGGGGAGCCTCAGTGCCCTCAAGTAAAGCTGGGGACATCCCTGTGGGGGCTGGGAGCAGCAGCTCTGTGGCAGGCATGTGGGCTGGGTTTGTGCAAGGCCCTGCTGCCGACCAGCCGCATGGGGCAAGGGGACCCACGGGTGCTGGGGTGCAGCTCCAGCATCTTCCCAGAGACAGTTACCTATTGTGGACGTGCTGTAGAACCGTGGTGAGCTTCACAGGTACCTGGTCCCCTCTTCTACTAAAAGGCCGAACAAGCCAGAGGCTAGGGCAGAGCAAGGAATGGGGTTTTATTTTACTGGAACAGCTCTTTACAAAGTAATCAGCCCTGCTTTTCGTGTAGCACCTGGCATGCTCGTGGAAGGGGCACAAGGACAAGCCTGTGATATTTGGCTGGTTGAGTGTGCCCAGCACCCCTCTGGAGGGTGCACTGAGCCTTCCCAGCTGCTCATCTGCCTCCTGCCATCAAAACCATTTGCCTCCCACCTGCACCATGCTCTCTGCAGATCTCCCTGGCAAAGAGCTCACTCCTGCCAGCCATCTCCTTTCTAAGGCTGCTAAATGCTGCCAGCTATTTGAGAAGCTGCTCTGGACCCTTGGGATCTTTTTAGGGACTTCCTGCCAACTGTCCTCTGCCTACAGGAGCAGATGTAAACACATCTGGAGGCCCAACCTGAAGCAAGAACGACGCGGAAGGATGTACAAGAGTCGCGTTCGCCGTTTTGATTCCGGTGCTGTGCTGGGAGTGTCTGTCCAGCCCCTTTGGGAGTGAGCTCTGGGTGCTGAAGGGGTGCCCTTGAACTCCTCTCCTCTGGCCTGCACTGTGCTCACAGCCCAGCCTTCCTGCTGATTTTTGCCCCCTCAAGCTTGGGGTCTGCTGACTTTATCAGCATGAGCTTATTGTACTGGGTCTGGCTGGGCTGTTAACCTTCCCTGCAGCAGCCCATACAGTGCTGTGCTCTGACCTCTGCTGACAGAAAAGCCCAAACTGCCGGCAGAAAGGGCCACCATGGAGGACCGAGCCCTCAGCTCTCAATGAGAACAATTCTTGCTTGCACAAGTTCCTGCAGCAGGAGTCCCCTTTGCATTTTCCACTTGCCCATGTCATGATCCAGGCTAGGACCTCTCTGTTCCTCAAGCAGGGGCTGGCTCCCAGGATCCCTGCTCGCCATGCCAATGGGAGAAAGCAGAAAGCAGAAAACTGGGGGCCTCTCCCTGACTTTGTGCCAGTCTAGAGTGAGAACAAAGGTGAAAGCAGACAGCAGGGCAAAGCTTCTGCCACGATCCTGAGCTGAAAGATGCTCTTTTCTCTATGTCTCTTCGCATCTGTTGGGTGGGTCCATCCTGCCAGAGAAATGTGGTTGATGTTGTAACTTCCCTTTTTTCACTTCGGTAGGTGGAAATCTCACTTATTTCATACAAGGAGCTCTCCCCACTACCTACTCTGTGCTGGGCCTTGGACGAGCAGCTGGAAAGCACTGCTGGCTGCTGAGCCTCCCTCCTGCAGCGAGAGCCTCGGGCCAGCCGTGACAGGTGAGTCATGAGGCAAACAACAGCTGGGCTGGGAATAACGTGTTGCAAGAACACATCTCCAGTCAGGTTTTGCAGACATAGGGAATGATCAGTGGTAGATGTTAATGCTGCAGTCAGGTCAGGACCCCGGGCTTCTGGTCCCAGCCATGGCACCATGCCCCTTCTGCAACGCGAGGCAAGAGACAGCAGCTTTGTGCCTCAGTTTCCCTGCATGGACCTAGGCAGTGGGAAGACCCTGACCCATCTTTAGCAGATGCTTGGAGAGCAGAAGGTGGAGTGTGCAGCACCAGGGCACAAGTAAGGCTTTGACCAGCTGGTTTCCTTTGAGCTGGGAGTAGCTGAGCCCCAGCTTCAAACACCCAGGTGACTGGACTTGCTGCTTCGATAGGACAGGACTTGGGTGGATGCATCCTGAGAGACTGGCAGGAGCTGGGCCCATGGAGGAGCCCAGAAGATTGAATGGGAACATGGAGCTTCCTCTTGGAGAAGGATGAGTCTGGGCACAGGTGGTGTGCAGGGCACTCGATGATGGGGCAGTTGCTCTCAGCCAGGCTCAGGAGTGAATTTCACGCCACAAAAGGCAAAGCTGTTAGTGCCTCAGCTGTCTGGGTGCTCCTGCTAGCGTTTGGCTTTGATCAAACCAATGGATCCCACCCTCTCATTTCTCCTTACTGAGAAATGTTGACAGCTGCCAGAGACCATGTCAATACTCTAGTTCACAACAGGAAACTTTATTAAACAACAGGAAGCCCATGCTCACGCGTGGCCTTACAAAACACCTCACCCTTCTCTCACGTTGCTCTTTCAGTGCTGCAAGGCTGGCAGACAGGGGTCTAACTCTCATCTCCACGCTGGGCAGAGCTGCTGGCCTCAGGGGCAGACTCACACCTGCCTCCTGCCCTCAAACAGAAGGTCTGCCCTGCTCCCAACGCCACTTCGACCCTTGCTCCGTTGTGCATCCCTTGGCTGCTGACGTAGGCTTGGAAGATGGATGGCCCGGGGCTGAGCTGGCTGGTGAATCGCTCCTTCCCCCTTCCACTGGGCTCTGCTCAATATCCTGAGCTCAGATTGGACCTCCTTGACAGGAAAGGTTCCTGCTTGCAGCTGGCTGCCATGAGGAATGTGAACATCATCCTGCAGCACTATAACTTCACAGGAAAGCTGACCAACCGGCAGTCCCGGGACGAGGGCATGGGCCTCATCCGCACAACCTTTGTCATCATCAGCTGCATCATCATCCTGGAGAACCTGCTCGTGCTGCTGGCCATCCTGCGGTGCCTGCGAGCCCGGCGCTGGGTCTACTCCTGCATTGCCAGCATCACCGTGAGCGACCTGCTTGCAGGTGTTGCCTACCTTTCTAATCTCTGCCTCTCAGGCAAGAAGACCTTCCAACTTTCACCTCAGCTCTGGTTCCTCCGGGAAGGCATTCTCTTCATCGCGCTGGCTGCTTCCACCTTCAGCTTGCTTGTGACGGCCATTGAGCGCTACAGTGCCATGGTAAGGCCAATTGCTGAGAACGAAGCCAGCAAGACCCTGCGCTTGCGCGGGCTCATTATCTCCTGCTGGCTTCTGGCCTTCATCATTGGGCTGCTTCCGCTGCTGGGCTGGAACTGTCTGTGCGACTTCAATGCCTGCTCTGTCCTCCTGCCTCTTTACTCCAAGAACTACATCCTCTTCTCTGTGGTCATGTTCAGCATCATCCTCCTGGGGATCATCGGCCTCTACATCTCCATCTTCCAGCTGGTCCAGGCCAGTTCTAAGCAAACCACTTCTCGGCACAGCCGCAAACGATCCCTGCGCTTGCTCAAGACTGTGCTGATGATCCTGGGTGCCTTCATCATTTGCTGGAGCCCTCTCTTTGCCCTGATGCTCTTTGATGTGTTCTGTGAGACACAAACCTGCAGACTCCTCCACAGCCTGGACTGGACCTTGGCTCTGGCCATGCTCAACTCGGGCGTTAACCCCATCATTTACTCCCTCCGCAGCGTGGAGGTGCGCCGTGCTGTGGGAAGCCTGCTGTGCTGCTGCTGCCTCAGGGTTGGGCTTTGCAAGCCTGGGGACTGCCTGGTCATCACAGACATCAACTCTGGCTCATCCACGGAGAGCTCCCTGCGCTACCGGGAGAGCTTCCGCAGCTCTGTGGCCCTGAATGCCCGGCCCAGAGCACCTCTCTCCAGCAACTCCAGCATGATGAGCAACCTCCCCAGCCTCTGAGAGGCCATGGGGAGAGAAGGGATGGCCAGACAGCCCACCAGGACTTCACCCTGCTGGTTCTGGCCTGTCAGAACTGTCTGATGTTCAGCTTGGGCTCACCGGGTGCTGCCTCACCTCAGCTGTTAACCGTGGCCAGGCTTCCCAGCCCCTTTTGACCAGGACGTTGCTTCGTTGTGGGTGCAGCATGGGAACAGTCATTGCTGCCCCAATGGGATATGGGCATGGTCTGGGATCGATGCCATGCTGAGACAACTGCTGTGCCCAGCTTCCAGGTGGGCCCTGCTCTGTGTGTGCACGGACACAGGTGCTGTACCTGCCCCAATTTTGCCCCAAGACACGATGAGGGATGGGATGGCTACCCCCATTTAGGCTGCCCCAACTCTTTAGGGTCAGGCTAGGCTGGCAGTGCTGCCCCAGCATGTCATGCAGGGCTGGAGGTGACACCTGAGTCTTCTGTAGCTTATAGCCTCTGGAGTCACTGCAGTGGGCACAGCTGCTGGAAAAGAATGTGGGCTTGATGTCTTCGCAGGGAGTCAGGAACTGGGTTTGCAAGTGAAAATGTGCGTGGCTGGGGTCACCTCAGAGGTCTCTGGCCAGGAGCCATGTGCCCACCTGCTGTGCAGCACAAACCTCTCACAGGACCGGCAAAGGGCGGCAGCAGCAGCCTCATCCCTCGCAGGAGTGCAGAGATGGGCACTGTGGCCAGCCAAGAACTGTGACTGTTTCCAGCCTGGCAGCAAGAAGAGCTCTGCTGTGCCTCTGGGCACGGGTCTGCAGCTGCACTGACAGCCCTAGCACCACCGTGTGCAACGGGAGGTACGACAGAATGATGACTCTGGTGTCTGGTGCCACCATGGCATCTGGCCAAACCCTTTGGGTAAGAGCAGAGCGACTGCAGTGCCATGTGGGTTGTGCTCCAGCAAAACCAAGTTCCTTGCACAGCGGCGGTGCCCATCACAGTAGGCACTGCCAGGAGGCTGAGCAGCAGCTTCCAGATGCCTTTGTGTCCTATTGTCTCCAGTGGGGTCTGGATTACACCTGAATGTAAGCAGCATGATTCGTTTCCTCTTCCTTTCTGGGACAAAAAGGCTGCATCCTTCCAGGAACCTTTTTGAAAAAGAACATTTTGCAACAGAACAGATTTGCAAGAATCACTTCAACGGCCTGGAACTGTGTCATCACCTTGAGGGCAGAGTGGGGTGGAGCCTGCCCCAAGCCCTGTGAAGTTCAGCACAGCTGGGGAAAGGAATCCCAGCAGCTCGCAGCTCTCCCGCATCTGGAAAAGGGGAATAACCCACGCTCTGTCCTGGGGGTCATCAACATTAGAGAAGGAAGGGCCCCGGGAAGCCGGGCTCACAGCGGTCACCCCTCTCCCTCTGCCGCTGGGCTGGGGCAGCGCTCCCAGGGGCGGGCTGGGCCCGGCCGAGCAGCGCCGCCGGCACCGGGAGGGCGAGACCAGGCCCGGAAAAACGCCCGGCCCCGGAACGGCCCCGCGCCCGCCGGAGGCTCGCCCCGCTCCCCGCGGCTGCCCCCGCTCCTCCTCCCGGCCGGGGGAAAGCAGAGCGCCGCCCGCGGCTCACGGCCCGCCGGGGCTCGGCCCCTCCGTCCGCAATAAACCGTGCTGAAAGCCCCGCTCGCTCCGCCTTTATTTTCGTCCGCCAGGCGCCGCCCGGGCCCCCAGGCTGCAGGGGGCCGGGTCCCGCCGCGGGAGGCCGGGCGGGGAAGGCCCGGGGCGGGCGGAGGCCCCCTGCAGGCCACCCCCGTGCCCCCAAACCACAGCTCCCGGCGCCGCCCCCCCCCCAGCCGCCGAACTACAGCTCCCGGCGCACCCCGCGGCCGGGCGGTGCGCGTGGCGTCACGCCGCTCCGTGCGTGTGGCGTGACGTCACGCCGCTCCGTGCCGGGCCGTGCGTGCCGGGGCCGCAGCGGCGGGCGGGGGCCGGGGCCGCGGCGATGCTGGAGGAGGCGGGCGAGGTGCTGGAGTCGGTGCTGAAGGCCTCGTGCCTGCCGCTCAGCTTCCTGCTCTTCGTGCCCGCCGTGCTCCTGCTGCTGGGCCCGCCGCCCGCCGCCGAGGCCGCCCACGAGTTCACGGTGTACCGCATGCAGCAGTACGAGCTGGGCGGGCAGCCCTACGGTGAGGCGGGGCCCGCTCCTCCGCCACGGGGAGGGGGGAGGCGCCGCGGGGTGGGGGGGGGAGGAGGCCTTGTGGGGGTCCCGGCGCGGCTCAGCCTCGCCGCCCGGCCCTGCTCGGTCCCCGCAGGCTCCAGTCCGGGGGCTGAGCCCCGCGCCGCCGCCGCGGGCAGAGCGGCCGCGGCCATCTCGCTCGGCCGGGGGCTGGGCCGCGAGCTCCGCTTTCTTCCCTCGCCCGCGGCTCCGTACCCGGGCCGGTTCCGCTGCGCCTCGTCCGTCCCAGCTGCGCCTCGCGGCTGCAGCGCCGCCTGCTGGGGAGGCCTCCTGCGGTTCTTCCCTCGTGTTGGCCTCGGCCTCCGGTTCTTCTGGTTGTATCTGGCCTGCCGCTTGTGCAAGGCCTTCCCTCGAGTCCGAGCCGTGACCTGCTCTGGGAATCTCGGCAGTGCCGTAACTCTCAGCCCCCACCCCCTCGTCCTTGCCAGCCCAGAACCAAGCGTTTTATCTGAGTCTTCTGCAGACGTTTGTTCTGTATCGGGGCACGCATTCTGCCTGTGAGTGGCTCTTCCGTGGTGGCTGTTCTGTGGCCTAAGTTTCAGACTCCTGATAACAGTTGAGAATTTCAGGCACGTTTATTTTATGCTCAGTCTCTAGATCTTTCAGGGCTTCATAAGATTAAACACCAGCAGAAGTTACGAAATGCAAGCCGTGCCCGCACGCTTTGTGAATACAACAGATTCTACTTCTGAATATCTGAAATTATCTCTGGGTTCTGCCATCACAGTATCTCTGTGTCCACATTTTGAAAGCTCCGTTGTTGAGAACATCACTGAATCACAGTTTGCATTGTTTAGGCATCGTTGTTTGGGGATGATGGAGTAGTTATCCATATTATGAATTGTTCCTGTGGTCTGAGGGGCCTGTAATTAATACTTGTTTGTTTCGTGGAGTGGGAGCTCTGTGTGGAGACTTCAGTGTGCATTACCTCTTTGTGTGTGTGGCCCTCACTGATACCATGCAGTAGAAGTACAAGTCCGTTCTTGGTTTAGCTGATTTGACCTTTGATGAGATCAAACTAGCGTTAGAGTCCTGCTGAGCCACATTTAAACCTAGCTGTTAGTGGCTGCCTGCTTTGGCGTAGTCTGAGATGCCTTCTGGAGGACCTTATCTTACCTTGCCTGTTTATGACCTCAGTGTGATGAAGTCTTCAATGTAGGTGCCAGGATTGCGGGAGAAGAAAGTGGTTCAGAGCATTTTAAATTGTAGGGTAGCTTTGAACATGCCTGCCTATACCAGACGATCTTCTCTTGTGGTCCTCTCTTCCAGAACCCTGGAGCTGCTGGCAAGCTTCTGGCCTGCTGTTGTGTCAAGTACTGTACTGTTACGTGGGTGACTCAAGATACTGAAGTTGAGAGCAGGAGGCAGTTTTGATTTTGTCTGTTACGGAGGCGTTCTGGTGGATGATCGAGAACATCCCTTTGGATGGATGTGGGGTGGCTTTGTTGTGTCCTTTCACAGACAGAAAAGACAGACCTGTTGTCCCCCTTGGACAAGGGGAAGAGATGAACTTAGCTTGCTGCAGGTCCTAGCTGCTCTGAAGTTTGTTGGGCTGTGACCAAGACTGTTTTGAGAAGGAGCTAGGCACAGCAAAGGGGATGTGATGAAATCGCTTCCTAAACCTCCCCCTGCTTTCTCTCCGCAGGCACCAGGAGTGCAGTGCTTAACACGGAGGCCCGCACAGTAGAAGCGGATGTGCTCAGCCGCCGCTGTGTCATGATGCGGCTGGTGGATTTCTCCTATGAGCAGTACCAGAAGGCTCTTCGCCAGTCAGCTGGGGCTGTGGTGATCATCTTGCCACGGTCTATTTCTTCTGTCCCACAGGATGTTGTAAGGGTAAAACAAACAACCAACCAAACCAAAAAAAAACAACAACAATGTTCCCTTTCTCTTCTGGTTGGAGATGTATTTGAGGGGGGGAGGGGAGGTTTGGATTGCTGCAGGACTGAAAGTTCCTGTTGTAATGCATGGCAGATCACATTCTGATTTTGAAACTGACCTTTCTCTCTGATTTTGTTTCTCTGCTCTCTTGCACATTTAGCAGATACTAATTTTTTTGTCTTGCTTAAATCCTCAGCAATTCATGGAGATAGAGCCAGAAATGCTTGCTATGGAAACCATTGTGCCAGTCTACTTTGCAGTGGAAGATGAAGAGCTGCTATCTATCTATGAACAAACACGGGCTGCTTCTGCATCACAAGGATCTGCCTCAGCTGCGGAAGGTGAGTTCTAGTGGGGGAAAAGTTTACAGGAAGACGGTCCTGATCCCACCTGCAGGAGCAATCTTCTGTGTTGTATGCACCACAGTAAGCATTCTGTTGCCTTTATGTTTATTCTGTCTTTGTTAAAGTTCTCTGAGGTCTACTGGAATAAAAACATGGTACAAGAGTGTCTTATTCTGGAAGTGTAGTTGCATGGGAGTGCAACTTCACGCTGTTGCGAGTAAGACAGAAAGCAAGACTCAAGTTGAAAACAACACTGAAGGTGTTAAGTGACTACAGTTGTGGACAAAAGCTGAAGCTTTTTGTCTGACCACAAATCACTTCAGTGCTTCCTTGTGTTCCCCACTACATTATTAGTGGCCTGCTGATCATGATGAGCTTTAAGTCTGTTGGAGAAAAGTTTTTGGTTTAGCTAGTTTGAAACGTGGGGATTTCCGAACAGAATGAAAGTGTAAGGTCACCAGGATCCCACATCGGTACATAAACACAAGTGACAGGGATAAAGTGCCTTAAAACTAATCTCTCCAGTGCTCGGTTAGCAAGGACGATAAAGGGACAAAACTTCCCCAGCTGTACCTGTCTTTTTTGTTCTAGTTTTGCTGCACACTGCAACTGCCAATGGCTTCCAGATGGTGACCAGTGGGGCTCAGAGCAAAGCCATCAATGACTGGCTTATACCCAGCGTAGAGGTGAGTTCTGAATAGATCCAAACTGGAGATACTGGTGTGACGCCACCTTTATGGAGACCTCATCAGGCATTTGGACTAATGGGGGAAGTCAGGGGATTCTCCTCCAGTGTCTGAAGTATCTCAGAACTGAGACCACTGGAGTGTCATGCAAGGGGAGATGCTGAGTGACGCTGATCCCATTCCTCCGCAGGGAAGGCTGACGGGGCTGGGTGGAGAAGATCTACCCACTGTTGTGATAGTTGCGCACTATGATTCCTTCGGAGTGGCCCCAGTGAGTATTTTTTCCTGCAGCTCTCCTCCTGTCTGTACCTTTTTCCCCTGTGGCATCAGACCCTGTTTATTTTTTTTTCTTGGTCTTAAGGACCAGGGGTCTAAGTGGGGCGTGGTGGTGTGTTAAAGGCAGGGTTGCTACTTTGTGTCCCGCTTTGTCCTGCAGTGGCTGTCACATGGTGCTGACTCCAATGGCAGTGGTATTTCAGTGCTGCTGGAACTAGCCAGGCTGTTCTCACGGCTCTACACTTACAGACGAACTCATGCTGGGTAAGCCATTGCCCTCTTCTTGGTTGAATGTATGTAGCTGAGATCAGGTAAAGAAGGGCTTTTTCTCTAGACCCGTAGCAGTCCTTTACTTCCTTCCCTGTTTTGCTGTCTTCCAAGCACAGCAGTTGTTAAAGGCTGAGCTCTTTCCTTTGGTTTCTTTAAGGTAGATCTACATAGCTGTAGGGGCAAGTGGAGGGAATGATGTGAGAACCAGATTCCATCCTCAAGCACTGGGAACTCCTCTACTTTGCCCCTGTCTTGCCACTACCTTCCTATGTGGCACATAGTAAACATTCGTTAATGGGCAGTTTGCCTTGGATGTTGGCTGCTAACTGTTGTGATTTCACCCCACCTCTAAGTCTGAATAAATCAGTTCTGTAACCATGAAGTGTCGTGTGCTAACACTTTCCCGTTGTCTTTGATGGGCAGGTATAACTTACTGTTCTTTGCATCTGGAGGTGGCAAGTTTAATTATCAAGGAACCAAGCGATGGCTGGAAGACAATTTGGACCACACTGGTGAGTTAAGGAGCTGACATTCCAGTATGTTCCCTGGCAAGGCCTCTTAATATCATTGTGATAAGTGTCTCATATGCCAGAATCCTCTTGTGCAGGCCCGTGTGTGTGTCTCTATGAAACTCCGAGCACAAAGCATAGCCTGAAAGTTTTGGATTTTTCCGTTGCAGATTCCAGCCTGTTGCAGGACAATGTAGCGTTTGTTCTCTGCCTTGACACTCTAGGCCGAGGCAATAGCCTTCATCTTCATGTCTCCAAGCCTCCCAAGGAAGGGACCTTACAGCATGCATTTCTGAGAGAACTGGAGCTGGTAATGAAAAGCATGTTGGGCAGGTGGGAACTTGGGACTTAACCATGGGGAGCTGCAGCTCTCTGTGATAGAAAGGGAGTAAGACATCACCAAAGAGTGCGCTGCTGAAATATTTTGTATGTTGCTTCTGGTCACTTGATTTGGAGCGCAAGCATTGTCACACCACAGTGCTGAATGAAGCACGGTAGATGTGCATTTCCTGCCGTGCTTCCTTATAGGTTGTGGCTTGCAAAAGCTACCCAAGTGATTTCTGTAGTGACATTAAAACATCTTTTTAATGACATTAGCTGCATCTTACAGGTCAAGTATATTTACCTTTGGTAGCCAAAAAATAAAAAAGAATTGGGTATAGATGGATTGGACTGTGCAAGATGGGATAGTGCAGTGGGAAGCACAACACCCTTGAATGGCTTGGCCTTTCCCTCAGGTTGTTGCCAGCCAGTTCCCAGAAGTGAAGTTTTCCATGGTGCACAAGAAGATAAACTTGGCTGAGGACATGCTGGCATGGGAACACGAGCGTTTTGCGATCCGACGCTTGCCAGCGTTCACCATCTCCCATTTGGAGAGCCACCGGGACAGTCTGCGCAACAGCATCATGGACAGGAGGTTAGAGGCCTTGGGGAAGGCTGCAGCTGAAATCCCGCCCCTAAAAGCAAATTGGCCTTGTGGTGGTACTGTTCTGACAGTCACAGGACAGGGGAGAAACCGCGGGGAGTTAGGCTCTGGATTAAGTCTTATGCATAATGCAGTTCAAAAGGGTGGTGGCTGGAGGAAGCTGGTCCTATTGACAAGTGCATAATCCCCCCTTTTTCTTTAGGGCACGAGTAGACACTAAGGCACTAACCAGGAATACTAGGATCATTGCTGAGGCTTTGACAAGGGTCATCTACAACTTGACAGACAAGGTAAGAGCTGCCCATCCTGCAGTGCTAGCCAGGCTTGTCCTGCCCAGCCAGCCTTGCTCTCACTGGCAGCCTCTTTTTTCCCTTGCAGGGAGCACCTGCAGATCTGCAGATCTTCACAGATCAGATGGTAAGTACAGCATGTTTTTGTAACCTGTGGAGAGGAGGGATTAGGAGCTTGGGGGAGTTCTGGTCTCAGCACATGTGATGAACTCCCTTTCTTTGGTGATATTTTTCTGCAGCAGATCCAGCAGGAGCAACTTGAGTCAGTGATGGACTGGCTGAGCAGTCAGCCCAGGGCTGCTCAGCTGATTGATAAAGACAGCACCTTTCTCAGCACCTTAGAATATTATATGGGTCGCTACCTGAAAGATGTCAAACAGCATCATGTAAAGGCAGACAAACGGTAAGAAGAGAGATGAAAGAACCAGCTGGGGCATGTAAACTCACCCCTCCCTCCAACGAGTCTTGACTGAGCTGCGGCTTTTCTGATTTCTTGGTATATGGCTAGAAGTGATTGCTTCTTTCTGCTCTCTTGTCAGTTTTGGTTCGTGCTCTGTTTTGCTAGAGAAAGCTCTTTATCATTCAACACAGTAACAAGCCTCAGCAGTTCCCTCCATCTGAAGAGCTTGTTTTTTCCCTACTTTGGTTCCACCCCTTCCGCTCTGAGTGCTGCTTCTCTTTGCAGGAAAGAACTAAGGTCCCTTAGAAAGCTTTCTTTGTGAAGAGGCAGCTTCCTTCCTGTCTAACCTGCTTCAGTTAAGGCAGTTTCATGAACCCAGCAAGGCATTGTCTGTGTGTCTCTTAAACGATCAGCATGTTCAGAATTTCATCCTTGGGCTTCTACCTCTATAAAAAGAAAAACCTGACGACAAAAATAAGTTCCAAACGGTTAGGCGAGATCATACTACCTCTCTGTCGTTGGGTTAACTTACTGGGAGCAGAGGTCTGGGCTGTTCTTTCTGCACTGTCTAGAAATGCAATGTATCCTGAAGAATTTCTGCTTTCCACAGGGACCCAGAGTTTGTTTTCTATGACCAGCTGAAACAGGTGATGAATGCATACAGGTATGGCCCTTGGGCACGTTGGGCTGTGGTCTGTCTCTGTGGCAGTAGCTGTTGTAGCAATTTCATCTGTTCTTTCTTTATCGTAGGGTGAAGCCAGCGATCTTTGACCTCCTCCTGGCTGTCTGTATTGCAGCCTACCTTGGTGTTGCCTACGTTGCAGTGCAGGTAGGAGAAAAGAAGCAGGAAATGAACTTTATTTTCCTCTTAAATCCAATTAGCCACAGTGACTGGGAATCTCAGTGTTTGCTTGGTTCACTGTTATATTCTTGAAACTACTAGCATCAGTGGTACAGATCTGCACAAACATTTTTGTAAGCCACCATTTTCTGTACAACCTCAGTTAACTGGCTTTGTTATAGTAATTCCTTAATTCCTCTTAATTAACAAAGTCCCATTCTGTCCTCACATTGAGAATGCTTGTAGGTGATGCAAACGAGGAATTGCATTTGTGCATTATTACTGTTTTAAGCCTTCTATTAAACTTTCAATCCTTGTGTAGAACAGAGTAATTTTTATTAGAACTTAAAAGGACTCACAGCTACTTATTTTCCTTCCGTTTCCAGCATTTTGGCCTCCTTTACAAGATGATACAGAGATTATCCCTTAAAGCCAAGCAGCAGTGAAGCAACAAATCATGATCCTTACAGCAGCACTGAGCCATCGGTGAGCCCATCAGGAACCTTCTGCCTTCCAGTGAATCCTGCTGTTTCTGTTCCTCTCTCTCCTCTTTACTACTCTAGAGAGGGGAGGAAGGCAGAAAGAAAACGAAATTTCAACTCCTGTGCACCTTTCAGGTGCTTTTTTTCCACTTACTTGCACCATGCCTGTTTTACTTTGCTTTTTTGCAAGGGAGAAGCTCAGACTTCAGACGTTTGTACAGGTTGTTTGAATGATGAACAGCTGATGCTGAGCAGCTTTTATGAGGGTAGAACAAAGTCCAGCACATTCATGGACATACGTGCCGTACAGCCAACTTGGAAGCTGAAACTACAGAGCAGATGTATTACCTCTGCCCAGCAAACAAGGACTCAGAGCACTTGCTTAAAAGAAAAGAAAATGTGCATATGCAAATTAAAGAGAATGCTATTAGTGTGTTTTCTTATGGCACCTCTTCCTTAAGTTCGCTGCCTGGCTTTAGGAATGTGTGCTGAGCAAGCCGTATCTCCAGCAAGCATCTTTTTGCATTTTGTTTAGACAGTGCAATAACTCATTCCCTTTTCAGAGGTGCACTGTAAACAGTTTTGACTGTTATAGAGGGAATGAGGAAAGAGTGTTAGAACGGGTTCCTGCAGTAGGGTTCTTACCAGGACATATTGTCCTGCCTCTATTGGAGGATGCATTTTGCTGTGTACTTGATTTCTCTTAAAGCTTGCCCTTGAACAGTTTGCTGCTGCCACCACTCTGTGCTAAACTCTTGCATGGTTTTTAAGAGGTGTTCTACAGTCCCAAATGCTGCAGGACCATGTTTTGTGGTGTTTCATGTATTTAGTCAAGCTGGTTTTATTAATAGCAAGAGCAGCACAGTTCAAGCTGAGCTCTGGTCAATTATTGTTCCTCAGTTTACGCTTCCAGATGGTCCTGGGTTTTGGGCTGTTTTGCTGTGTCCACCTGCATCTCAGGGTCTCATTTCACATTTTTCAGCTCTGTTATTTCTGAAAACACTGTTCCTGGCCTGCATGTATACACAAATTTCCAAAGTGCTTGTCACTGTCTCCTTTCATACTCTGCCCCTAGTATGTAAAAAGGGAGGCAGGTCACTTGGCTATTAGAAAACAAAACAAACAAACAAACAAAACACACAAGTTTTATGAATGTCATTTTAAAAGTGTCAGTTTTGAGGACTGTAACCATGAGATCCTATCTTGGAACTCACTCTTTTACATTTATACTCGGCCAAGCCTTGTCTGTAGTTAGCTCTCGCTGTCCAGAAGCATTGGCAGTCTCGTTGTGAGTGCTGCGTGAAGCTGTTGAGGGCCAGGTAGACGGTTGCTCCAGCACTGCCGTCATCTGAAGTTTAAGCTTTTCTTGCATTCTGCTGACTGAGAGAAGCAGGATGGTACTTCTAGCCAGGTTCTGGTGAGAGGTGGGTATGCTTTCTGGGCAGTGCTGTACTTCATTTACCCCCAGGTTCTTCTGGAATGTATCAAGATTTTTGACTACAAGTCTTAGGCTGGCTGTAGTTCTAGAGGGTGGACTGAATGAAGACCGCTGTCCTGCCACTCAACAATGTCTCCTTGAGACCTTTCTTTAGTTTGCTTCCTCATATGCAGAAAGCTATGACAAGCTATGTTGACTACTTATTTTTTTTTTCTTTCTTTTAAACAACTGCTTTTATTTAAAGTAGCATTTCTTACAGAGGCTGAAAGCTCTTGTGGATTTGAATGATGGTGTCACTTTTTTTTGTACACAAGGAAAATTAAAGCTGTGCATCCTTGAGTGCACCACACAAGGATGCACAGCTTTTTTTTTTTTTTTTTTTTTAAGGCCACTATACATGTGCCATTGTCTGTAGGGTGGGATGACAAAAGCATGGGTTTCCATCCATCTTTGTTTCTTTTGCTGTAGTCTCTTTGGAGTACCTTTGCCCCATTGTGCATGCTTTCTGCTAATGCATAGCAACTTGTACTTTAAAGGGTCTTTTCTTCTCAAGGAGAGCATGCTATTGTCTGTGGCTCCCTGTAATATCAGCAGGTGGCATGGTATCAAGCACTCCTGAAATATCAGCCCTACAGGAAAACTTGCCTTTTTTCTAGCGTGTTTTTTTTTTAATGCTGTTGAAATATGTCTCTCCGCATGTATGAAGCATTTGTGATGCTTCTCTGCCAAATGAATTTATAATGACTTCAGAAAGTGGTTGCTTGTTCTTGGGTGGCTAGAAGATGAGCTTTGGTTGTGTTCCACTGATCGTTATGCTCTGCACAGAGGGACTGTACGTACTGTGCTCTGGAAAGGTGTAGATCTGGACTGTGTAGGTATAGAACACACATGGTGCAGTGGCTATCTGGAGAGCTTCTCTCTAGGTTCTGAATAAGCTGGAAGTGATACCAGAGGCCTCCCGCTGTATTGTATGTTTCTAGCATGTTACTCTTGGACAGGGTGTGTCCCCTCCAGTCCAGCATATTGCTTAACCAAGCTTAATGAAACTCTATTACTTCAATGGAGAAAAATAAGAAAGCCAAAATTATTAGTGATCCTGCTTCAGCTCAACTTGATGCACTTTCAGTTGCCACTACTTGTAGATTTTAGAGGCAGAACAGGCCCAGAGCATTCCTTCCTTGCAGTGGAGACTATCAACCTTCAGTTTTCCAGCTATGTCCTTGGCAGGGCTGTAGCATTAAAGGAAACGCTTTATCTCCTTGTGGCTTAAACAGTAAAATAACTCTTCTGGTGCAGTGCCAGAAGCCAGTGGCAACTGTGTAAGAGAAAGGTTGAAAGAGGTAAATGGAGAAAGTTCATAAACTTCAGGGGCAGCTGGGACAGTGCGTTGTTCTGTCATGCACGAGGGTAATTTATCCCGTAATCTGGTTAGATGTGTTTCATTATAGTTACCTGACTGCCATAGAAAGTATTTCCTGATAGAGATAAGGGTTTATGCTTCTGATCAAAGTGTGTATATGTTGAAACATTCTATACTCAAATCTGAGATAGTCAAATTCCAACTTTATCGTAGCTGCAACAGAGTGCCCATCCTGGGAGTGAACTTAGTTCCAATGTTGCTATGTTTCCTTTGGGAAGTTGACAGAGAAGCATGTAAATAGCCCCTACTATTCTGCTAGGTTTTAAAAGAACAAGAATAATGGTGCTGATGCATACTGCAGCACATCCCATTCCTCCTGTTACCAACATGACACACAGAGGCAGAAATGCAGCAGCTGTTCTGGTACAATAAAGTTCACCACATTACACAGGAGCTCTGTGTAGCAGATCCTCGCACCCCTAATTTTACCTATCCTTTTATCATGAGTTTCCTTGGTCTGGAAGGAAGAAGCATGAAAGTACACGTCCGCATATACACAACTAGCTAGCAGTTACCTTCCTAGCCATAAATCAGTATTCTTTACTATCTGACTTACTTCACCTGTTGTACTGATGCTGTCAAAGTGTGTGGTTTGCAGAAATTTGCGTTTCCAACAGGATTTAAACACTGAAGCTGTTTCATTCTTTCTGTCTACTTCTCTCCCCCCTACCTGAGGCACTAGGGATTACATGTGAGTAGTTTGGACTCCTGTAATTTATCTCCCAAATCAGAGAGGTTCCCTGCTATGAGATAAGTACTGCTGTGCAATATGAGTTCCACCCTTGTACTCACAGAGTGCTAAGAGGAAGGACCTTGAAGTCAAAATGGATCTAGGTACCCCGCTACCTGTGGCTGGAAGAGTAACTACAATCTATTTTAAACCTTTAAAATCACAACTACCCCCAAATTATTGTGGGCATTGGGTTTGGGTGATTTTTTTGTTGTTGTTTTGTTTCTGTTTTTTAAATCACACTTGCTCATGTTCATAACACAAACCAAAACAGAGCTGCTCCAACACCTCATGGCCAAGCTTTTAAGCATATTTAAGAGCTGTGCAGTTTGACTTCCTGATCTGAAATAATGGGGGTGCTACCATGTGTCCCAGTAGATTGGGCCTCTGGGTGTTGAAGTGTGGACTCTTTCTTGCTCCCTTTGATTTGCTTAGTTTTCACTTGTAGTTATTGGATAGCAACTTCAAAAGTTGTAATCTGAAAATCTGAAACGTTTGCAGCTCAGGAAAAAGTGTTGATTTATCTAGTAATGTTAACTCATTTATCTCTCGTGTGTCCTCAAGAACAAATGTATATTGAGGTGAATATTTAAAAACTAATAGCAGAGTCAATTCAGTTTATTAACATTTTTCTGATTATAAATGTAATGGTATCTAAGTATTTTAGCATTTTTCATTTCCTTCTTTGTCCCTTTTTCATTTGGAAAAATAAACCAAGTGTGAGTAGGTTTGACGAACGGATTTGTTGGAGAACAATGCGGTGCTGGAAGCTTAAAAAGCTGGGCTATATACAAAAGGGGGGGGGGAACGGACCCCCTGCAGAAAGAGAGGACACGCACGTGCTTAGGGGCAGGCGGCCGGCATCCCTTCTACGCTGCCACCAGTAACAGAGTTTGTCAGAAAACCTTACAGAGCCCGAGCCAGCTGCCGGCACCCCGAAGCGAGCAAATCCCCGGTTCCCGGCTGTTCCGAGGCAGCTCGGCGGGGCGAGGGCCGGCCCGCTCCGTGGGGCAGCTGAGCGGGAGGCCGCCGCGCCCGATCCCTGCGGCCGTCCGGGGGGGCTCCGCCTGCTGCGGCCCCTCCGCCCCCGGGCCGAGCCCCGGCCCCGCCGGCCGGGCCCCTCGGCGGCCGCTGCAGCGGGGCGCCCCAGGCCGGCCCCTCCCGGCGGCCCGGGGACGGGCGGCTGCGGGCGCTGCGCTCCGCCGGGGGCGAGAGGGGCCGGGCCGGGCGCTGCCGGCGGGGAGAGCGGGGTCGAGCGGCCCGGGGGAGGACGGGGGGGGGGAGGTCACCGCGGCCACCGCCCCGGGGCGCGGGGGGAGCCGCCCGGCCGCCGCTTCACCGCCGGGGGCGGCCCCGGGCCCGGCCTCCCTCGGGTCGTGGGGGGGCGCCCGGTAGCCGCGGTGCGCGCTGGCTACGGGACGAAGGGCTGCGGCTCCTTCCCCGTGGTTGTTGCAGCTGGTGGTCCCTCTTTCTAGACAAGAAAGAAAGAAGGAAAGAAAGAGATGTCTTCTAAGGCAGAGAAAAGGCCAAAAAATGAGGCCAGACCTCTGGGGGTGACAGCAAAGCCCCAGGGTTAAGACAGCGAAGAAGAGGGTACTCAGGGCCTGGCTCCAGAATGCACCTTCCTGCCCCTCGTACGGGGCTCCCCGCCGGCACCTCCTGTGCTGGGACGGAGTGTTTCCTAGCTGGGCTGACTTCCTGGGGCGCACCTTGGCTGCCTGCTGTTCCTCCATCACTCCTCCTGCTGTGAATAACCCAGAGCCTGTCAGGCTGCAGAGGAGCTCGTCATGGGGCTGGGCTTAATGCTGGTTCTGTACACCTGCAGACTGGGAAGATGCGATACGTCCGAGTGTCCTGCTTCAAGGGGAAGGTCCTCGTGGACATCAGGGAGTTCTATGTGGACAAGGAGGGAGACATGAAGCTGGGGAGGAAAGGTACAGCTACCTTCTTTAGGCAGTGGTTCTGCCTCTGGCTTAGCATTGCCTTCTCAGCACTAGGGAGATCTGTGTGTGCCACGCTGAGCGGCTGGGGTGCTGAGCAAACAGCTCAGAGCGTTTAGAGCTTTCTCAGTGTGTGGCAAAAGCTGAAGAAAGCACAAAGCAGGGGTGAGTACAAGCCTCTGGTGAGATCTCGAGGTTGGCGTGACTACTATGAGGAGAGGTGCTGGCAGCTGCTGTGAAGGACTCTGGTTCCACCTCTCATCAACAGTCCCTTCTTGGGCTGTTGGCAGGGGCAGAACTGTGTGGTGGAGGAGGCTGAAATCACTGCCTCTGCTGCCTACTAGTCCTAGTGTCCTACTGCTAACAGACAAACTTCTCTTTTGGTATTGATGATGCTGAGGACAGAAAGGTGGCATTTTGTAGGTTTGCCTGTAATCCAATGGTGGAGCTGTGTTTGGCAAGGAGAGCCTCTCAGAAACAAATCCATCCTTCCCCTTCCGCATGGAGGTGGAAATGTTAAGACTCTCCTGGATCCCTGCTGAGACTTCCATGTCACTGGGTTAGGTGTGCCTTTTCCTGGCAATTTGATGATGCGATAGAGTGGCACAACTTGGTGGCTCGTTGCAGCAGTGCAACCTGAGCAGGCAATGCAAGCAAAGGGAGCTGCAACAAAGAAAACACATTTTTCTTCAGAGCTCTTTAACTGATGAGTCACTGTTTAGTGTAGGCCTTTTGCTTTGAGACTTTGACGATGACTTGCCAGCTTGCCTTAAAGTTCACGGGCTCCAGGCTGTTAGGTCACTCTTCTCTCTTGCCACGTGTGCTGTAGCACTCAGCAAAGATTCAGATAATGTGGGATTCCTTGAGGAACCTTTTGGCCCTTGCTATTGATTTTTGTGTCAAGGCAGATGACTTTCAGCTTGGTTTGCTTCATAACCACTAAACGTGTTTTTCCTTACAGAAATTAATTTTCTTCAGAGAAGTTAAAGCTATGAATTACTCACAAAGAGGAAACTGTTTACGCTGTAATGAAAGTTGGAAGCAGAGCCATGAAGGCTTTCTGTGCCTTTGGAGCAGAGAAGGAAAGGAGCATTGTGGGCTCCTTCCAGGCTGGAAGAAGCACAGCTGCAAAATAAGACACAAGACCTGTTAGAACAGAAATCGTGAAGAAATATTCTTCATTTAAGTAATTCCTCTGCTATTTTTTTTCAGTTCTTGGCCCCTGACTTTTATCTAGAGAAATTAATAAAGCTCAGGCCCTAGTTCTTTAATGTACTTCTTAACAGATCCAAAAGGAACAAGCTAGTAATATCTTGCTGGAACGCACTCAGCAATTCCACCACCATCTTTGTTTCCTAATGGAGATGAAGACCTTATCTCTACTGGATCTAAAAAGAAGCCAATTCTTCTCTAGTGTTGAAGCTATAGTACCAATTTCTTGTTAGCAGCAGGCTTTCTAAATAGAGCTACAGCCGGCACTCCCTTTGGGCAGTGGAAAGGATGGCGTCTGAACTGGGTGAAGCAAGACTTTCCTAGAATCCCTTTCCAGCTCATATCAGTGGGTATTCTTCTAGGGAACAGACTCTAAGGGGCTGTGGGACTCCCTGAAAAGCAACCTGAGCTTACGTTCTCACATTGTGCTTCTGTGATAGCACTGGGTGCTTCTTGATGCGGATGCTGAAGCACAGATACAACTGCCATGCTCAGAAGGCTACCTCTGTTTCTGGTCTGGGCCTCTATCTCAGATTTCAACTTTCCTTTTGCAGCTAATCTGAAGGAGCCAGTATGGGGGCGCTACTTGGTGCTTACCCCTTACCAGCTCTGAAACCTCTCTTTCCTCTATTTCTAGGGATCGCCCTGTCTGCAGAACAGTGGAACCGGCTGAAGGAAATCATTCCTCACATTGATGCTGCAGTCAAGATATTCTAAGATGAAGAATGTTGGACACCTTCAATCAGTTTCTTTCCCTTTGAATGCACTGAGAATCCTAGGGCCAAGAATTCCTGCCTGGAGTTTTTCCCTCACCTGGCTGGGGCTTTGTCATTGAGGCGGTGGTAATGCTGAAAAGGCCAGAGACTCTTCTTATTTTCAAGAAGTAGCTTGTAATGAGCAGGTGGAACCAGAGTCACTGCTGTGAAGTAAGACTGAAGCACTTCTGGTCTCAAGCAGCCTTGAGGTCTGTGCCAGTGAGGGAACCATTACTCCAGCCTGGCTTTCCAGGGGTGGATGGCTGGCAGTCTGCCCTGTGGAGTGCTTTGACTGCTCCGCATCTGTTACTGTCTTCCACTTGGTTGGGTGTTGAGTAAGATGGCTTTTGTATACTTCATGTTGGCATCTTCTGTGTTTCTTCCACATGCTGTTTTGGCTATTCCAAGTACTTTCTGTGTTTGCGTGACTTTTTCTTTTTTTTGAGTGCAGCAGTTGTTATACTTCAGCAACTGGTTTGTTTGTAGAGGTTGAATATGTACAATAAATGTGCTTGCATTGTAAGAAGGAGAGGTAGCGTTTCACAGGCTGGCAACTTAACTCCTTGTTTCAGGCACCGTTCTTTGTAGGTTGCTATTGTATTTCTCTTTTAAGAGAGTGCTCTTTAGTGTTTATTCTTATGACAGAGTCCCAATAATCCTGCAGTCAGACGGCAGTCTACTCCAGGCCATGGGAAAGGCAAGCTAGAATGTAAATCATTCAAAGGAGCTTGTAAGTAGGAGGCTTATTAAACAGAGGGGAATTAAAAGCCTAAGATGGAAAGAGGAAAAATTACAAGCTATGGAAAGAGTAGAAAGAGGGTGTTTTCTCCTTGAGCTCTGAACAGTTCACACTCTGATATCGGCTGTGGCAAGCACAGCCTTCCTCAGCAAGACTTTTCCAGACTTTGCAACAGCTTGCGTCTTCCATCTATTTTAGGTTCTTCCCTTGCCCTGGTTTCCATAGTATCCGAATACTTCCTACTCTTAAATATATCCATCTGACACTTGCAACACCTCAGTGAAGTAGGAGGTACTAAGGCCCTTGCTCTGTAGAGGTGCTGGGGCTGCAACAGCTCAGGGTTGTGTGGAAGATGCGGGGTAGAGCTGTGAATTGAAAATAAGCTTTCCTAAATGCTGAGCTTGTAACTGCTGAACTTTTGCTAGGGAGAGCAAGAGAGCAAAAAAAATCTTTCCCCATAAAATTGTCTCTTAACTAAATTTTGAAGGGCTTGGTCCTGTAGCTGCATGGGTGGGGTGGAAATGGGCAGACTTAATGACTGAGGCATTCCCCTCTGATCCTGCGTTCAGCTAGTCTCTAGCTCAGCGTTGTATTTCTTTGACTCCAGTAGTGAGAGAGCACCAGTGTACTACACTGGCACAGAGGCAGGTTGTTTATGCTGCAAGCTTATTCCCAGGGAGTATCACTGATATAATGCCATAATACACTCTTCAGAGGCTAAATGTAATGGGAAGATAAAGAACTTTGTAAACTTTCGTAAAGTCATGAAATAGTTAATTTTTGGTTTGTCGGAAAGTTAAAATGTTAAAAAGTTAATACGAGATTCATTGGATATCTGTTACCCCAACCAAAAGTAACCAACGAAGTCTTGGTAAATGAGAGGATGAACGGTTACAGCGGTAAGTTGTATTCTTTTGCTTGTCTTTCTCTTACACTGTCAATCTGTTTTGGAGCAGTTTTCTCTGCAGAACCTCTTACTCCAGAGCAGAAACCTTCAAGTGACACGAAGGAACTGATATTTTCTTCAGATACCAAACTATTGCTGGGGTATATTCAGACTTTTTTTGTAAAATCAGGCATAACATCTGGGCAGTATTTGAGCTGTGTGAGCTAGTACGTAGGGCACTGTGGGGAGAGGGCAGGAAGGAGGAAGGATAGGATGTGAGGAGCAGGCACGAGGGGAATTTGAGTTGGGCTTCTGTGTTTGGGAGCACGGAGCTGTTGTTGCACCGGGTGCATGTGTTGGATAGCAGGTCCCTCCTCCTCTGCCCACTGCTTCCATCCACCCTCAGGATCCAGGACAAGAGTACTGGGAGCTGCTGGCAGAGATGCAGAGCAAGGTGGAGGAGAGAGGCCACACTGTGCCTGCACCCTGCTCCTTTGTTAAGCCTTGGGCCTGGGCTGCATCCCTGCGACTGCACCGGCGAGGGCAGCCGTTCCTCATGGGGCAAAAGCCTCGGGTGTCGGGTGCCTGAGCATCACCCTGGTGTAGCAGAGATGGGAGCAATGATGAGAAGGCCTGAGCCACCTGAATGTGCTTCTTAGACAGCTAATGTCCTCTGCTGCCTCACAGCATCTGTGTGAGCTGGAGAAGCTGGTGGGAGAGCAGTCCCCGTGGTGATGCAAGGAGGCAGATCTGCCCCTGGCAGCAACAATGGCTGCTGAAACAAGCACGTGCCAGCTGCTTCAGACCATCCACTGCAGCCTGAACAGGACCTGGCTGGAAATACTGCTGCCAGGCTGCGGGTAGCAGCTGAGCTTTCCAGGAGCAGGGGGCTTTTGTCTGGGTCGGCATGGGACAGAGGGACCTGGCCAGGGGTTGTCAGGAAGGGGCCGGGGGGGGGCTGTTGCAGCTCAGCCTCGGGACAGGTGCTCGGGGTGGTGCTCGCTGCCCCGCTGCGCTCGGGCAATTTTCTGCTTCAAGCAGTTGCTTTGCCTCCAGTCCCCCGTGCCGAGGCAGCGAGGGGAAGGGGGCTCACTGCCGATTTCCGAAGACGAGCGCGGAGGCAGGGGGTCGCGGCCCGCCTCCCCCGCCGGCAGCACGGAGCGAGCTCCCCTTCCGCCGGGAACGGCGCCGCCTCGTTCCCCGAGAGCCCGGGGCAGGCCGTCCCGGGAGCGGCCCCGGCTCCTGCGGGAGCTCCTGCCGAGAGCCCCGGGCCCGCCCGCGGCTGCCGGGAGCTCTCCTGCGGGCTGCGGGGGCTGGGCCCGGGGGCTGCGGGCGGAGCAGGGCCCCCCGGTTCCTCCGCGGCAGCCGCCCGCAGCCGCGCGGCTCCCTCGGCCGAGGGGCCCCGGCCCCGCGCCGCCGCCGCCGCGGGCCCGCAGGGGTCGCTGCCGAGCGCTCCTTTGTGGCGCCGCGGCGGCGGCGCTGGCGGCGGGGCCGTTCCCAGCCGCGCTGCCTCCCCCGGCCGCCCGCCCGCAGCCGCGCCGGGCGCGGGGCATGGCCAGACTCCGCGAGGGCGAGGCGAGGAGGCAGCCGCCGCCGCCGCCGCTCCCGCCCGCCCCGCCGCCGCCGCCGCCGCCGCCGCCGCCGCCGCGCCGAGCCTCCCCCATGAGCAGCAGCGGCGGCGCGGAGCCCCCCGCGCAGCCCGGCGGCATGAAGGACCTGGACGCCATCAAGCTGTTCGTGGGGCAGATCCCGCGCAACCTGGAGGAGAAGGACCTGAAGCCGCTCTTCGAGCAGTTCGGCAAGATCTACGAGCTCACCGTGCTCAAGGACCGCTACACCGGCATGCACAAGGGTGAGCGGCCGCCGCCGGCTCCCCGCGCCCCAGTTCTGCCCCCGCGCCCCCGTCCCCGGGGCTCGGCGCCCCCCGCCCGCTGCTCCGGGGGCGGCCCCGAGCCCCGAACCCCGGTCCGGCCCGCGCCGCCTCCCTCCCGCCGGGCCCCTGGAGGCCCCGACGACCCCCGGCGCCCCGGAGCGGGGCCGCCGTGACAAAAGCGCCGCCGAGCGGGCCGGGGTCGCCGAGGCCCGCACCGGGAGCCCTCGGAGGAGCCCTCGGGAAAGGGGCGGCAGCGCTCGCCGTGCCCTCGGACCCCCTTCCCGGCCGCGGTACGGTGCCACGGAGCCGAAGTCTGCGTGACAAAGAATGGAAGCGGCCAGAGCTGCCGCTCACGGGGGCGGCTGGCAGAGAGAAGGGGCCTTCCAGAGCACTGGGTCGCTGGGAGAGCTTTAGTGTATGCTGGAAAGTTTGAGGAGGTTGTTTAGCTACCTTCATTGTTGCGTCTGAAAGCTGTATTTTGAATAGCTGTCGTGTTCAGTATGTCAGCTCCCTCTGTGGAGCAGTTCCAGCCCACCCGTAGCAGGCGTTCAGGATCTTGGGATCGCTGCTGCTCCAGCAATGAATGGGAATTCACAGAGCCCGCTTGCTATGAGATCTGATAGAGCGATCTCAGCACCGCTGCCTGGTACGCGCAGAGCCTGCAGGTAACCTACAGTAAGTGCCCGTACAGCTGTCAGCGCTTGGCCTGGGCCTCTGTGCCTTAAGATGATTTGTGATGGGGCTGTGTGGCAGTGCCCACCAGAGGGGGGGGAGTTGCATTCAGTCCTGATGCCTTTGGTTTCATGTTGTGGTGAAAACTTAAAAAAAAAAAAAAAAAACCAACAACAGACAAAATGCAAAAAAACAACCCAAATTGTGGGTGCCATGGCTAGTCCAGTACTTCCAAACTGAGCAGAGAGAGAAGGGGACGACAGAAAAATGAGTTAATTTCCAAACAAAAAGTCAAATCTAGCCCCAGCATAAAAGGACAAAGTTCCTCACTGAAGCCTGTCAGAGTTGGGCTGGCTTGAATTTAGCTGAAGAAGCAAGTCTGACTTGGGACTGGAGAACCAAAATGTCGTGTGCTCGCGTGTTGGTGTGTGTGTGGGACCGAGCCTGAACCTGGTACCGTCTGACAGCGAGCAGCCAGGTTCCAAACCCAGCAGGAAGAGAATGGGCCCAAGGCAAGAGGTGATCACACGTTTCATTGCGGTTGCTTATTTAGTACAGGCTGTGTGCTCTGAGGTCGTGCTCCAGGCAGGAGGCAGATTCTGGAGATGGGGATTTAGAGGGGGCAGCACTGGTATTAGCTGCATCGGTGTGAGAGGAACTTGCTAAATGCAGGGTTCATGCAGCAAAATAAATGTTCCTTTGGTTTTGATGTTTTTGAGTGGGTGCGGGTGTTGGTCAGGCATTGTTCTCTGTTCTGGCTAGAGAAGGCCATTCGGATGTGCAGGTTCTTCTGGTGGCTGCTGTACAGCCATCTCCACACATCTTCCATTTCTTTTGGTCCCTCTGTTTTGTACAAATGGAAAGATTGGGATTCCTTTCCTGCTGGCTTGGGTTATGTGCAGACCCTCAGCCTGGTTTGGGACTCAGCCATGCATGTCATTCCTCCATAAGGATGTGGAGGGGTTTAATATCCAGTGAACAAGTTCAACCCACAGTCCAGGCATCTCTGGCCCCAGTCTTCCCCTCCCATCTTACTGGGTCTCAGTGCAGCCTGCATGCAAGAAGGCTAAGCTGGCGAGGAGCTGCTCTGCTCCCCGTGGTATCAGCAGGCCTGCAGGGTGCCGGCAGGAGGGGAAGCACTGTCACAGGGCCTGGTCAGGGCTTCGCAGCCCCTGGGCTGTGGAAGGCTTTGGCAAATCTTACACACTCATCCCTGCACCATACAGAATCTTTCTGGGGCAGTTGAAACAGCAGATTAAGTTTTCTTTCCCCCCATTCCCTGATCTGCAGCAAGGAGTGATTGAGAGCTTGCGTGCATCTTCCATCTGCTTTTTCTTTTTCTTTTACAAAATGGGGAAAAACACTTGTCTGAGAAGCCAGCACTACCAGTAAAGACCAACAACTCCTCTTGCAATCCCTTGCAGCTTAACACTGGGAGTTGAGCAGCTCCTCCCGTCCCCAGGAAGGACGGAAAGATGGAAAGGGCTGGCTGGGGGCACGAAGGTGTGAATTGGACTGTGGAGTCCGAGAGCTGTCCCCTGTGGACTGCCTTGTACATGGGCTGAGAACTGAAGAATCCTCTGGAGGTGGAGGAAGATCTTACAGGTGTAGCAGAAACAAACAGAGGTATGAAGTGGCTTTGTTAGTGCCTGACTGTTAATGGCCTCAGGAACCTGGCTATTGGTAGTTGATGCTATTCCAGTCTCCTAATAGCATTCATGAGGCAGTGTTTCTGTTTATGTTAATCACAGATGTATTTGCATTTTAATGGCTGTGTTTCTCGTAAAGCTAATATTTTCACGTAAAGAAGAGGGAGGCATTTGAACAGGCTTCTGCAATGGGTCAGAGGAGACTGATCAGGGAGAATCAAGTGAAAATTTTTGGCCTCAGGTTCCAGGATTGGGCAGAATGCAGTTCCTACAAGAGTGTCTGCTGTGCTCTCCTGCATGGATTTCCTTGCAGTGCCACGAGAGAGGAAGCCGAGAGACTCCGTAGTATGAGATATGGAACTGAACTGCTGGGAAATCGCAGTGGCAGGAGCAACCCTCTCACAGGGCATCTGGGGACAGGTGGGTGACTTCTCCAAAGGGCAAGGATGCAATAACAATCTCAGTGTCCTGTGCCTCGCTAGCAGCTGAATTTTGACTCGGCTTCTGTAGGCTTGTAGATAAGCTCCCTGCTGACACCCTGCTTCCCTTGCTGAAGTATTTGACGAGATTTTAAATGCTAAGTTGAATCTGGAAAGCCCTCTCTTCTGCAAACTGACAGCCTTTTCTTACTCAAGGCTTTAGACTGCTGATGTCTAGAGTAATGCTTAGGATCTGAAGGGACTGCAAATCCCAGAGTCAATGTGTGGTTTGTAGGGAGAGTCTGGCACATACTATCTTTTTGCTGCGATGTCTTGCAAGTGGAGCAAGGCTGGGTTTTGCTTGCAGGGAGCTGAAAACCCTTCTGGAGCGGGTGGGAGTAGGATGGGTAGGTAATAGTGTGAGGCACCTTGACCCACACACAGCCTTCGGAGGGCAGCACCCACGCAAACCATGCAGCCTCTTCTGGAGTCAGCCAAAGGCAGCGTACCCCATCGCCTCTTGAAAGCGGAAGCAAAATGTGATCACAGTGCAGGTCTGTCCATCTAGGTAGTAGCTCATTCTGGGAGGCCTGGCACCGATGCGTGGTGTAGTCCCAAGATGGAGCCTGTAATTCATGGGACACCACCTGCGTTCAGTTACAGGTGATAGACATACACCCAAGCACACAGCCAGGGAAGACCTGTGGAGTGGGTTCCCTGCTGACTTTTGAGTCCTGTTTTCTTTCAGTGTTCAGCCTCCTTAAATTCCAGCCCTCTGGTTGTTTTTGCTGTCTTCCATGATTTTTCCTGTGCTGCAGGCTGGCAGACAAGTCCCTGAAGGCCGGCAACTGGTAAAGTCCATCCTCCCTGTCCGTTTATCTTTTTGCAAGATTTTAATGAATTTTTCCATTTTAATGAACTAATTACTCATGGTCACATGCACAGAGGAGCTGAGGGAGGGCAGGTGCCAGAGGATGGCAGAGCAGAGTATTGTCACTAACAAACACTCGTGCTGGAGGACAGGGTGACTTCCTGTGCAGTATCTGTGCAGTAGCAGCATGCTGTGTCTCTTGTTTCAAAGGGAGCTGACAACCTACACCAGGATTTTCAGTTGGATGGTCTGTGTTTGACGTCTGGGAAGGTGGGAAAGGCATTTCCTGGCTGGTAGCTCTTTGGAAGGCTTTTGTGATCCTTTGGAGCAGCCCCTGGTGCTGTTTCTGCTGCCAAAGGATGGCTGGCAAAGTCCAGGGGCTCTCTGCCTCATCCTTTTCCCTCTTGCATGTTGTGGAGCCTTTGGCGACTTACGGCATAGCTGGTGAGTGGGCGTCAGACCTGTCGTGCCGTGTGTTCCACTGTGAACCAGCACTCAGCCCCCGGTGGGTTTGGTCAGGCTCCCCAGCTCTGTCTGATGCAGCGAGTGCTGGAGCTGGTGGATTCGCTGTTTCAGAGGCCAAGGCTCCGCTCTCTCTGTTTCTGTCTGGCGTGAGCATGTTGGAAACAGCCGGTGATTCTGAAGGTCCTGGCAGCCCCAGGCATTTCTAACACTGTCTCAGCAGGCACAACGGGCCGGGCGTTACAAGTGCCCAGGGTGGCGTGAGCCTGTCGGCCAGTGACCTGAATTTGCTGTTAACTAAAGCAGGAAACGTGGAAGTGAGAGTGGCTTGGGCCCTGTTGCAGCTCTGTGGATGTCTTCCCACTGTTGAGTAGATTGCTGATAAAAGAAGGGCACTCTTCTCTGTGTCTGGGTGGCTCTGTCAGGCTGAGGCAAGGATGTTGTCATCATTATGTGTGGATGTGGTACCAATTCATACAAATCTGATAAATTGCTAATTCACAGCTCCTGACTTGAGAGTTTTATGTGCTAAATCTCACCTTGATTATCTCAGTGCAGCAGCTGGAAGCAAGCAGGCCAGCATCTGTGTTTGGAACTATGGTGACCGGGCCTCCAAATCTGTTAAAAATGGGCTTGGTCTCTCTGGTTATACAGGTGCTTTTGAGGCTTTTCCTCATGCTTGACATCACGGCTGTCTGAGAGGGGAGAGAGAAAGCAAAGGGGTGCTTCTCCCTCATGGTAGGGCTAGCTGCCTCTGCTATGAGAAGTAAAGTTTACCTGCATGTTCTCTGTTCCTGTTGCATTTGTTAAATTAGCTGGTGATCCCATATTTGCCTTGGTGCAGCATTCTCAGTTCAAAACCTGTCCAATAAGGAGCTTTAATGATTTGTTTGAAATATCTAATACTCCTGTGCTGTTTGTGGAGGGGGGATTCTAGCAGGAGCTGTGAGGACAGGTAAGAATTGCTCAGCTGCAGCGACTGATGGGAGCTGGGGTAAAAGAATAACATAATCTTGTTGCCGTGGATTGGCATTGTCCTGAGCAGCTGGCTTCCCCATGGCCTAAAAATGTTCTGTACCATGGAGCTCCTCTGAGGCGGGGGGAGAGATCCAGGCAGGCTTTCTCCTGTCTTCACTACTGGATCCAAAGGGAGCTGAAGAGGCTTTGGAGAACGTCAAGCAAGGCATGAGAAAGCGAGGGCAAAAGAGCAGGCTTCTCTGGGCTCTAACGATGCCTCTGCAACCCTGACACAACTGTATCCATGCTGACATTCGGTAACAAGCTGAAGGGACGTGTCTTGCCTTTGCTTAGGATGTGAAATGCCACAGGGAGTTGGAGGGGTGTGAATGAGGGGGTCAGATGTGTTCTAGCATTTGAGTTTATTCTCCAGCGCTTTGCCCAGCCTCATCTGAAACAACTCAAGTGACAGAGCTCCTGGCACCTCCCAGGGGAGATCATTCCACAGTCTAATAAATCCTCCCTCTGCTAGGAAATGTTTCTTGATAACCAGCCAACTTTTTCCTTTGTTTGGTTTCATTTGATTGTTCTTAGCATCAGAGCACCCAAAGATGATTTTTTCCTGGAGGGACTACAGTTCCTCCCCTACCGCGATAGTTCCAGTTTTAGGCTAAGGTGTTGGGTCAGATCTTGCCATGGGTACGTATACTGATGTGTGCACACACTGTATAGGTGTAAGTATGGCACAGAGAGCCAAGCCTCTCCTTCTGTGGCTTTCTGTGATTGCCTGGATCTGGATTGTGGCTCTTTGTATTAGCCTAAAATCTTGGATGCTTTTCCACTTTTCTTGGTTATTTTGTTTGGTATCAGTAATCATAGTGGTCCCTGCATCCCTTCCGATCTTTGTCTTTTGGGCTGTTTCTCCCACAGGTAATGTTAGCCTGCATTTTGTTCTCCTGTTGTTTCTCACCTTTCTCAACACCAGTTTCGAACTTAGTTCATTCACTGGGACCAGTTTCCACAACTTAAACAGACCTTGGACGAGGCCTGTAAGACCTTTACTGTTTCTTTGCCTGTTTCCCTAGAGTTGGCGATACATCCAGACTCGGTAATGTGTGCCCCTTTAATCAGCAAACTTCTCCCTCTCCATCCACTAAGATGCTAACTAAAATAAGAAAGCAGTCAAGGTTCACGTGAGGGCTGTCCTGCGCACTTCACCTTAGCAGAACAGTTGGGATGCAGGTCTGCTGGAACAGGCCAGCATGTGTGTAGTTCATGTACCTTGGTCACCTGCTGTTACCAAAGAGAAACAATGCATTGGTTTGCATCTGCAACTGCACATCTAACTTGATGCTTACTGTGTCCAACTGCAGGTTGTGCATTCCTCACATACTGTGCCAGAGACTCTGCCATCAAAGCCCAGACAGCATTACACGAACAGAAGACTTTGCCAGGGGTAAGTCCCAGTGAATTGTGCCTGGAGCTCATACTGTGGGCTGGCAAACAGGGGGTTGTGGGGGAGGGAGCGAGGGTGGAAAATGGCTTGTGAAAAAGGAGTATGGTTTGAGGGTTAGAACAGGGAGGGGAGAGCCAAAGCACAGAGCTGCTCTTCAGAGCTGCTGCTTTTTATCTGCCTTGCCAAGGCTGCCCCATGTAAGTCCAGCCAAGCCTGTTTCTGTGCTGCTCTTTGGTCTCTGTGGTCTGATGTGGCTTCTCCAGCTATCTGTTGCTGGCACTAAGGAGCTTTGATGCTTTGGGGTGCAGTGCATGTGCCCAGCAAGGTACCAGCCCCTTTTCTTCCAGGTGTGCTGAGCTACCTGTGGCTTATTCCTGAGTCCTCCTCACTCTACAGCTGGTGTTGGGAGCAAAGTACAGTTGGGATCCCAGGCGATGAGGTAGAGTGGATCAGGCCCCTCATTGCAGGCAAGCCTTCTGCTTCCCTGGGACCTGCTGGCACAGTGAGAGGAGCTTTTGAGTTGTTGCCATTCCCGCTTCGGTGTGCCGTGAGGGCTTTGGCTGGGCAGTTCCCCTGCTGTGCTGAGGGGGCTGAGCACATGCATTGGAGAGATTCATTTGTAGCTGAGTAGGTGGAGGCACTGGATACTTGGAGACAGAAGCTCACAGGAGGCCCTGAGTGCTCAAGGCAACGGGATAATTAATGTAAACCAGGGGTCTCTGGAGAGGGGGGAAGGAATTATCAACCATAACATTTCCTCTTTTGTCTTGGTCTAGACAGCTTCCCTTACCTCTCCCAGCGCCCCTCCACACACAAATATTTTCATGTTTGTTTACTTGTACTCCCTTTTTGCATGGGCCTGTGTTGGCATTTGAGGGCTGGACAAAGAACCTAACTTGACTACCACTTAACCTAAACCAGTAAAGATTCTGTTACCTCAAGGCAGCAAGGGGGAAGCCTACAGGTTACAAGGTACTCAAATACTAATTGAGTTAATTTTGTGAGAGGGAAAAGACCAGCCGTTGAGCTAAAGCAATGTAATCTTCTGTGTGTGGTGGTCCTGGGCAGTCTTATAACAAGTTGAAGGTTGGAGGAGCAGCGTGATGAGTCCTGAAACAGTGCTGTAACACACTGGGGAAGAGATGGGTACGTCCCTGTCTCGTATCAGTAGAGGGACCCTGACAGATTATTCCTGTGAGGCTTGGGGGATTCAAGGCAATCTCAGTTTTGTTGCATGTCTACATTCGGAATTAGTTGTGTGTTTCACTATGTTCTTTATTATTTGTCCTGCATGGGGTGGTATTTAAAGCAGCAATGCAAAGCACATTTATCTGGGATGTGGTGATCTAAAGGCTTTTTATGTTATGGGAGACGTAAGAAACTGCTTATCAAGTGGTAAGAGGTGTATGCTAGCTAAGTGCTTTCAAACATGTGAGTCTTTAGACAGTTAATGAGTAATGTCCTGTAATTAAGCTTCATGATTAAGATGAAGATGAGCTGTGCTGTATTTGGATCTGCCTTTTTTCAGGCTGACAATATACCACTTCACATTTAATTTCTCTTTTGGGAATTCCCTGTGTGACCAAGAAGGTAGGATTCTCTTTGGTCATTTAAGTGGTTGTTCAGAGATGCTTACTACCAGGATAAATCAGATGTCCATCCTGATGTGGGTAGAGTTGATTTTAGCATGGACATGGGTTGCTTGACCTGAGGTAGCTTCCAGTTTACCCCCCCTTTTGTAAGGTGTTGGTGTACTCAGGGCATAAAGCGAGAAGACTGTCAGCTGGGTATTGCATTATCTGAAACTTGTGTTCAGAGTACAAAACACCTGTGTTGCCGTCAGAGCTGGTGAATTGCCATCAGGCCAGTTATGAAGTAACAAATGCGTGCAGATCTTTTCTTGGGGAAGGAATGATGGAGCTTCCTAGAAAAGAGAGGTGAAGGTTGTCATCACTGAATAAGCAGAAGTGTCTGATCACCCAGCCTTGCTAAGGAGTTTAAAAGGATGCTAAAGATCTCTGCCCGTGCTGACAGCTGGGGAGATCAGGAAGAATGCTCAGCCTCTTGGCTGTGCAGACAGGGAGCCTGTTCCCAGACACCGTGGTGTGGGCCCTTGGATGGGGCCAGCAACTTGTGAACCTGAAGGGTTCACACACCAAAGGAGTGCTGTGCAGCAAGGCAGGTTTGCCCAGAACCCTGCTGGTAGGCGCAACAAGCTACAAGGAGCAGCGACCCATGCTGTGCACCGTGCACAGTGCCAACCTCACAGCCAATTCCCTGCCCAGCAGCTGCCTCCCTGCCCTGCAGAGTGCTCTTGGCATCGTGCACATGGAAAGGTCCTGCTTTGTGCTCCCTGAGGGTGGCTTGGGGAACTGCACAGTTAAGTTTGAATCAGTCCCAGTAAAGCAGTTTGACTCTCTCCAAAGACTCAAAAGAGATGGAGGGAGATCTGCCGGCGGAGCAAAACAGAAACCATCTTCCTTTGTGGCCTAAGTCTACAGGGCCTGGGGAAAGACACACAGCCCATGGACGCTGAACAGAGGCGAATTCTTTGGATCTGAAATGCAGAGAGAAAATCAAGCCCTCATGCTCCTTCCTAAATCTGTTGTCCTCTCCAGCTGCCAGCCAGCCTAGCAGTGCAGTGTTTCACCTTCTCACTGCTCCCTGGCACATTCCTCCCTAGCTCAGTGAAACGATATTATATCTCAATAAACCATGCCTTTGATTCGTGATTGTACCTTCACTTTGCTGAGTTCTGAAAGGAACTGGAGAGGTTATTAATGACATGCAGTGATCACACACCAAGTTAAAGCCTCTTGCTAAGTGAAATTTGAGGGAAAAGCAGCCAGCTTTTCAATATTTCACAGAAATGCTTTGTGTCTCTTTTCATTTGCAGCTAGACAGTTGCAAATTACATAAAATTGCTCCTGAAGAAGGGAAAGAAGAATAGAGGGAGAGAAGGGGAGGGAGGATTAAAAAAAAAAAAAAAGTAATTTTTCTGGCAAGATACAGTTACAGTTTTATTTCTATGCAGAACAAAGAAGGGCTTGCTGAAAGGTAGGCAAGTAAGTGGCAGAAATTGGTATTGATCCAAGCTGGAAATGTGGGCAGTTTAAGAGCAGCAGTGGGGGTACTCAGATATTGCTACACTGTGGGGAAAACTCATGGTTGCAGTGAGGACTTGGGAATACAGGGACGCAGGAATGGAAAATTACGGACAGCAGCAGCGTTAGAGCAAGGCGAGACTCTGGGAATGCACCAGGGGTTGAGATGCAGCAGCAGTAATTCACATGGTTGGGCATAAGGATTAATGCAGAGACAGCAACTGAGTGGAGGGCATCCCTGTGGGCAGGCTGTCTGCTGTGCTGCCAGCAATGAGAGCTCACCATGGGCTGTCAGGATCCACAGTGAGTGACCATACAAGGGAACGCGGGCAGCTGGAGGGGTTTTGGTAGAGAGGTCAAAGCATCTCATTCTCCCCTTTCCTTCTCTTCTGCACAAATCCTGGTGTCAAACCAGTCTGGAGTGGTATTTTTGAAATAGCTTCTTCATGTGAACACTATGGGATATTGCAGCTGGCAAAGCTGGGATCCATGCTGAGAAGTGGAGTATGGGGCCTGAGCGTTTGGCTGGGGGCTGGAGCTGGCCTTCAGTTATTGTTCGAGGTGGCTTTTGCAGTTTGAACCCTTGGGCAGGGCAGGGTGTAGAAGCTTTTTCCACTGCAGGTGGCATAGAGACAATTTCAGTAAATTCACTAGGGAGCTGTGCAACTTTATCAGTAGAAGGTGGCAGTGCAGAGAACTTGTGAAGGCTGTCTCATGGAAATGGCAGCGGCAAGACATGAAGGCACTGGGCCAAAGCCCCTGGGCAAGCAGCAGTGGAAGTGCCCATTCACTGCAGAGGGAAATGCAAATGTTTACTCTGTCAGGGATTTGCCTCAAGAGGCTGAGAACTAACAGTGAAGCGAGGCAGCAGCCCTATGAAATACATACCCTGAAGAGGCAGAGGGAGAGCAAGCTGCCAAGACAAACATTGGTTCCTGCAGCCTACAGAGTTGGAAGGATAACGAAATTAAAGATCAGCACCCATTCCTACATTGCTTGCTTACTATACATTTGAGTGTGTGTGTGTACATGTACATCTAGATCATTTATAAAAACATTAAAGAGAACTGCCCCTAAAATGGAGTCCTGTGGAACCCCACCAGTGACTGGCCATCAGCCTGATGTAACCCCATTTACCAGAACCCTTTGAGCCTAACCCATCAGCCAAGTGTTCGCTGGTCGCATTATGTGTTTATGTAGCTGTATGCTGGGCATTTTGTCCAGAATGAAACTTTGAGAAATATTATCAAAAGCTTTGCTGTAATCCAAAAAGATTACATCAGCTGGTTTATCTTGGTCAGCTAGGTGGGTAACCTTGTCATAAAAAGAAATAAGTTAAATGGGACTTCACCCTTGTGAACCTGTATTGTCTGTGACCAGTGACTGCATTGTATTTCAAGTGTGTGTTTTCTTGGTGTCCTAGCACCTGTAGAAAAGGATTTGAGGAATTTGGCACTTTCTTCTCACCTTAAAGGTCCTTTGACCTTCGGTGACACTGATCCCAAGTGACAAGAAGAGATTAGGGCAACAGGGATGATCATCTAATGTCCTCCTTGGTGCAGTGCGCTGAAGCATCAAGGAAGGAGCCCTATGAGAACAGACTGACCATGGGCTCCTGAGAGACTGAACTGATGTGTCTACCAAAGTCATGCACGAGGTAGGGGCTGTAATTGCTATACTGGGCTGGTGTCCGCTCTGGTTGTCTGATGCTAATGCATCAATGTCACTTCCATAGAACTGTCAAGAAGATCCAAAGGCTTTGAGTCACGGCAGTAAGCTTCTTGCCTTGCTCCCAGAGCAGCACTAGCTGGAGTGGGAACAAGGATGACTAATTGTGTTAAGGGAGAAGGAACAGCACAGCAGACAACCCAAGAAGTAACGCAGCCTGTCCATGTGTATTGTGGCCCATACGCTCAGGTGGCTGCTGGCTGATTCCTGCATGCACTCAGCTTTGAGAGGGAGGGGGAGATAGCTCTCCTGCTCAGCCTGATTTGTCCTCCATGCTGCAGTTAGGGAAAATACCCCCAAAAAAGCTTGTGAGATTGGTTGGAGTTTACTAGCTCTTACTAATAAAGAAGCACAAGTGGCATAAAGTAGTGGGGTGAAATCCAGCGGTCTTCCTTGTTCATCTGAAAACACAAGGCCATAACCACATGGGCAGCAGCTTTGTGATTTGGACTCTGGAGATTGCATTTTGTTTCAGCCACAGATTTTCTGCATTGACCTTCATCGTCACATACTTTGGATTCTTCCACCTCATCATTACCCTTGTCCCCTTCAGAATGGAATTGGATGTGGTGAATATCTTAAACAGCCTTTGCAGTTGTTCTGGAAAGCTGCTTGTTGCTCTGCGTGAGACCACTTACCTTT
The DNA here is from genome assembly GCF_965140915.1 of Aythya marila. Classification (NCBI taxonomy): domain Eukaryota; kingdom Metazoa; phylum Chordata; class Aves; order Anseriformes; family Anatidae; genus Aythya; species Aythya marila. Next base: position 6,110,979 of record NC_139068.1, read on the forward strand.
CTCCCTGAAGGATGGTCTTTCTGGGTAGGACTGAGACATCAGGACATCATTGGAAGATGCAAGCAGGAGACTTGAGCACTGAGACTGGCACCAGTCCATCACTGCTTGTGTTCCCAACCACATGCAGAGTCCAAATGAGCAAATCAGCATTTAGCTTTGTCTGCTCTGCACCGCTAGAATTGGTTTGGATCAGTCAGTCAGGGCATTTTTAACTGGCTCGTGAAAGCTGAGGCCACAACTTGCAAAGCCTAAGATCTCAGGACCTAATTCTGACAATGGCCTTGGATGCCTTTTGGTTCCTGAAGTCCCAGAGGAGCCAGCCTGCATTGTGTGTTTCCTCTGCTCTGCCTCTGACCCACTTAACAATATGAGGTTCCTCGTTGCACCTGGGGGGCTATTCTACATCACTTACATCACTTGACTCCTAATTAATAGAGAGGCTTGCCCTCCCGTCTGTGGGGGTTGTCTTCTCTCCAGCTTTTGCAGTCTGAAAGCTAGAATAGCAAGAGGTAGCAATCACTGTTCCTCCTTGGGGAGTGTGGCTACCAGACTGCTGAGATGACAGCTCATGCTGGGCGTTGCTGTAAATGTGGGGAGCCAGACAACCCAGAGGGGGCTTTGGGGAGGTCAAGGCAGGGGGGAGAGAAATGGCACGTTTCTGCCTCAGTGAAATAAGTAGGGAAGCTTCCTCTGACCTCAGCAGGATGAGGAATTTTCCCAAGAGTGCTACAAGGCTGGAAGCATTTCTGTGAAATGAGGGAGGAAGCTGAAACGGAGCACAATTTCTCTTCTGACCAGATGCCAAGGGTCGGGTGGGATGTAGTCCGGACACACTCCAGCAAGGGCACCCATTGCTGCTGCTTCACCGGGAAGCTCTGGGCTCCTCTGGGCTGCGGTGGCTCTCTTTCCAGCAGGGTTCTCATCCCTGCTCCCTGAGGGCTATGTAGGAAATGCGGTTGCTGTGCTTCATAGCATCAAAAAGCCTGGCTTCTGTGCTCAGTGTAGCTTTGTGCCCCCACACGACCATCTAGTTGCTTCCCACCAGTAACCCCGAAGCACACAAGTTGCAAAGGCTGCTTGTGTGTGAGGAGGAGAGCAGTGCAGGCAGACATTGCCCTGCAGGGGCTGTTGGGGGGAGCATGGCAAGGGGTGCCTCTACCTTGGGTGGGGGGCAAATGTGAGGGAGAAGCCAAAGGGAGCAGTGGGTGCTTTGCCCCCCTCTTGTGTGTGGCTCGCTGGGGGTCTCTTGCTGCGTGTGGGCCAGGAAGTTTCCATGGGTCCAGTAGACCACGGGGCTGACAGCTCTTGGTCTGTCCTGAATAGCAGGTAGGCAAGGTGTGGGGGAGAGGGACTCGGGGTGCAACTGGCCCACGCGCGCCTGACAGTGTGTGCTAAATGTAATGTGGTATTCTTCAGAAATAAACAAATAGGTTAAATTATAATGCTCAACTAAATAATTCAACGAGAAAAATTAAGCTCAGCTTGCAAGGCAGGCACAGCCTCATAAATCATTTGTTCTTCCTATGTGCCACATATGTGTTCACGTATGTGTGCTTGGGGGTTATATTCATGCATGTCTGGGCACGTGCATCTGTTTAGCACTTGGGATTTGAAGCATGCACAATCTGCCTCCGTTTGTGACGCTGGAGCCAGTTGGGCCTGTACAAATACATCTTTCTTAGACTCGGGTGTCTCTGATTACTGCGCAGTGTGAGATGATGACTAGAGGACAAAAGAATTTGCACTTCGGGAGTTTGGCTGTTCAGAGTAAAAGCATGTCCTCCCTGCTGTCCCGTTCCTGGGTTCCTTCCTCAAATGGAAGAGGTAACATTTGACCATCCTTTCTGTGTATTGAGACCCTGGAGAGCACTGAGCTCTTTGTCCAAGTCTTGCGTGCCACAGAGATGCTTCAAGGCCTCGTGACCTGTGTTATCGAGCTAAAGCAGCTGTGGACTCCCTTTACATTTGTAGGCTCACATGAGGCTTGAGAGGCCTTTGATATTTTGGTTCACCTTCAGTGGCAAAATGGGACTTAGAAGGATTAAAGCTGTGGTGGTGTCCTGTTTGTGGCAGCCTCTGTGTGCCCCAGTCCCTGCAAGGAGGATCATGCCTCCCTCTCCTGCCTTTGGAAGACTTCTCATTTCAGGTAGCAACAGGGAATCCTGCCACTCTCCTCCAGCCTCAGCATCTGGACAAATTTATTGTTTTCTCCTCTCTACCCACAACTTTCAGAGACCAGACTTCAGATCAGTGACTGGTTCTCAGCCCCTGGAGCTTGCAAGGTCTCTGGAAATATGCCTCCCGCAACTGAGGGCTTGGTCTGATGCGGGCAGCGGGCGAGTCTTCCTGCACCCTGCCGAGGTGCTGGTCACGTAGTCAAGAGAGGGGCTGTGGCCGCAGCGCAGGGGCACGGATCAGCCTGCAGGGTGCGGGTCAGGCTGTGTGCTTGCTCTCTCCCTAGGCTGCTGCGCTGCCTTGGGTCGCCACATGCAGACACTGCTCCCAGGCTGGCACTGGTGCAAACCTGCGCTTCAGTAGCCTCTGCTGCCTTGCAGCCGTTGTGGCGGGGCCCTGCTGCCTGCCTGTGACCCCGCAGGGCCAGCCCTGGGCACAGGCAGGGGGCAGGGAAGGGAAGGGGTGGACAGATGGGTGGAGGGGCCCCCTCCCCAGAGATCTTACTGAAATGTCTCTTTTCTGCAAAGCAGAGGGAATGCCCCAAGAGCTGGTTTCCAAGGCAACCACAAATGTCAGGCTCCATGTGGTGAATAACCGTCGCTATGACAACAGCTCTTTTACCCAAGGTGCAGGAATTGGAGTGATGGCCCTTTTGGGGGAGGGGATGGGCGAGCTGTCCCCAGGTACCAAGCCCCCCATCTCCCCACCCCAATGCTTTCCGCATCCTTGCCCTAGGTTGGCAGCCCCGGCTGCCCCTGTGCTCTTGTGGGGGTGCTGTGTTCTTGATTCAGCAGCACCCCTTGCTCCCTCTCTCCCTCCTTTCCTCCCCCCAGATGGATTTGCTTCACACAGGAGATGTGATCTGAGTCTGCCCCTCCATCTCCTTCCCCATCTGTTTAGCTTAATCCTGGTTTTGCTTTCTGGGTAGAGACAAGGCTACTTCTCAGAGCTGCGGGAGCGGTGAGGAGGGAGGTGGCCAGCCACTCCTCTTGGCTCTGCACCGAGCCCTCCCGGAGCACACATCTGGGCTGCTGGCCCTCTCCCACCCAGCCTGCTGCCCAAACACCCTGGCCAAGTCTTGTGCAGGCTTATAACCAAAGGATGTGAGTGGCCATTAGGGCCACTGTATCTCAGTGACAAATTCTGGGGGTTTCTGCAGCCAGGTCTCACCACTTCCTGAAATCTGCCTCGCATCCCGTTCAGCTCACAGGCTGAAAAAGGCAGAGCCCAGAGGCCGGTGAGTGCCAGAGCTGCACTGGCTGGGGCCACCTGGCAGCACAGCACGATGTCGCGAGCTCTGCAGGTCCATGCAGTTGATCCCGAGCAGGAAGGGTACCCTCAACCTCTCCTTCTTTCCTGGCTGACACAGCACATCCTGCGAAATGGGGCTGAAGTCAGCGCTGCTCTCTGCCAGGGTGCAGCGTGGTGGCAACTTGGCCTTTCTTCTGGGTACTGCCAGGCAGCCCCTGCAGCCCCGTATCGCTCCATGGGGCTGGGGCAGGGTAACTTGGGGTTGATCCCAGCTTGGGCTCCTCATCCTGCCTGAGATCCACCGGTCAGGGGAAGCCAGCTAACATCCCCAGGCTCTGCCATGCCCAGCAGTCAGGCTTTGGCAGCTGTGCACAGCAGCCCATTACCTGCTGGCTGGCATCACCTGTAAGCTGCTGAGTTACTTGACAGGTTGCCTCCAGCTGCTGTGGATATCGTCCCTACCTCGGTTTCCTGGCAGGTCTGGCTCAGCCACCCCCTGGAGCCTCACAGTAGTGCACTTTTTGTGTGTCGGCTTCTAATCACATTTCAGTTTGTTACTTATGGCTTGTTTTCATTTTTCTGTTCTGTTGTTGCTGTTTTTCCAGAGGGTGTTTCCTAAGAGAGAGGGCAGAGTATTGCTGGACCTGCAACTTCTTTGCAGGTCTAGCCTGCTATACTCCTGATTATTTTGGTATTCTGAATGTTGCTGGTTCAAGTCACTGTCAGCCTTTGTGAATGATGCTGATAGAGGCATGGCATGAGATGAGCTGTGAATGTGGAAATCTGCTTTGTACACTGTTCCTTGGAGGACTTCTGGCTCAGGTAGATCTTGCTAGCCTGTGGAAGAGGCTACGGTTTGTCGCTTCCCTTTCTGGGAAGAGACAGTACCATACCATCTAGCTGACAAGTTTTGCCCTGCTTTGCAGTTCAGTCAGTTAAAGCTGTGAGTTACTTAATCCAGCTGCTCCTGGGTAGAAGCGTCCGTCTGTTTTACCTGGAGAGGGCTTATATCAGGTGGGCTTGCTCTGGCTCGTTGCTTATGGTTGGATTATTGCTGATGACACTAATGGGTGCAAGAGAGGTAAGCGGCTGTTCTCCACAACCATATGTAAGGATCTTTTGTCACTTTCAACCATAACATTCCCTCTGTGGTCAGGAGACACAGCTGGAGAGCAGCACTGCCTTTCTTTAGAGCCGGCCTGGGGCACAGAGGCAGGAGGGCTGGGGAGGGGGAAATATAGCATGCCAGCTTGCTGTTCAGAGGCATTCTTTGTTCCTTCCTGCTAAGAAAGTGAGTGGCTCAATTAGGTGAGGTGACCATGCCTGCACTGAGTCAGAGCAGGCATCGCAAGAGCTTCCAGGCACGGTCCGACCTGAGGCCACCCTAACCATCCTGCAGGCCCCAGTCTCATGATGATGACCTGCTTCATTGGAGTCCTTTCTTTGCCATTAGCTGTGTCTGGAGGAAATGGAGGTTTGTGCATGGTGGACATCTCTAGGAGAGCTGTTCCCTGCAGGCCATCAGCTGAGCAGGGAGAAGTGCCTGGTTTCCTTGTGAGATATCTGAAATCTACCTGGTCCATTTGCCAAGGGTTCTGGTTGCCATCACAATGCCGTTGTTCCCTTCTGATACTCTCCTATCCCACAGAGCAGGCAAAAAGGGGAGCCCTGGCACCAGTGTCATCAGCACCGTGTGCCGGGCAGATGGGCCAAACTCTAACCCTCTGCATTTCTTTTTCATTGCAGATGGCACGCCCGATTCAGGTGAAACCTGCAGACAGCGAGAGCCGTGGAGGTAGTTGTCATCTCTCCTTGTTTCTCCTTTGGTGGCTTTGTGGTTGTGAGGGGGATGAAGCAGAGAGACAGAGTCCTGACCTGGCCTTCCCCTTCAGCATTCTGTATGAATGGATGTTTGTATGTGTCAGGGATTTGGGGGGTGGATGGGAGGGAGAGGCGAGGAAAAGGCTTTAGTGAGGACTTTTCAGCTTGGCTCAGCGGGCAGCTGAGAACACCCCAAGCTGTATGGGCCGTAGCGTGGCTGACCGCTCTTCCCAGTCCTTGGGGGGTGCTGTTAGCCTGGCACTGTCTGCCCCAGGGGGTTGCTGAAGCAGGCATGCACATTTGTGTGTGGCATGGAGTCCTTGAAGGTGTAAGCAGTTGGGAAGAGGTTTCCTGTTATTTCCTTTCTTGCTTTTATTGGGTTTCAGCCCAATAAAAGCCAGATCAGTGCAGCTGTGCTGGCTGTTTAACTTGTTCAGCTTTGGTGCTCTGTGGCTGATTCTCCTATCTGCAGCTCACCCCTCTGCCTGCCCCATCACTGTTGGACTTTCTCAGCCCCTCCACTCTCAGTATTGCAGCGGCCCCCATGACACTGCCATGGTCCAAATGCTGTTGCAAAAAATAGCATGTGGAAATGTCTCTGAAGGAAAAGGATCCTGAGTTTAAGCCTGAGATGGAGGTGCTGGCAGCCTGCAGGGGGCCAGCTTGTTTAGAGCAGCATATACTGAATAGTGCAGAGCTGGAAGACTGAGAACTGGAGAATCTTTCTTAAAGTAATGGGGAGCTTACAGCAGCTCAGATGCCTCCTTCAGGTGGAGAAGGTTTGCAGCTCCAGCTCTTCCCAAATACATGAACTCATTTTGCTGCTTTTCCTCGTCTTACTGGTACGTTTCTTTTCCCCTTCTTTCATTCCTGCATCTGCCTCTCCATTCCTTGTGCTGTTGGCACTGCCTCTGAAAGCAGTTTCTTAGTGGGGAGAATGTTTCTGAGTCTCTTTGTTCCTGTAGGGCAGCATATCCTGCATGCTGTGTTTAGATTTGGAATACTTTTGTTTTGGATTTTCAGGTGTCATTTCCAAGCAGCTTGTAGTGACTTTGGTTTATTGCACCAGCAGAAACATATTTTGTAATATTGTATACAAACATGTGTATTTATGTCTGTGTGATCCTCCTTTAAAAAAATGTTTACCTGTTTAAGTCAGATCATTTTTTCCAAATAGAATCTGTAGGTTTTCATACTTACTTGAGGGATTAGACATCTGACTTCTACTGAAAACTGGCCATTTTTATTCCCTTTGTCTATGCTGAAAATCCCGGCCATTGCACCTATGGATATGTTTCTTTTGAAAAGAGCCATGGCTTCTCTTTTATACACAGCTCTGCTTAGTGTCACAAAACGTGTTGGAACTTAACATCTCTGATGCCTTTCTCCTTTGTGAAAGAGAGCTGAAACAGGTCAACAGATTCAGAAGTTGTTAGTAAGGGATGCAGACACACACACAGAGCACTGCTGCACATTTCTCTGAGCATTTTCAGACAGGAAATGTTTCCATGACAGCGACGTGGGAAAGACCCCGTAGATAAAATCTGCTGCCTCTGAGAGGAACTGCTTAGTGCTGTCTGGGCTTCCTTGCTTACACGGCTTTTGGATGCCGAAAATGCTGTGGTGCCCCAGAGAGCCAGCACGCAGTGAGCTCTTCCCCCCAGGCTGCCCGCTGCAGCACAGCAACACAGCAGGCAGAGGAACTGACTCTGATTGTTGACACTTTCCAGTCCAGCCTAATATGAGTGATGCCCTGTCCTGTAGTCCGGCACTTTCCTGCAGATTCCCCAGTCCGTCATCCTGTCCTTGCTCTGGCCTTCCCTCCCAAGGGCAGCCCCTGCATGGATCTGCTGCAGGGGTGGGGTGGGGGTGCTGGGGCTTGGTGCATGTGTGAAGTCCAGCGACGTCCTCTGGACAGGGCTGTGCACCTGTCTGTGTCTGTGGGACACAGACAGAAGTATAGAACAGTAACGGATCCAGTAATAATGATAACAAGTGTTTCATTCTGTTCCTTGCAGCTCATGTCCCATTATTCTACAAGTAGCTCAATCAGCATCCTTTGATCAGTTCTCTAGTGAAAGGCCACTATACAGCATGAGTAAGATGATCTTAGTCTGCCAATTATTTTTTGCTTTCCCTACAGCAAGATGAGCTTTATTTCTAAGGGAGGAAAAACAAGCAAACAAACAAAAACCTTAGTTATTTTTGAATTAATTTTTATTATTATATTATTAGCAACATTCGCCGCAAAGTATTTCAGATGCCGCCTAATCTAGCAGAGTTGGGCAAAAAGTATACATTAACTTCAAAAAATGTGTTTCTATTTCACCATGCCAAAAAGAAAGATTTCTTTTCCCCTTCCCACAAAATTGGTGCAAAAGTGGCAATTTTTTTGTCTTTCAAGTAAAAGGCAACAAAGAAGAGTTTACCATTTTTTCAGCATTGCTTGCTTCTCATTCAAAAAGGCTTTCTTCCTGTTTTCATCCTGCTGAGGTTTTTCGTGGTAGGAGAAAAAATGGTCTTCTTTGACCAAACTCTCCCTTTGCTCCCCATCTCCATAGGGATCGCTGTTTTCCCAAGTGGGAATCTCAGAAACAGCCATTCTTAGTGAAGCGTTGGGAAGTCTGTCTGTCTGTCTTACTGTCATTTGAGAGGCAGCAGTCTTCATTTTCCCAGGTCTTCATTTCTGTCCCCATTCCCAGTAACTTCCACCTTGTGTCTGACCCCAGTTCTGGGATGCAGCTATTGATGTGGATTTACCAGGGAACCCTGGACCTGTCTCTGGGAGACTTTTGTGCTGAGGCCTGTGCGTCCTACAGCTTAGAGAAAGGCAGATGGGCAGCTCCTGTGCTGCATCCATTGCCACTGCCTGCCTGTTGACAGGGCTGGTAATTAGCTGGGCTAATGGCTACGTGTGGAAATGAGACAGCTTGGCCCTGGAATGCCCTGCTGTGCTCTGAACGCACGTCTTACCTTTGCAGAGCTGCTACCTTTAGCATAGCTTTTTCCTATCAAACCCCATTATACTTTGGCTTCTGAAATGCTTGGACTTTGCATTCCTGCTCAGCTTTCTCTTCACACTTCGTCAAGAAACTTGGCTGAGCCTAACCAAGGCAGCCTTGAGCTTTGCCATCTAATGCCCATGGAGATAAGAAGAGCTAACTTCCTATCTGGAAATGCCAGCACAGAAGCGCATGTTTATAAGCTGAGGATTTTGTTAGGGAAGCAGGAGGGACTAGGAAAATGCATGACTCTTCAGCAGGTCATAACCTGCAATCATACTGGTGAAGCTCTGCCGCTGGAGCCACCCATGACTCAGCTATGCTGTGGCCTATTAAAGCTGGTATTCTTTCATGTGAAATCCTAGTCAGATGCAACCAAAGTACTGAAATCTGCTCTACCAGAGAAGCTGAGAGTCATTGTGGTGCCTCAGATTGTTCTTGCAGGCAGTGCATGATGGATGACATCCCCAAACTGCTGACCCTCTGGGCACTGAACCTTTTAGGGACAGAAAAACAGCAGTCTCCAGGTTAAAAGGGTAAAGGGAAAGATGGTAGCCAAGGCACTGTTTCCTGCTAGCTTTCTCACAGCTGGAGTGTGCCATTGCCTTAGCAAATTTCATCCCAGAGGGCACACACCTTGCACGTGACAGAAATCTCGTTTCCTTTGCTCACCACAAAAATGCATCCACTTCTGGAATCACAGCAGTTGTTGTTTGCCAGCCGTGCTGTGGTAGGCTGGAGGAGAGGAGTAGCAGAGCAAAAAAAAATGCATGGGTGAACACAGGGAGACAGGACAGGGAGGCATGCTTTTGGTAAATTCAGTGGGCTCTGAAATCTCTAAGCTTATGGAAAGTGCCACAGTCTGTGATGACTGCAGGTGTCAGGGCATCGACTCTGCTTCCCAGCAACAGAGCGGAGCCCAGCTTTGGCTCCTGGATTGCTTCTTAGAGGCTGCATATCCAAGAGAACTCGTGTCTGGAAAACCATGCAGACAGATGGGGGGCTTATTATAGGGAAAAGCAGCCCTTTGGAGTCTGAACACCTGCCTCCCTCCAGCCCATGTGCCTTGCTTCGTTCCAGTTTCATTGCAGGGCTCAGAAGACAGTGGTTCCTGCAGGATCCACAACAACAAAAAAATGGAGTTCTCCGTGTGGTGGAAGCAGCATCAAGACAGCATTCTACATTTGTCTAAATCAGGTTGCTATTTCCAAAGGTTTCCGTTGTGATGCTCCTCTTGTCAGAGAAGTGGCTGAGGAAGTTTGCAGATCTGGAAAGAGCCATTCCCTGTAACCATGCTGGCAGGAGGTAAAAGAAAGACTGGGGCAGGGCAGAACTACTTGGACAACGGAATGGCTGTATGCATCTATGAAGCTCTGCTCTGCATTACCCTTGAAAAGAACTTCCTTTATCCTCTCCAGGGGCTCACACCTCTCAAATGAAGCACGCTGAATTAAGTACATGACATTGGAGCACCATCATTTGTCTCCTGATCTAAGGGATGGTATTCCTTGTGCCGAAGTGGCAGTTGTGGCCAAGCCCTGGAAAGGTTGTTGTGGGGATATCTCGATGCTCAGTGTTACTACACGCTGCAGAAGGAATTTGCTAGGAAAAAGATGCCGCCTGCATGAATTCAGAGGAGGACCTGTCATTCTCGTACAGGCTTTGTCAACTCCTTCCTCCTTTCTCTTCTGCCTCTGATGTGAACCTTAGAGGGCCAAGAAGAGATGGAGTGAGGGGGCAGAGGAGCTTGTCTGAGCTTCTTGTGAGACCTGGAGCACTCCACTGCACTGAGTTGATCTGACAGCTAGCCCAAGCCCATTAGCACTGCATTAGTACAGAAAGCTCGCTGCATACCCGAGGAGATTTGCTGCAGGACCCACCCCATCCACAACCAACTGCTTGAGCGGGCTGCCTCCCTCTCCCTGGTCCTTGCTGCCGACTGCTGCTGGCCAGATGGCACAAATCCGCTGGGTTTAAACAGGAGCAGTGGCCAGTGCTTGCATGCCCTCCCTCTCGTGGCTGAAGCATTCAGCCTTAACCCCTTGGCTGTTCCCATGGTATCATCATCCCGACCTGCTCTGCACTTGCCCGCCTCCTGCTGCTGCCTGCCTGCGCTGAGCACGTTTCCATGGGAACTCAACAGCCAGGGATCAGAGACAATTTTCCTGCTTGCTGGACAGCATGGGAAATTGCCAATCAGAAGGTGAAAAACAAGATCTGGAGAGAAATGGAGGACAAATTACGGGAGGAGGGTGTGCTGTTGTTACAAGTCGGGGAGTGAAATTCTTGCAGTGCTGCCAGAGTCCCTGCTGGGGAGCCAGTGACCACCGCTGTCACTTAAGGATGACAGCTGATTTGGGATCTACATCACTGAGAGTGATGGCAGCAAACATCAGGTGAGAGAGCTTACAGGATTTCACCCCAGTTGCAGAGATGAGGCAGCTTGGTCATTGGTAGGGGAGTGGCCCTGCTTGGAAGCTGCCCAGAGCAAGAGGGCACTGGAAGGGTCGTTGGGTTCCAACACATCGATGAGATTCAGCAGCAGAGGAGCCCATTAGCAGGTCCCATCACTACTTCCTAGGGGCACAAGTCTGGATTCTTTCCCTACATGCGATCTAGAACTAGGCTGTATGAAATGAGAATAATGGTGAAGAAAAGCCTTCTCTTATATTGTCAGTGATTCCACCCCCTTCTAATATTGCCATTCAGAGCATTCAGAAGAGATTCAAAACCAACGGATGTGTTTCTTTTTTTTTTTTTTTTAATCATGGTTTTAAGCTGTTCTGCATAGGCAGAAAAGCTGGTATTTTTTTTCTTCCAAACTCAAAAAAAAGAAAAGCTGAAATACCCAAATAAAAACAGGACTTCCAAAGCATTCTCTCAGCAAGCTCTATCAAACAACAGAAGACTTGCAGCAAAGCTGCAAGGACTGAGACCAGGTTATGCTATTTCAGCGGATCTTTCTCAAAGTACAGGCTTAAGAAAAATGCTTTTGGTGTGACAGAAACGGTATGAGGATGAAACCACAAGAATTGTCCTGGAAATTTCAAGGCCCTCTGAAGGAGAAAACAGCAGTTCATGGTTTAATGTTGTCTGGATTACAAGTTGGTGAGGTTCCTTTTTGTTCAGTGCCTCCCTTGCAAAGCTGTGGTCTCTTGCATCCGTTAAACTGCTGCTTGGTGGAGTCTTAAGCTTTGTGTGACTGTGGTAACTGTCAGGTGTTTGCACCAACTTAGTCATCAGCCAAAACTAGAACCATGTATCTGACCCTTGCGTGGGGGCAGATGCTGTTGTATTGCTAATTCAGCTGTATGGCACCTGGTCTATTAGCTCCTGTGCCTGGGTGTTGCCAGAGTACTAAATAGTGGATGGACTCGATCAACTGAACTGCTCCAAAATGCAACCACTGCTATGCAGGTGTAGGGAGGAATGTAGAAAGAATAGGAAGAAAAATAGAAGGTGATGAAATTCCCACAGGTTTAGTTATTCAGGGAATTACGAAAATGGGAAGCTGGGTAATTTGGCCTTTTAACAATACACTGGACCATATATTTCAGCCACTTTCAGTGATATAAATCCTGAGTATGTGTTCAGGACTGCATAAGAGCCTTAGACTCAGCCCTTTACCCACAGTGGATCCAAGTGGCATCTGTGTTGCATGTGTATCTAGTGCCCAGAGGAGTACTGTGCCTGCATGAGCTTGTGCTTGGGTTCAGCAGGATGTTGCAGCCATGAAAGTGGTTTGCTGTGCTGTCTGCATGGTGGAAGAGCGCATCTGTCTGCACAGCCATTCTGCTTGCTGAGGAGGTCTCTCTATGAGTGTATTTGCTGGGCGTGGGTCCGTGTGCAGGCATGTTCCTGCCCCATGCATGAGCCTTCCATTCCCATGTGCTTGTCCGTGAACATTGTGCACATGCACGTGCTTTTCTGCAAGGAAGCAATGACATGTGGACGCTTCTTGCACGTCTTCCCAAGTGCGTGGCGTGGGAGGGGAGCGGGAAGGCAGCGTGCTCATGCACCTGGGAGGGAGTCGTGCTCTGAGCTGGGGCTTTCCCTGCAGTGTGACGTTTGGCCACACCACCACCCCTGCAGCCTGCTCTAGTGTTGTAGCTTCAAGACCTGTTGTTTTTCAGGTCATTGCACTCAAACAGATAACGGCTTCCTTGCTATTTTCCCTGACATGTGTCACATTACATTGGTTTTGTTTGAAGCCAGCCCCTCCGATCCTGTCGCTAACAATAAGGAATCCTCCCTCACTGCTCCTCCCAAGCTGCATCCTGACATGTTCACTCCTGTGGGTTATGTCTCCCTGTGCATGTCTGAAGCAGTGGGATAATGTTAACTCTTAAGTTGACACAACCATCTTGCAAAAGTATAAATCAGGCTGGCAGTGGGGCTGAGATTTTAATGCTGTGCTATTTTAATAGCTGTTCCCAACAATCTGTGGAGGATGTTGCCCCAGCCGCTGGTGTGTTTGTGCTTGAATGAATGGCATCAGGCTGTGTGATGGGCCCCTGTGTGGACTGATGGATGGGGGGAGAAAGCCCTGCATGCCGCCTCCACATTTGCCAGTCCCAACAAAATCATAATCATCGCTGCTCCCTTCTGGTGGAAGAACCCAGAAAGACCCTGCGCACAAGTCTTGGATGTGTTGGCCAGCCTCTCCCCTGGCTCCCCAGTGTGACCTGGGTACAAAATGCCTTTAGAGGGGGGTAGGTGGGAAACATGGAGCTGTTTGTTGACTCTCACCTGACTGTCTTGCATTCGGCTGATCCTGTTTTGAGACAAACAGGGACTCATTTATTCCATGTCTTAGAGGACAGCTGGGGAGACACACTGGTTAGACTGGGGCTGGGAAGAGCAAATTAAAGTGAAGATGCTTAGGTATGTAGCAGCTGTGGAAGTGGTGATCTTGGATATAGGGAAACAGAAGCCAAGGGTCCTGTATTTGTTCAGCCTGCCTGGGATGGTCTGCTGTATTTCCTGAGGTACCTTCTTGAGCTTCAGATATTGTATAATAAAAGTATAATTGCCCAGGCAGCTTTTCTTATTACCATTTGCACTGGATCATCCAAAGGAAAGGGCTGATGAACAGGAAATTATTACTCTTTTGCTTTTCTTCAGGGAGGGGAGGACAGGGGAAGCCACAGAAACCTTTGCATGTGTGAGGAGCTCAGGAAGATCCAGCAGACTTAGCCTGAGATGCATTTCAGTCAACACCAAAACATTTCCATCCCAGGCATGTTTTCAACATGAGGCTGCTTTGTGCTTTAGCTTCCCTGCTTTGGACTGTGTGCCTCATAGAAGGTTGATGTTTCTGTTTGCCCCTAGGGGACAGGAAGCTCTTTGTGGGCATGTTAAATAAGCAGCAGTCTGAGGATGACGTGCTCCGGCTCTTTGAACCGTTTGGGGTCATTGATGAATGTACAGTGCTGCGTGGACCTGATGGTAACAGCAAAGGTGTGAACCCCTCGGTGTCGTACCCTTCCTCCCTGCTCTTCAGGTAGTGCTCACCTGCCTCACAAATAGTGCCTCCTTTCCACTGGGGCGCTTCTTCCCTCACTACATCTTTATGGGAACCTGTAATCCAGCCAGGCATAGGGAGAAAGGCAGGAAGAGCTGTCTGCTGCAAGGAAAGACTGGGGAAGATGGGCAGAGATCTAGATGAAAGGAGGGGAAGCAGAGAGCAGTGAGTAGCTGAGTTACCAGAATCGCTCGTGAGCCCGTTGGCTCAGTCTGGGTCTGCAGTTTGAAATGTTTGTACCCACAACAGGGAGTACAGAGAGAGTTTGGGGAAGAGGTAATCAGGGGCAGAGGTGGAGATAGTGGCATCATCTCTAGGGTGCATCATTGAAACAACAATTTGAAACCCTTCCTGTTTCTTTCAGGATAGAGTACTTGGTCATCCTTTTGTTCCCCACTTTCTCAGGGTGGCTTTCCCTTGCCCTGCCTGAGACTCGGATACTGTCTCTTGTGTGGCTATGCAGAGGGCACTGTCACAGCAGTCCCATCACTGCGTTTCCTGTGCTCTTTCTGTCCCTTTCCAGGCTGTGCTTTTGTAAAGTTCTCATCTCATACAGAGGCTCAGGCAGCAATCCACGCACTCCATGGCAGCCAGACAATGCCCGTGAGTATGAGGCCAGGGTACCTACCTGCTTCCTAATTCTCCTTCCCATCGCCCTGTTGCAGGGAACTCCGTTTGTCCACAACTATGACAGGTTCAACTGCAGTTTGCAGCTCATACGGTTGTGGGGGCTGGGTGCATGTGTGCACATCTGTGCTCTTGCCTTTGGGAACCATCCTGTCTCCTGGGCTGGTGTGTGTCTATGATTGCCCAGACTGGTGGTGACAGTACTTTTATCTGTAAAGGCTAAATAAAAGAGAGCCAAGGACCAAGCCATGAATCTGTCTTGGAAACAGCTACCCAGAGTAGTTCAGATCAGAGCAAGGTACAACCTAGCGCTTCAGCAGTGTGAAGTCAGGACTTCAGTGCTGAGCACACTCCCTGGCCTTCTCCCACGTAGGTGTTGGAGGAGATAGGCTGGGAGTAGGTGGGAATGCCTTGTGCATAGCATGGGATTGTGTAACCACAGCTGTGCCCTCTCATGCACGCAGAGCTGCAGTTGTCTCTCACAATTCAGGTTGGATATCAGAAAAAGGTTTTTCACCAAGAGGGCGGTTGGGCACTGGAACAGGCTCCCCAGGGCAGTGGTCACAGCACCAAGCCTGCTGGGGGTCAAGAAGTGTTTTGGACAATGCTCTCAGACACGTGGTCCGATTTTTGGGTGGTCCCCTGCAGACCCAGGAGTTGGACTCGATTATCCTTGTGGGTGTCTTCCAACTCAGGATATTCTGTGATCCTATGAATCTCTAACCAGGATTGGAGCAATGTGTGGACAGAACAGTGCATTGCTGCAGCAGGGCTGTTTTCAGCTGCTGGGAACTGCTTTACCTGTCCAACCAAGCTCACAGTGAAGGCAGCCAGGGATGTCTGCAAGCTGCAGCTGTGCAAAGTTGTGTGTGAGGGGAAGGGTGGGACAGGGAAGGTTGCATGGATGGATGGATGGATGGGGAAGGGTGTGGCGCAGGTTCCAGGCAGCTCCTGAGCACTTTCACTCCAATATTTGCTCTTCTGCTCCTCTTCCCACTCCTCTCTGCTGCCTGCTATGCCCCATCCCACTTTGTCTGACTGCTGACTCTGGCTGTCCCCCAGCCTCCTCTCCCCCTGCCTCCTTTCTCTGTCTCTCTCTGTGCCTAGGGCGCCTCCTCCAGTCTAGTGGTGAAGTTTGCTGACACAGATAAGGAGAGGACCCTCCGTCGTATGCAGCAAATGGTGGGGCAGCTGGGGATATTCACTCCATCTCTCACCTTGCCGTTCAGCCCATACAGCGCCTATGCGCAGGCTGTGAGTATCACGCGTGTGTGTGGGGGGGAAGGCTGCCCTCTTGGCTGTGGGGCAACACCATACCTGGGCTGGGAGACCACAGGCAGATCTCTAGAACAAATGTGTGAAAGCTTCCCAGCACCGAGAGTTGTTCCTGGCTTCAGTCTCTCAGTCAGCAGCACAGCCTGGAAGGGGTGACAGGAGAGATGTGGAACCTTCTTAAAATGAGGCTGTGTTTCTCTGATGTGGTGTAGACTGGCGGAGGTGTCTGGGAACAGGTTGAGCCTGATCCAGTGTCCTGTCTTGTTTTGTGGACAGCTCAGAGGCATGATTCCTGGGTGGTGTCTGCCAGACAGGGCAGCCTGCCAACTTGTAAACTTTTCAGGGTCCATGGCACAAATGTGTGTCTCACTTTCACTTTTGAGGAACCACGAGAGCCCTGGGCACAACCTCAAGCATTTCCTTCTCTGCTGAAATTCTCAGGAGGGCCCTAATCTTCCCCTAGTGCTGTGCTTGGCTCCCAGGGTTTTCTCTCTCGGCTAGCATGACTGTGGTGTTTGCACAATGCTGGAGAGGGGGCGGTGGTGAGCAGAGGGTCAGAGGTGTTGCAGCTGTCTGACTTCTTCTCTGGCAAGACTGACTTTTAGTTGAATCTCAGTTTGGGAACCTCAATGCCTTGTGGTGATGGTAGGGATTTCCACTGATGTTTGAGGTAGGTCCCAAAGTCAACAAGTCCCTGATCAGCTGTGGTGGAGCATCTTTCAGGTATTGGTGACCATCAATTAAGTCTCTCTGCTACCAGGTATAAAGCCCATGCAAAGGGGCTCAGAAATTGCTCAAGGTATGAGAGATGCTTGTGTCAAAGACAGTCGGTGCTGCTACTGTTTTCCTGGGTGACAAATAAATATCTTCCCACATATACGTGGACACATCTTTCACCTGTGGCTTCAGTGGCTACTGGATTTGTTTCCCTGTTGTCTAGCAGAGACTGTTTGATTCTTCTTGTGAAATGGGGCTGAGTATGGTTATACCATGCTGAGCACCAAGGCTGCCAGCAGATAAACTGGTTGGAGGGGAGAGCCCTCTCCGAATGGACACTGCTGTCTCTTGCCAGGGCCAGTCTTTTCTATCTGGCTCTGATGTCCACAAACCATCTACATCACACATCCAAGGTTGTATGTCTGCTCAGCTGTGGGACAGCTCTGGCATGAACATTCTGGTGTATCTTCTGGCATCATGGAGGTGGTGCTGACTTGTGCATGGTGTGGTGGTGAAGGAGGCGGGAATGGGCTGCATGCTGAGATTAATGGCAGAAAGTACTTTTTTATCTTATGGCCCACACTGTGTAAGGTGGGAAAGCAGCAAGGTCTTCTGGACTCAGTTTTTAAATGTCCTCCAATCTTCAGAAAAGCCTGCTGATGACAACAGAGTCGGTCCTCAGCTGTGCTGCTTGCTTCTCTGCATCTTCTTTCTCCTCAGTTGTGTCTGTGAATTTGTTGCCTTGTCTCTGCTTCTTTACCGACCTTCCTGTTCTGTGACTGTTTTGCCTTCATTCTTTATTCAGGACTCAGCCTCCCACTCTTTCAATACCTTTCTTCCTTTACATTTTACTTTCCACTGGTTTGGGTTCTCTCCCCTTCTTTCGAAGGCACTGACTTCACACCTGATTGTTTCTTCGCAAGTGTCATCCCAGGCTCAGGTCTAAAGTTATTCTGATTTTCAAATAAGAGTAATTAAAAAATAGGCAAACAGTGCATGTTAGCTGATAGAATTTTAAAGAAAAATTTGCATCTTTATCTGGGCAATAGGACTGGCTAAGCAGCTGAAAACAGTTTGTTTAAATGCTAGAACCAGATTTGATCCCAGGTGTCTCTTCTACAAGTGAAAAGTGAATATTTCCTTCAGTTTACTCAACAAGTTGAATTCAGTGATTAGTTCAGATGAAATCAGTTGGGAAACTGAAAAAAAATGTCAATACAGAAGAGGCCTGAAGAAGCAGTTAGTGCAATTTACGAACTGTATATAGTGGTTGAATATTTCTTGTAGTTCATAAATCAGTTAGTTCTAAACACAAAACATAGTTTGTTTACACACACACACCTTTTTATGGTTATTATGGTTCATTAAAGTAATTTGATTCATATAATGAAAACTATTTCAGCATGCTAGTTTGGTGCATTTGCATTTGATTGCAGGTCTTGTTCCAGCTAGAACCTGGCAAAGACCAGGCATTAATGAGAAAAAAAAAATCAATATTAATCTAGTAGGTAAGAAATGCATTGGTTTCTGCGTGCTTAAATGGAGAAAGTGTAAAGATAGGACTAGGAATATGTGCAGGCTGTTTGTCAAAGGGATGCCTTCTTTAGCAGGACTTCAACGCGCTCAGGAAGATCGCGTTTTGCTGTGGCTCCAGGTCAGTGGTTCCCAGTAATGTGAGTTCAGTCCTGCTCCAGGGGAATCACTCCAAAGACAACATGGATGCTAACAGATTAAATGATTCCAGGGCACCTGCTTTCTGGGGGCAAGTGGTAGTGAACCCCTTTGCTGTCAGTGCAGAGACTGCTGCATGGTGAGCTTGGGTGGCTGCTTCAACCCCCCAGGCAGGAGGAGGCACTACAGGGCTCTCCCCCGAACCTGCGCCACCCTGTGCAGCCAGTTCCACCCCAGCTGCTTTGCTTGTGTCAACATAGAGAGACAGCAATGACATGGAACTAGGCAATTACTCTTTTTTTTCCTTTTTTTTTTTTTTTTTTTTTTTTTTTCCTGCACCAGTAATAACTGTGGTATGGAGGAAATGAAGGGAAGGTTCAGCTAGATGTGAACTTGTCAGTTACCAGGTCTTCCAGCTGAGACCTGAATCAGGCTGGCAGACTCAGCCACTTGTAGAGGTGGCAGGTTACATGAGTGTGGTAGATTAATGTTGCAAAGGAGGCAGTGGGATACACTTGTAGTTAACATAAAGATGATTTGTGTTTTTCTTGTTTTTGCTATGTGCCACCCCAGCTCCTTCTGTGGAACAGTAGTTTCCAGAGCATTGCACCTATGCATCCCCAGCTCATCTTGCCTGACAGTGAAGACAGGGCTTATAAAGGGGGCTAGATCATTTTGCATCCAGAAGATAATCTTTGTTGCTGCCGCACCCTGCAAATAGTCTGATTTAATCTTATGCCCCATGGCAGTAGTTCGTGGCCAAACAGGACAAGAAGGACTTTTCTTGTCTTCCTCCTATCCCCATGCCCAAACTTAGTCCCCTTCTTTTGCAGCACACACCTCTGCACGGTCAGCTGTGTTACGGGACCCAGAAGAGCAGCCAGCCTCCAGTCCCAGGTGCAGGCTGCCAAGCTTAGGGAATCACACGTCCTGCGTGACCTGGGCAGACATTGGGTTGTGCATCTACCAGAATGGGTGCCGTGTCTCACAGCCCGTTGGAGAAGCTGGGCAAAAGGAGAGGGGTTTGGGCTGCGCTTCTTGAGTCCCTTGGGTTATTTAACACTTGGCACAGCCCCAGGAAAAGAGGCAGTGCTGAGAGAGGGGGCTGAGCGCCCCTTCCCCGTCTCTCCTTACTGTAGAGCTCCCTGAGCAGGGAGGGCCCCATCACCTTCCCTGCGCCTTGCTGCGTGACACTGCCCCCGGCTGCTGGCTGAGGAGTGCTGGCCTGGGGCTGCACCTGGTCGTCACGGGGCTCCAAGGGCTGCAAGGCGGCTGGTACTGCCAGGGCCCGCTGGGATGTGGGCAGCTCTGGGGCACACAGCGGGAGCCCAGCGGCCAGCTGGCCCCAAGCGCGCGAGGCCCAGGGTGACCCGAGGCCCGGAGTGGTGCCTGGCCCTGGCTGCGCAGGGCTTTGACGGCCCGTGGCCCTGCTTTGCAGCTGATGCAGCAGCAGACGACCGTCCTCTCCACCTCCCACGGCAGCTACCTGAGTCCCGGCGTCGCCTTTTCCCCGTGCCACATCCAGCAGATTGGTGCCGTCAGTCTCAACGGGCTGCCAGCCACTCCTATTGCACAGACATCAGGTGAGGCCTGGCGTGGGCCAGGACGCAGCAAGACCTTTGCCTACTGCTAAGCCCACTGCTCCAGCACTAAGCATAGTGCTCACGCAGGTAAAAAGTTACCACAGTCTTCTGGGATCAGCCTCTGCATTAGTCCCCTTATTTTCTAACAGTGAGCCGCTGCAGGTGGTAGTACTTAATTCTGCACAACTTCCTGCACCCTCCCTGACAGCCTTATGTGTTTAGCTTACATTCCTCTCTGGAACAGTTGGTCCCTTCAGTATATTATAGTAAAGAATGACCAAGTTCCCAGGATCGCACCTGACTGAGTACAGCAGTGCTGTTACTCATTATCATCATCCCCAATAACAATATCAGTCGTAATGCACATTGGGTTTGAACACCTGTCAAGAACAGGGCTGTAGCACTCTAGCTGCTATACAAACCTGGATTAAAAGTGTTGTAACCCAAAGCTCTGACAGCAGCCAGAACTAGCAATGCTGTACACACTCTTCTTACCAGTGCTGCCTCGAATTTTGTGAAAGCTCCAGTGCTATTATCTGACACCTGCAAGTGCCAACTAGAAGTAAGAGCTTCATACACAGCAGTCTTGACAGGCAGATATGAGGGAGCACAGGCTTTGCGGGACCTTGTCTCACATGGTATCTCCTTTCTTGCTCTGCAGGGCTGCATTCACCTCCTCTCCTGGGAACAACAGGTGTGCCCGGACTGGTGGCACCCATTTCAAATGGATTTACTAGTGTGGTACCATTCGCAAGTGGCCACCCAACCTTGGAAACGGTTTACACCAATGGCTTTGTACCATACTCAGGTATGGAGCACAGGAAGAAAACATCCAGAGACCTTTGCAACTGCAGTTAGCTTCTTTTTTCTGGATTCCCACACCAAACACGTTTTCTACCTGAAAGTAACTACCTGGAAGGAAGTTGTGGGGAGCTGGGGGTCAGCTTCTTCTTGCAGATAACTAGTGATGTGATAAGAGGGAATAGCTTCAAGTTGCGCCAGGGGAGGTCAGGTTGGAAATTAGGAGAATTTTTTTCTCAGAAAAAGTGGTCAGGCATTGGAATGGGTTGCCCAGGGATGTAGTAGAGTCATGGTCCCTGGGGGTGTTTAAGGAAAGGTTGGATGTGGTGCTTAGGAATGTGGTTTGGTGGGTAATATTGGTGGTAGGGAGACAACTGGACCAGATGATCTTGGAGGTCTTTTCCAACCTATGATTCTAGCCCCCTTCCAGAGAGAAACTGAGATTCACTGGAGCCTATGTCTGAGAGATTCCCTTAGCTGTGTGTCTGATTATGTTCTTCTTTGCAGCCCAGAGTCCCTCGGTAGCAGAGACTTTGCACCCAGCCTTTACAGGAGTTCAGCAGTATGCAGGTACCAGCTTCCCTTGTCTTCCTTGAGCCCTTGTGCGGCTGATAAGATCCTCAGGTAAACTGTTCTGTCTCCTTGGAATACAGCTGTGTATCCAACCACCTCCATCACTCCCATCGCTCAGAGCATCCCTCAGCCACCTCCCATTCTGCAGCAGCAGCAACGTGAAGGTGAGGATTAGGGTGGGAATGCGTGTGCAGGATGGGGCTGGGGGTTGTGCTCAGCTCCTGCACCCAGAGCTGATGGAAAGGAAGCAGCACAAATCTTTCATCATTTATATTGGATCTGGGTTACAGAACCAGCCTTGCCTCTGCAGTGAGTGGACTGGAAGAGACAAGCTGCTGGTCAATGCTAACTTTCTGAGCTTATCCCTGGCCAGCTGCTGCCTCATACAATGCAGGCAAGAATCACTAGACCACCAAGCTTTGGCATTAAAGGTTAGCAAAGGAAAGTCAGCACCTTCCCTACACGGGCTGGGGAGAAGGATACTTTATTTTTGCTGATGCCAGAACCACATTGGTATCAGTCAATCCAGTGTCTCCAATGTATTGTCCTCTCTCCTTGGTCTTCCTAGCATCAGGGTTTGTTTTTCAGCTTATTTCAAAACTGGCCTGGACAGAACTTGAAGGCAAATGAATTCTCTGTCTGCTCCTGCTTCGCACAGCAGGTGTTGGCAAGGGAACAGCTCCCCGTGCTTATCACACTCACATGGACCAAGTGAAGGAGTTGGCAGGACCAGGTTAGCCCATAAGTAGGACGTGTGGCAATCCAGGAGATTTCCAGTTTGGGCTGTGACTCAAGGGTTGAGTGCAACCACTGCATGGCTGTCGGCAGGGAGGAGTTGCAGCTTTCACATAGAGCTATCTACTGCTTGGGGCAGTGCTGAGCAAGTCTGGGGAAGCTATGAACGTGGAGCTGTTACCTCAGCTGATTCCCTTTCAGTACAACAGCACCCATATGCTCACAGAGAGTTGTCATTTCCAGCACTCCAGGTGGGAACTGGGCAAGCTCTGAAAGTGAGTCTGCTCTCCAGAACCTTTAGCTCTCTATATTGCCTCCCAGATGGTTTTGGAGAGCTCTCAGTACCCTTGATCCAGTAACTGAGACAAGCAAGGGGAGGTCAAGACAAAAAGAGGCAGTGCTGGGGTTCTCTATCAGTGCTGTGCTCTGAGTCGAGCCCTTTTCCCTGTCCCTTTGGGGGCTGTCTCTGTGCTTTGTCTCTCCCCATTACCCTCATGCCTGCAGGTCCTGAAGGCTGCAATCTCTTCATCTACCATCTCCCTCAGGAGTTTGGAGACAATGAATTGATGCAGATGTTCCTACCCTTTGGCAATATCATCTCCTCCAAGGTGTTCATGGATCGTGCCACCAACCAGAGCAAATGTTTTGGTGAGTGCTGTTGCCCTGAGGCAAAGGGAGCATGACATAACTAGGACATACATGCATTGAGCATGGAACCAACAGTGCTGCTACTATCTGTGTCTGTGTCCTGTCCTTCAGGTTTTGTAAGCTTTGACAACCCATCCAGTGCACAAACTGCTATTCAGGCCATGAATGGCTTCCAGATTGGCATGAAACGTTTGAAGGTCCAGTTGAAACGACCCAAGGATGCTAACCATCCCTACTGACAGGAGTGAACAATCAGGAGTTGCTTCTGCAGCACAGGTAAATCTAGCACCATCACAGTCCAGTTCCTACATGGTGCTGGCCATTGCTGGTGGGGGCAGCAAGAGCTGGCTTCTCCCTGAGGAGTGGGGAGCCAGGAGCTGAACACAGTGATGCAGATAGCAATGTAGAGACCTTTCCTGCCAGGGCCCAGGCCTACGGTACTTGAGCACGCAACCAGGACAAGCCTGGAGACAATAGCTGGGTTCAACAAGAGCCAAGATCATCAGGCAAGTTTGTGGCAATAAGGCAAAGCCAAGGCCAAGCTAGGGAGTTAATCTGCAGGCCAGTATCACTATCAGGACTGGTAAAGAGGGTCAGACGTAGTCCAGTGATTGCCAAGCAAATGTATTAGACAAATCCAACATCAAGATAGGAAGACGATCCAGGGGTTGAGGTCCAGATAGCAAGCTGCATGACTGGGCATGTTCACAGCTATGGCTAAGGTGGAAACTCTCACATCTGTGACACACAGATCAGACAAGGACTGAAGGCACAGGCCTGAGCTGAAGTGAGGCTCCGGGACCCATGGGCAGAGGACACAGGTGAGGCTAGGCAAGACCTATCAGTACAGTCAGGTACCTGTTAGCCAGATGGGTTCAGATTACCTGTCTGTAGTCTAAGTAAGGCTTCAGCTTACTTTCTGCCACATCCCATAAACTATTAATCTTCCTAAAAAGGTCTTAAAATCCAATAGGTCTATTCTCACCTGTTGCATGTGCCCTGAAATTCGCCTGGAGACAATGCTTCATGGGTAAGAAGGGACAATCCCATGCCTTGTAGGGATCACAGAAAAACTGTTCAGAAGACAATTACCTCCCGATGCAGTCACACAATGATTTTCTGCTTTGTTCAGGGCAGTCCTAGCACAGCAGTTACCACAGAGAAACCAAGTGCTCCTGTCTCAGGTGGGGACAATAAACTAGAATTGGGGCAAGAGAGGGCCATGTCTGGAAATAGTTCAGTGTACTCATGACAGCTAGCTCCTATTTCTTTTATCTCCTGTGAAATTAAGGCCTATGGAAAGAGTCCGGAGCACAGCTAAGCCTGTATTGTGGTCTGCAGTGCCTATCCCCATAGCTACACAGCTGCACTCAATGGTTGCTACAATGTCAGCTGAGCCTTGAGGGATCTGTTAATCCTTCTCTGGTAGCCACATCATCAAGAGATGCTTATGAGCCCCAGGTGATGCTCTGAAGGGCCACAGAAGAGCTGCCTGATGTGAGAGCTGGCTGTCATAGAGCTAGTTCCCGTGAGCCAACAGACTGGGAGCAAGAGGGGGCCGATCTTGATCCCATCTAATTGGGGTCATCTTCCTCTACATTGAAGCAGCAGCAACTCAAAGCCTGACGTTTGCACAGATGTCTTCCTAATCTCCCAATTCCCTCCCTCCTCCCTTTCTATTCAGGTGAAGGGAAAGCTATAGGAAGAATTTATGCTTCAAGTTGATTTACAGACAGGCCTGTCAATTTATCAACTCTTTTGATGCCATCTCTTTCCTTCCTCTGCTCCCCACTTACTCACCCCATCCTCCTTCTGCCCTCCTTCCTAAAATCATGGAAATTGAAGAGAAGAATCAGTATCTGCCCAGCAGCAAGATTCTTGCCACGACAGACTCACATATATGCTACTAATGTGGTGTATAGCAAAAGGGACCAGAAAATGAGCAGCCCCTGGGAACCCAAAGCTCTTCCTCTTGGGATGTGCTTGGAGTGCATGGACCAAGAAAACCCACTGGTGTGTCTCTAGGTTACTGCTGTGGCATATGGAACTTTAGCTTTGTTCCTCCCACCCACCCCATCTCCTGCCCCTTTCCTAGATAAATATAAGTATTATACAATCTCTTTTTTGTTTGTTTTTGAAGTGACTCACAGGACCAAATTTTTCCATTCAGAGACTGACTCCTTGCAAGAGGGGTTGGAAGCTAAGGGTTTACCTCTGCAGCAGTGTCTTCTCAGGAGGCACTGCAAATAGACCTGAACATTTTGAGAAGATGCCTGGATGGACAGAGAGCAAGAGAGTGAGCACATCTCTCTACTCAACATTAACAAGAAGCAAGGAGAAAGAGAACCACATACCTCCAGGATTAGGGCACAGCCAGCTGCTCAGCTCAAGTCACTCACCCACCAACCTTAGCACCAGCCTGGTTAAGGATCTCAAGAGCTTCTGTCTTACCCTTCCAAGGGCTTCTGCAGACCAAGCTCCTGGAATTTGGTGCCAAAGCCTATCGTGAGCACTCCTCAATTAGGCTGAAAGCACAGGAAATCAACCCTTTTACCTACAGGAGCTGTACTGCCTCCCCACACATTGTACTGGCCCAACTTCATAGCTCTTCGTGGTAACAGGGCATTTTTTTGATCAAGGGAGAAGATGAAAGTGTGAGCAAATGCCATCTCCAAAATAGTGACAGAAACCTCCCAGGGGCCACACGCTGCTTCCTTGTATTGGAAGTGGCCTAAAGCTGGCTAGCAGGCATTTTTGATTCACAGACCACACAGGACATATTCTCCATCTGAATTTGGCAAGAAGACTCACCTCTTGCACCCTCTGCAAAGCTTTCACAAGCAGACACAAGGATAGTATGTTGAAAGGTGGTTGTCGTTCTTTTTTTTCCCCCACCACTCCCTCCAAGGGAGGGATTATGCAGAATATATATACACACACATATATACATACACTTAAGCACAGAACGTAATTCAGAGCTTAAAAAAGATCCCTGAGCGTGTGCGGGTCATACTGACAAGGCAAAACCCTTTAATGACTTCAGTCTTTTCTAGTTTCTATTAAAATAAAGAGGAAAGAAGGAAGAAGAAAACAAAAACAAAAGCAAACAAACAAACAAAACCCTCCTGAATAAATAGCTTCATTATTCCAGAATTTGATAAGGTGTCAAGAACATTTCTGTGTGTATGTATGTGCATGTCTGTGTTCAAATGTGAACAGAGGGTTGGTGGAGAAAGGTTGATGCAATTGATCCTGAAGAGAGATCCAGGGACTTGAGAGGACCTCGGCCACCTCTCATCCTCCTCCAGTTTCCCTTTGTTCAGATGTCTGTGGCATAGTTCTTTAAGTACCTTCAGATCTCCTGAACCACCCCTCTGTATCGAATGCTGAGAGTTTACAAGAGAGATGGATGAAGCTGTGGGAGTCTGTGTGTTTCTATAGTCCATGTTTACTTATTGTAAATACCATTTTTATACTTAACATCTATTATGTATGTGATTTGTATAATGTACTTTATTTCTGCTACAATTAATTTCATGAAGTTTAAATTTAACCTAATTTTGAACAAAAAAATAAAACGACCAACAAATGCAAAATGGGAAGAAAAAAAGGGGGAATTTTGGAAATGCTAGGTCAAGCTCGTTTAAAACAAGCATTTACAATTTTTTCCATCACAGTTACTGATGTGACTGTACACCGGTACAGGCGTGATACAAGCTTCATCAATGTCCAATGCCTTGCTCTGGTCTAAAAAAATCTTAAATTTATTTAATAAAAGTTTTACTTCCTAAGTCACTTGGGTTTTACTCCGTGTGTTGGCTGCACCCGCTCTCACCCAGTGCTTACACCCGAAGACAACCGCTCACGGCACCGCATGCCCCGCGGCCGGGCCCGCTGCTCCCGCAGGCCGGCGCCGTTTCCCGCTCCCCTCGGCCCCGCCCGCGGTTTCCGCCCAGCCGCCGCCAGCCCCGGCGCCGCTTCCCGAAGTTTCTCCCTGCCGCGCGCCGCTCCCGCCGCGCCCCCCCGGCTCCCGGCCGCCAGCCCCGAGGCCGTGGCGGTTGGCGGTTGGAGGAGCCGCCCGCCGATCGAGGCAGGGGGCGGGGCTGCCGGGCCTCCCGCCGACCGGAGAAGCTCCCGGCCGCGGCCGATTTGCATATCCCTCGGGCTCAGCCAATCCGGCGCTGCCGCTCGCCCGGCCCCCTCCGAGGGGGCGGGGTCTCCCCCGGCCCCCGCTCCGGGCGCCCCCCTCACCGCCGTTCTCTCGCCGCCCCCCGCCCCGCGGGGGTTCAGGCACCGCATCCGCCGGCCTCGGCCCCGCTCCGGGGCCCCCCGCTCCCAGCGCCCCTCTGTTGCCACCGGCGGTGAACCAAAGCAGCTTTCTCAACACCCAAGATTTGGTGTACTAGTAACAGACAATCCGTATCCGAATTAGTAAAGTAGACGAGGAAAAAACCATAAACCTAAGTTTTATTCTAGTTTTAACACCTTTGAAAACACAGGTTAGTAACCAGCCTTGCATGGCTTCCAGACACTGCTATTCCTCCTCTATGGGACAATCGTGAGTAAAGGGGCTAAATAAGAGCTTGGGGACATAAATAAATCTTGGGGACAAAAAGCAGATGGAAAAGACAGAGGGGTGAGGGAAGGAAGAACAGGCTAAAGGATTGAGTCCTTCCAGTGAGGGAATAGGTACGTGGGGATGAAAAAACAAACGCACACTTTGCCCAAATCACTCAGAAAACACTCCCAGCTCCAGATTCACCTGTGTCAACCATGCTGGAGTTTTGCATGCACAGAAGCAAGGACCGGACAATGGGGCTGACTCAGAAAGCCACAGGTTTTTGCACCTCACTGCCTTTGGCTTTGCCACCTTGAGTTCCTTCAAGGGGAAGCATAAGCAGGGAGGAAGGCTGATATGTACCGCTCAGTTTAATATGACTGCAATATAAAACCAGCAAAAGTATTGTTTTCACAACGCCAAACTCTCACAACAGGGTCTTTCTTTCCTCTTCTATTTTTGCTCTGTGCACATCAAATTGTCCTGGCCTGGGAAACACCTTGATACACACCCCCAGAAGCCCTTGGTCCCAGCAGGCTCTGGTCTTGTCACACAGAGTACTGCAAGCTGCATTCTTCCTACATAGAAGAAGAATCATACTTGGTAGGCAGAAGTTGGGGGTGCTGGTAGGGGGTTATTCTGCTTCCCCAACCTGGCTACTGTTCATCAGCAAAAGCAGAATATGGGCATAACAGTTCTGCTTGTCATTCCCAGAGCCATGAAAAGGAAAGAACCCCCACCTTCCTCTCCAAGATATTTGTTCTTTATCCATGCTGGGAAACTGGCTGTGGATGGAGGGAAAGCACTCAGCTGAGTGCTGACTCGTTTTAGCACTCCAAGTACCTGATGAACAATAAGGGAAGGTGAATCCACTCCTGAAATGCAACACCCACAGTAGCACTTCTACATTAGCAAGAGGGGAAAACAACCATATGTGCCTGGTTTGCCGTTCCCAAGCAATGCCCAATAAACCTGCAGAGCCCGCCTCAGCTTTGGTGCCAAACACTGCAGCATCTGTTAGAAAAGGTTGGAAGGGCTCTGAACACTTTGTTCCTGCTGAAGACTGTTGCTTGACCCTTGGCAGAGAATATGAGGCACTAATAACCTTCAGGCATTACAGATGGAGCTGAGGGAAGAACTTGAGGTGGTAAGAGCAGACAGGTGAGGCTGAAGGAAAGAAAATGGGTGGAAAGCTCAGACACAGTGAACAGGGGGAATGGATCTCTGACTACTAGTCAGAAAAATCAGAACTATGACTGATGCAGGATGAAAGGGAGTTCAAGCAGAGTCTTATGAAATGAGCTAAACTTACTTTTCCACCACTGCTGTCTTGCTCCCAACTGATAGTGATGGTTGACCGGAATGCTTAGTGGGACAGGGGTGACTATAATTAGAAGGGGTGTAGTACAGGAGAGGAGACTGAGACTGTGCAGCCTTCAAGGGCTGCTGTAGTTATAGTAACTCTGTAAAACCTGGTTCCGGTGGCAGGGGAACAAAACCCAGAGGCTGCATGTGTACTGCAGCCACCACGGGTAGAAAACCTCCTGCACCTTGGTGGCACCCGCTTGGATGATGGCGAGTGCTGCTTCAGCAGCAGGAGAAGCAGTTAGGTACACTTTACCCCTGGAAAGAATGAATCAAGAATCACTCAAAGCTAGTCCCTGTTGTGGTTTTAACTATGCAGAATGACTACCACACGGTTCTGCATGTTCATGTTCCACGCAGAGGTGGACACACACCCATACGATGTATCCAAGCAGATGTACTCTTCATGTTAGTTTTCAAGCACATCCAAACAGATGCCCACACCATCTTAAATACAGTTGTTTGCACTTCTTTGCATGCTTTCAAGGGATGTGTTCCTGCAGACACTCCCTCGCAGACTCACACCCTCCTCCAAATACATACCTGGTTTTCTCTAATGCCGTATCAGTATCAATCAGGCCCAGGATGCACAGTGTGACAGAGATGTTTCTCTTCTGCATGATGAGTTCATGGCGCAGTGAGCTGAAGAATCCATCCAAAGCAAACTTGGTGGCAGAGTAAGAAGTGGTGAAGGGAGTGGGTATTTTCCCTGGAAAGGAGAAGAAGAGAATGGAAAAGACCAGGAAAGTGGTTGTAGGATGGATGGCGCCCCATTTCATGTAACCACAGGGACTGGGTCACATGGTGGTATATCTGGCCATGGTAGTTCCCAGTCACCCAAGCACAGTAGGTTGCAGGGAAGGACCACAGCTGTGGTGAATGCAGTGCCCTTGAGCAGACACACTGAAGGCTTTTTCCTGCCTTTCCATCCCGTACAGTAGGTACAGCTACTTGGCAGACTGCTATTTAGGCTGGCCAAAGCCAGAAGGCCTTAGAGCAGCAGGAAGGTTTTAATGCTGTGTCAGAAAAGCAGGAAATGGGTCTGGGTGTGAGGGACTGGAGCCAAACAAGTAGATCAGGGTGCATGCTAAGTAAAGAGCAAAATTACAAGGGAATACAAAAAGATGCAACACAGAGAAGGTCTTCCAGAAAGCAAGAAGCCCAGCCAGCCACCATCCTGCTTAATATTAGAAAAAGCACAGCTTGAACATCTGTTGAAGGACACAGAGAAACAGTGTGTGCTGGGAACCATGGTTTTGACAAGAACAGCACTTGTGCCAGTTACAAACACTAACCTGTGAGGGAAGAGACGACCACCAGAGAGCCTTTATTCTTCTCCAGGGTGGGAAGAGCTGCTGTTGTGAGGGCCACATAACTAAAGAAATTCACCTAAAATGATAAAGTAGTCATGGAAGGAGCAAGATTGTTTGGAGAGAAGGTCATCATGAGCCAGAAAGCTAACTCAGTGTTCATATTAAATTGAGCATGGCTTGGATTTGTTATTTCAAACATCAGGAGGAAAGAATCATCTCTGTGAGAACAGGGATAGGTAGTGCATATGTAAACCTTTCAGATTCCAGAAAATGCAATGGAGAAGAGTCAGAATGAAGGTTATTCCTGGGCTATAACATACAAATGTCTTGACAAGAGATAATTATCTGTCCCTGATTTCTCTGTATGTCATTCTTTACTCCACATTGTGCAACTGCCTGTACCTACCATAGCAATTTCTAACAGTTCTGGGCTAATGGGAGATAAGAAGGACAGAATGAAAGAGAGAAGAATTGAAGTTTTTCCCAGACATTCTTCTGCACATATATACACCAGCATAACTAAGCAAAACACCTAGTCCAGTGACAAACCATGTGACTTGACACACAAATGAAATAAAAGGTTTGTTCTAAGCTATTGCCACAGGCTTGAATTTGTCTTTAAGCCTCTTGAAGTTGTCTCAGGAGGTTAGACTCACTCAATTCCAGATGAGCTCTTCCTGCTGGGAATCCTCACCTGCATGAGCCAGCGGGTGTATTCCACATCTCCATTCCACATCTGGAAAGGGGAATTGCCAATGTGGTTTAACACTAGGTAATCCAGTCCCCCTGTGTACAGGAGAAAAAACAGTGAAATAGGGTGGCTGTCCCCAGTCAGTCACTGAGGAACTCAGAAATGCCAGCAGGAGGGCTGAACCAGCCCCTGAGGAGGCTGGAAAATGCTTCAGCATGGAGACATTAAACACGTCCATCTGACAGCAGCTGTGCCTGCTTCTCAAGGGTAGAACTGGAATGAAAGCTCCTTTTCTTTAACAGATGCTTTCTGTAATGATATTTCAGGGTAATGCAGACTTGGAATTTAATTCCAGTGGTGCACTCTATTTTTAAAGTTCTAAGTACAGAGAATTATAACAGAAAAATTAAGATTGGTATGAGAATGCATATGTGTGAAAACACCAGCAGGAATAGCAAAAGGCCTAAGAATTATCATATATTGATGGCTGCTGGATTGGCAGGTCATCCAGATCGCAGCACAATTTAAGACAATTTCTTAAGACACTCACAGCAAGAAAACCAAAAAAATAATGAAGTAATTAAGGCACTCAGGCAATGGACAAACGGACAGTGAGTATAATAGAAAATGTTGCCTAATAACAGCCTTAACCTAATAAGATGGGGTGGAGAGGCGAATGATTATAATCACTCTTACAGGGAAAGAAAGACAATCAAATAGCAGCATGTGATCACCAACCAAAACCCAAAAAACATGATGAGGACTCTACAGCTGGTATTCCTTGTCCTTTTTATCACCAGTAGTAAGCCTGGAGAGGGTACTTGGTCATACACATCTTGTTGCCTGTTAGTACAAAAGAACGAGTGGCTGAGAATCTCTGCGAGTATGAGATGTGTGAATCAGTTAAAATAAGAACCTCCTATGAAGTCTTGGACTCAGCTTTGCTAAAGGAACAGGTCACTGCTTTCAGACCTCCTAGTTTCTGTTTCTCTCAACACAAGACACTATGTCTGCTCAGGGCTGGGTGTGTGCAGCTGGTACCTGCTCATGTATAGCGAATGTATGAGGTACTGTAGCTGTTGCTACGAGGGCATGGTTTCAGCAAAGTACTTTGAGCAAATATTTTTTGCATATTTTTCTCCTCTAGCAAAATACATTTGTATATGCTGCCTGAAGAGTCCTCCTCACGAAAAGCAACTGAAAAGTCAGCCACTCCCAGACTGGTGTTTACAAATGCCACATCCTCTCTTCCTAAACACTCCCCTCAGTGAGGGACATGTGGAAGCTGAAGCAGGAAGCTCCTACTGGAATGTGAGTTATCTGTGTATCTGAGAGCCTGAGAGATGCCAAAGATGAAGCCAGAACAGAATTAAGATCACAATCAGAACTCCTCCTGGGTTCTGGCTTGGTTCTGACCAGGCAAGCAGTGAACATCTGAAAAATTATGACACCTCACCTTTCACAGCTTCCTGAACTTAGGTAAATTACAGAAAGCCACATCTCTTGACTCCAGGGTTATCAAAGAGAAGCCAAGATTGGCAAGGCCAGAGGAGCTGGGATGAGGACTGTTATCAGATTTATTTCCAATCAGTTTCCTCAAACTTGGATGTCAGTATAAAGCAAGATATGGCTTGAGAACTGTAATCCCTGAAGGGTGACCAGGGCAAGGTGTCATCTACACCTTTGCTGAACATAGGAACATGTCATATAAACTGAAACAACCAGCAAAGTTTGTTTCCACTCTTCCGTATCTGCCATTTTTCTTCTGCTTACCCAGTTTTTGGACAGCAAACTGAACCACCTTTTCAGGCTCTGAAGGGGAAGACATATCGGCCGGAACATAAAAGACTTTCTTTGCTCCAAGTGTCAGGCATTTCTCCATCACCTTGAAAAACAACACTCCCCCAGAGATTAAACAAAATGGGGTGGGAGGGGAAAGAACAGAAGGGCACTGTAAGGAGCTTTTTTTCTCCCCACACTACAGTCAGTAACAGTCAATTCTAGACAAAGACACACACTTTAATTCTAAATCTAACACTATTCAGCCTGCAGAGGGCTCATTTTACATCAAGACTTCATCTACCCACTTAAACAGAGGTAACTCTTCGCAAGATGCAGATTCTATAAATCTTGGAAAAGGATCAAGAATCATCCAAAAAGACAATCTTCAGAAGAAGTGTGATGAGTATGTGAAGGTGCGAATGGTACATCTAGCTATCTGCTGAAATAATGCCTGCCAGGCTTTAGGAAGTGTCTTAATGCGTACGATGCTCACTGTCCCTGACCTTCCTTTTGCATCATTTCATAATGCAGAACTTTCCAGGCAAGTCACTTATCCCCACAGTCTGAAAGAGACCTCTCAATTTTGTCTCATTTTATATACTACAGATAAAGGAGTCTCATCTATTTGAGCTGTTCAAACATTATTACAAAGAGTTTGTAGTCTTTAACAAAAAAGATACAAACAGAATTGCTTGGACACTGAAGAGGTACACAGTATCTCATAGGAACCGTAGTTCAGACAACATATATCCATGTTCCCATACAGGCCAAACTCCCTTCTAAATAACATTTTCCTTCTAGATTACCTCTCCCCAGTATGCCTTCTGGTAAGAAAAAGGTATATTGCAGCAGACATGGGCGTATGATAACACAGACAGAGCAACCCATCCAGGTGACAGATAGAATGGTAGAGGACACTAACAGTGAATCAGGCTCAAAATGTACTGCTGATACACTTTTTTTTTTTTTTTTTTTCCAGAAAGTGTTAAAAGTTTCTTACAGTAATTCAGTTGGTGAGTAAAACAGTTGCATTGGAAAATGCCAACATTTGTTTGTGTGTGCATGCATGTGTGTGCAAAAGTCCAAAACCCTCATGTTTTCCCTCAAACAAGGAAGTTCTTACCTTCTGCAGCACAGCTTCCCTCCTAGCAGTCAGAAGAATTTCAGCACCAAATCTGGCATAATGGTATGCCATCTGCTCTCCAATCCCAGCACTGGCTCCAGTCAGGAGAACACGGGCACCAGAAAGGCTCTCTTATTCATGGGAAAGATGAAAAAAAAGGTATAGAAGTAAAGGACGCAGCACAGCAGCTGCCCCTGGCTAATGGCAGAGCTCTAAAGTAGGAAGGTGTGTGTGTGTTCTCAAAAGGCTCAGTGCTTCTCCATAACTAGTAAAGAAGCAGGACTATCCCAAAGAAGCCATGAGATTAACAATGCCTTCTGATGCTAGAGTGAAAATAATCAAGGATCACCTAACCTTTGAAGAATGAGCTACTTTTCCCTTCTGCCAGGTGCCTGTAGCACAAAGCTAGTCATCAGATAACCAGCCATTTCATGTCAAGTAGCGAGCCACCTTGACCTGTTTTGGACTGGGTCACAGGAAAGCTCACCTAGCTCATGAGCCCTGGCACATGGCAGTCAGCTCAGCCTAGCTCTTCTGATATGTAACAGACAGTTCCTTCCTTCATCCTGGCAACCCCAGGTTCGCTATCAGTCACAGAGTAGGAAGCTCAGTCTGACCCACCCTGCTCAGACAGTAGCTGACATGCTACCTGGCTCCACCTCGGGTAAACCATGGGCAGAAAAAGACCACCAATATTTCCAAGTTTGGAAATAGAGTATCTTCTCTTACACATTTTATATTCTAGTTTGGACTGAACCCTGTGGTGAGTCTACCTGGGTTAAAAGTGTCTTTCCAGAAGAAAGCTAGAAGTACAGCTATAATCCCTGTAGCACAAAGCACTTTTCCAAGTGGCCTCATATCCCTCAAAGTTGTAAAGAACGAAGCCTCAAAGCTGAGCACTGCAGCCAAAATACTGTAATCTCCTTCCTCTGATGCTGTCAGCCAACCTGCAAGAGACAAAAGGTTTTGCATGACAAAAAAAAAGGAATTTACATATGTGAGGCACTGTGTGGAACTGAAAGAGACACCTGAGGTGTCTCTCCACTGACAGCCAGTCACCTTTGCTGAGAATGAAAGATGGGAGGGAGATTGACTTTTAACCCTTGAATAAGATGCTGCAAAGTTGCTGTTTCCCCACTGAAGGGAGAGGACACCACAGTCCTGCAAATGGTTTGAATTTGCCCAGGAAATACAAACTTGGTTATGCCAATTTTATGCAGGCATTTGTAAAGACTAAAGGGTTTGGAGCTTAGTTTCTTTAAAAAAGGGAAATAAAGGAAAGACAAAGAAAATACAAAGAAAATACATCTGATTCTAAGAAAGAGGTCTTTTGCTGTCAATTTCCACAGCTCTCTGAACTGAGAGAGCCTCTATACAGTAAGAGTTCTCTCTGTAGAAAGAAAACAAACAAAAACTTGCATCTAATCTTACAGAATGTTTAATTAATGAAAGAATTATTATGCTCATAGCTGAGAATATTCACCACATAAAAACAGTGCTTCAGGATAACTGGCACATCCTATTGCACACTGCAGAAATGAAGCAGCAGACAGGAATAACAGGCTGAAGCCTTGCTACAAGCATTGATGCTGAAGACCCGGATGAACTTCCATGCAAACGGGGTGGGGGTGAAGCCCGGCAAGAGACTGCTTATGGGTGTGACTGCACAGCATGAAAAAATGAAAAACTGCAAACAGGGCAACTGTCATGGGAGGCAGGGATTCTGTGGCAGCACACGGATGTGTCTGGAGGCCTTGAGAGTGGCTGTAACTGTTCCCATCAAAGTCGGTCAACAAAACTCTCTAAGACTCAGAATATTGTGTCCAGTTCTGGGCCCCTCATTTCAAGAAGGACGGGGAACCGCGAGAGAGAGTCCAGCACAGAGTCACGAGGATGATTAAGGGAGCAGAGCATCTCCCTTACGAGGAGAGGCTGAGGGAGTCTCTTTAGCTTGGAGGAGACTGAGGGGTGACCTTATTAATGCTTCTAAATCAGTAAAGTGTGAGTGTCAGGAGGACAGAGCCAGGCTCTTCTGGGTGACAGCCGATGATGAGACAAGGGGCAATGGGTGCAAGCTGGAACATAGGAGGTTCCGCTTAAATATGAGAGGAAACTTTGTCACACTGAGGGTGAGGGAGCACTGGAACAGGCTGCCCAGGGGGCTGTGGAGTCTCCTTCTCCGGAGACATTCAAAACCCACTTGGATGAGTTTCTGTGTGACCTGATACAGGTGCTCCTGCTCTGGCAGGGGGACTGGACTGCGTGATCTTTCAAGGTCCCTTCCAGTCCCTGACATGCTGTGGTTCTGTCATCTCTGTCTTTCTTTCCTTGTTTCAGTTTGGGTGCATGTACTGGGCTCGGCCGTTCACATGCGCGGGGCCCTGTGCGTGCTGTAGGTCCCTCGCCTGCTCTGCTCAGGCTCATCCCCCAGGCCGGGGCTAATCCCGCTCCGGGACAGCTCCGCGCGGCCTCACAGACGAGGCTGGCTCGTTAATTAGCCAGGAAGGCAGCACCGGAGGGACAAACTCCCTGCTCTTCCCTCCATCTAACTAAACACAGCTTCAGTTCGTTCTGTCCTTTCACAAAACTTTTCGCATTGGGCTCTGGTGCTCCCCGGCCCCGGCCCAGGCCCCGGCCCCGGCCCCGGCCCCCCGGCAGCCCCCGGCCCGCGGCTTCCCCCCCCAACTTACGGCGCGGGGACTCAGCCGCAGGCACCACGTGACCCTCCTCGCACCTCCCCTGCCCGCCCCCCGGGGGAGGGGCGGCCCGGCCACGTGCCCGGCTCCCGGCGGCCCCGGGGCCGGCGCCCTGCCCTTGGCGCAGCCATGGCCGCCCGCCTGCTGCCCGCCGCCCGGTGAGTGCCGGCCCGGCCCGGCCCCGGCAGCCGCTGCTCTCGGCAGGAGCCCCGCGGCCGGTCTGAGGCCCTGGGGCGCCGTGTGCTGAGGGGACGCTTTGTGGTCTGCGTGGCCGGCCGGGGCGCGGGGGGAGGCCTGGAAGGGCGCGTTGGGGAGCAAACGGGAAATCCTCGGTGGGGAAGCCCTTCTTCCCCCAAGTACTTGCGGATACGTGGGTTTAAGTATTGATTCTCCTGCCTCTCCCAGTGTCTGTGTCTATCATAAGTTCTGTTGCGTTGCTGCGATCTGGCGAGGTTCTTCCCCTCCTCCCCAGGTGTGCAGTAGCTTTGTATATTTTTATTTTATTTAGAGGAGGTAGCGCTCTTGTCTATGAACCTGGAAAAGTTGCTCTCCTCAGATCTTTCATCAATAATGAAAAAATAAATAAGGGTCAAGTGTTCGCATCTGTTTTGTGGGGTGCCACCACAGCTGTAAAACTGTAGTGTTAGGACAGTATGTGCTCTGCTGGGAAGCTTGAAAAGCCTTGGCCGTGTAGGCTTGGCTAAATGTTACACAGATCGTAATGAGCTAAGTAAGATGTTGGTACCTATCAAATTAATCAGATTACTTATTAACAAGATGGCAAGAACCCCATCATTAACATGCTGAATCCTATTGTCTCTTTTATCAAGGGTCTAAGCCAGTGGTTCTCATACTTAGAAAAGCGGCTCATACTTAGAGATTTTTGATGCTTCCACATGTTTTATTCTTGAAAACTCTTGCTGATAAAAAAGCAAACAATATGCTTTCTCACAGTTGATAGGGACTACTTGGTTTAGGGAAAAAAAAAAAAAGATGATAGCCAGATACTTGTCTGCTGCTTTTTGTCTGAAGTAAGACCTCAGAGGAAAGCATTTGTGACCTTTGGTTTCTTTATTGATCCCCTCCATTTTACAGTCACAACCTGCTGAGAGAGATGCAACAATACTCGTAATATGAACTGAAATGTTGCTGCTTTTGATTCTTTCAGGTTTATCATCAAAGGAAGCTTGGCTGGAGCTGCTGTATATGTGGCATATGATCAGGGGTTGCTGGGCAGCGGTGCAGAAGGTGCTGAAGCCCTCAAAAAAGCTCAAACAGTACTGCCTCCAGCTATCAAAGAATGGACAAGTTACGTAGGCTGGGAGGTAAGGACCATGCAGATAAACACTGTCAGCAAATTGGATGTTCTCTGAATAAGGAGGAGAAAACATTGGGATGATATTCAGATTCAGTGATGTTGGCAGAAGTTTTGCTGTTTAATCTGAATTTCACACTAAGAATTCTTTGAAGAGGATTAGGGGAGAAAATTGTTTGTTGATGTCATTTGAAAGCAGACAAGGTAACTAACCAGCTTATGCAGGGTCAAAGAGGAGAGACTACATGCTTGATCTGGGAGATATTTCAGTATGCTTTTTATTGAAGGATCCTACATACTTTTAAAAAATTAAAGATTCTTCTTCTGATTTGTCAGACTGCTAACAGTCAAGTTGAATTTAAATTGCCTGAAGAAACCCTTGTCTTTAACTAATTATTAGTTTTTAAAATCCTCAGGACAAGCCTTTGCTGAAAGTTGGAAAAGTAGTTGCTTATTATAGTATCCAATATGGGAAATACTTAAGGAGTAAGTAATTAAGTATTTATTTATGGAGGTGATTTTTCAGAGTACTCAAATGTTAAGTACTGCCTTCTGCCTCTACTTTACACTGTAGGAAATAAAAAAGTCTAGGCTTTAGGGCACATGTCTGATGCTTTTTGAGACTTAGAGACAGCAAGCACTGAAATATGTTCGAGATATGAGGACATGAAGCTTTTCCAAGGTGATGTGGCTTTTCTTATAAGTGAAACCTCCAAGTGCTGATATTTTGTCTTTCTCTTTCTAGCTCCCGCCCACTCCAAAAATTGACTTTTCCCCCTCTGATTCCTGGAATAAAGGTAAAATTTTTCGTTAAACTGTGAAAGGGGCAGAGGATCAACAGTGATGCAGCTTATCTCAGTACTGCCATCCTTAAGCGAATTATCGAGAAAGGGATGATTGTGTAGTCTGGTAGAGGGAGCACTGGGTCTTGGACTAGGGATGTGTATTCTGCTTCAGGTTCCACAACTAGCATACTGAGTGACTTTGTGCAGT
Organism: Aythya marila; assembly: GCF_965140915.1. Lineage (NCBI taxonomy): Eukaryota > Metazoa > Chordata > Aves > Anseriformes > Anatidae > Aythya > Aythya marila. Next base: position 6,149,218 of record NC_139068.1, read on the forward strand.
TCATTTTATCTCATTATCTTAATTTCCAATTGTGAAATCAAGAGGAAAATGTGTGCCCATAAACCTTTTTACCTTTTCTCTCTGGAGGAGCTAATACTTCTTTTACCTACATAGCTTGCTTGCCTACTGGTGGGTACTGCCAGTGCTCCAAGGTACTCTCTTGTATCCCAGAATGTAAGATTGAATGTTTCAGTAAAGTATCGGGGTGGGGGTCTGTGGCTCCAACAATAACTAGACAAAGAGTTTATGGACCAGTAACATGAGGTCATCAGTAGTGGTAATAGTGATCAGGGAAACTAGAGCATAAAAAATAAATCATGGCTTACTCTTGAAAAAGGTGAATCTTTTATGAACTCTTCATATACTAGTGTCTGAGCTCCATTTCTGACTTTTGAGAGGGGATGAGTATTCCTGTAATTACTAGGATTTTAGAGATCATGTTTCAAGTCCAATGCATGTTATAAATACCAAATAATTTATAGTTCCTATGGTGCAGCAAAGTCTTAATTTAACTGTGAGGAAACAGCCCACAAACACTGTGACACACCCAAAATCACATGTGGAGCCTGTGGCAAGACCAGAAGTGAAGTTGAACTTAGATGAGTATCAGTTCCTTGTTTTAACCTTGAAATTGTCTATCCCTTATACTGGTCCTGAAGCTGGAATTTCTCTGTCACATGATACTGAGACAATAAAGCTGCATTTGAACCAAGGATTACTCAGGCCTCAGGTGCTTGAAAGCTTCTCAGAAAAAGCTAGATCTTTATCTCTGTCTTTAAAGAGATCCGTGATGCTAGAATAACATTGGGAATTATGGCTTGAATGATACTCTTCCTGGGAAAATAATTCTCTGCTTTCTTTGCAGGAGTGCAGACAGTCATGTCTGCTTTATCTGTAGCTCCCACCAGGGCCTGTGAATACACTATGGAAGGCTGGAAGTATATGAAGGATCTTGTCAAATGAAAACATTCTCCAGGATTCATGGTTCTCTCTATGATGTGTTCTTCTTGGGATGATATGTAGTCCATCCCTCTAGATGGCAGCTCAGCCATGCAAGGGCTACAATAAAAGACTGTGGAACATCCATTTCTGTTTGGGTTTGTTTTAGCATGCACCTTAATGATTGTGTTGTGCCTTACTAATTAGACACTTCAGCAGAGATCACAGATCAGTTGTACTGAAGTGTTGGCTATATGCTGAGGTACAGCCTCTGCAGCTATGCTCCCAAGAGAGGGACACAGATTGCACCTGATCTTGGCAGTGGAGGCAGCATTTCTCTCACACTGGTGTGCTGACATGGCCACGTTGTTTTTGTCTCTGCTAGTAGCAGACTGAGCCAAGACAAAATAAGGCAGAAAACACAGGGTGTTAACAGAATAGGACAAATGCTTACTCAGATCAGGCAGCAGATTTAAAACACGAGAAGGAAAAGGGGATTTGTAGGGATTTTTTTTCCCTTTTAAAGATCGTTTTATGATGAAACTTTCTGCCCAGGGATTTCAGAGTTGGTTAAGGTATAAAAAGCTTTAAAAAGTGCTTAAGCTAATTCCTAGAGGCTAGATCTGTCAGTGGCTCTTAAACCTAACTGTCTAGGTGTAAGCCAGAGGTCAGTAAACCTTGGAGTGCCACAAACTGGGAGCTTATCACCCAATTCAGTAACAATCGGATTGCTCTGTATGTACTCTATCCTGACATACTTTTCTGTAAGTATCTGCCACTGGAAGGGAAAGAATACTGAGTGGGAAGAGCTTTCTGATCTGACCTGGTCCACATATAATCCTCTTACTACATCTTAATGGCAATGAATATATTCAGTAAACAACTCATCCTTTCACAAAATTGGTGAGTTTTAAGTCAAATGTTTTGCCAAGTCTGGTTTGTGACCTATAGAAATAAAAGTAGATAAGACGGTGTGAATTGGATTCCTTTGCTGAGCATACAGGCTGGATGGCCTTCTTCACCTACAGGATCTTTAAATCAGTTTTGCAGTGGCAGATTGCTCAAACTGCAATGTATTAATTTTGTCGTGCTGGTGTGTATGCTAGTTGATTTTAAAACTTATAAAGCAACACTATTTCAGTGTATTACTGGGAGCTGTCTGCTACTGAAACTGCAAAGGGAGGCCTGTAAGGCATTAGACTCTTTAATCTTTGAAAGAAAATTACATCGTTTAACATATAGCTGAATAAATTAGTTTTCCACAGACTACTGAAACAAAACAATTAATTGTAAACTTTTTTTTTATTTATGGAAAATGGAATGCTTCATTAACAGACATTTAAAATGGGATATGAACAACACATTACAAAAACAAATGAGTTCACATTGGATTGAGTGACATAATATGGCAGCAGCTTTAAAAAAAATACACTTACAGTAACCCTTAAGTTACAATTAACAGTAACCCTGGGTGACAAATTCATTTCAGTTGCCACCTTGCATTAAAAATTAAAACATTCAATAGCGACGGTTGAAACGAGGATCGTTGGGTCTGCTTGCTCTCTCCTGGCCAGCAAATCCTTCTCCTTGCATTCCTCCTCCATGCATCATCTGACTTTGGTTGCCACCTTGGATGAAACCTCCACGCCTAGAAAGTGATTCAGAAGTTTTTATTTTTTTTCTTGTGTCTCCAGTAGTCAGATTGAAATAGTGGGTGGCTTTTTTTTAATACTTCTTGTGCAATTTTGTTCTCTTCAAGATGTACTATGTAAGAACCACAGGAACACTTTATTATTCCTTGAGATTTAAATAAATTAGATAACTGATGTTCCCATAAAATGCTTTTTTTCGGTTAAGTTAAATACAAGAGACACACCTTAAAAAGGACAAGAACTAACATGAAGAAACGCTTTGCTCTTTTTAAACTTCTTACCCTGACATTCCTCCACGATGCATCACATGGCCAGGTCTCCCTCTACCTCCACCTTAAAAAAAAAAATAATTCCTTTTAATCCATGGTAAATTTTACTTCATCTCCAAGGATAATGCCTGTATTTTCTGCTGTAAGTACTACACCTAATGAGCTGTTGTGCAAGAAGCATACCTTGCCATCTCTCGTGATCCCGTCCTATCATTCCTCCATCCACACTGCTCTGCCATGAACGATCTTGATGTCCTTCAAACTTTCGACCATGATCTCCCCAGTCACGTCCATCCCTGCAAAAAGTATTAAAAATCATACCTTTTCACATTAGGTAGGTAGAACACACAAAATAAATTCAAGTGAAAACACTTGTGTCACAAATTTATTAAAATAATTTACCAAGGTATATGCCAATCTTATATTATCTATTTAGTCTAATCTCAGTAATAAACCTTTAATCCCAATCTCTCTGAGGACAAATATGAAAATAGATTTTTTTTTTTCCCCATTGGGTTTATGCTACGCTGGTGTCCTCGTTTCCTCCAAACAATCCTAGATCGTGGTTTTGACCAGTCAATTTGTTTATGGTGTTTTCTGTAAGCTGGCTTACTCATAGTGTTTATTAAAAAATCCACAATACACACAATAACACCCTCTCCTCATCCTGTAAGCATTTCCTTGACTGGTGTTCTTTTCAAACATCTGACAGGATGGTGCTGTCAGCAACTACAAACCTTGTAAGAACCACTACCCTGAAAATGTCAAGCTTTGACAGAAATGTTAAGTAAAATTAATTGAAAACATGAGGAATTTCAGATAAGAAGTTACTTTAAAAAAATCATGCCAAGATACGTATTTCAATATACAAGGCAAGCTGAGAGAGCTACTCAACTGTAGTCCCCTCCAAAAGAGAACAAACTCAGGAGTGGAACTTGGAAAAAAATAATTGTACTTTCATAAACCACATTACACTTTCATATACGAAAATATTCACTAGATGCACAAGAAAAAAATATTTTCAGTTAAATGTACTGACCGTGACTGTGGGGGTATCCCTCTACTTTCACTCATTCTTCTGTCAGATCCATAGCTACCCCAACTTTCCCGAGAGTCTCGTGAGTGACGGTCTGGTCCTCCATGGCGCTCATCTGGATAATGCTAAAAAGCAAAGAACATTTATATGAGTGCCCCTAACTGACTCTATAGTTCTTGAAAATTGCTTGGCCATAATTATTCAATCTCAGAATTGTTTAGGATGCAAGGCATTTCCTGAGACCATCTAGTCTAACCTTCCTAACTCAGAAAGGGTCAGCCAAAGCAGGCTGTCCAGGACCATCCTTGGGTTTTGAATATCTTCCACAGCTAGAGCCTTTACAACTTCCCTATGCAACCTGTTCCAGTGTTAGACCACGTTCACAGTTTAAATAAGGTGTTTTTTTTTTTTTCTTCTCCTTTTTCCTTCAGATGAAATTTTATGTGTTTCCATATGCCTGTTGACTCTTGTCTTCCATTAGGCACTACTGAGAACAGCCTGGCTTCATCTTCTCCATAGCCTCCCATTAGGTAGCAATTAATACTGGAAGATACCCCCTGGATCTTCCGTTCTTCAGACTGAGCAGTCCCAGCTCTATCAGCCTCTCCTCACAGGAAAAGTGCTTCAGGCCTTTAATCACCTTTGTGACCCTGTGCTGCATTTGCTCCATCAAGTTCTGTTCTTTCTTGTTGTGGGGACTCAGTACTGGGATACAGTACTCTAAATGTGGCCTCACCGGTGCTAAATAGAGAGGAATGATCACCTCTCTTGACCTACTGTGGCAACATTTTTCCTGATGTAGCCCAGGATGCTATTGACCTTTGCTGTGAGGATGCACTGCTGTCTCACAATCAGCTTGTTGTCTACCAGGATGTCTGAAGTCCTGTTCTGCAGAGCTGTTTTCCAGCTGGTTGGTCCTCAGTCTGCACTGGTACACAGCATTATTCCTCTTCAGTGGCAGGACTTTATTTCTTCTTGTTGAATAAAATTCTTCTTTGCTGAATTCTCCTGCCTGTCCAGGTCTCTCTGAATCTCCAATCTGACGCTTAGCCATCAATGAAGGGCAGTTGAGCATTCCACGATTCCACAACATTCATCTCTCACTGCTTGAGCATGTCCTGAAGGTCATTTCCCCTCAGATCCCAAAAGCACGTGAATACGCTAGTTTTGCTGTTATTTCCATACTACCTTGTAAATTTTGTGTTCCTGTACTTTTGCCTTCTCTATAGCTCTCTCTTCTATAATCTAGTTTGACATACTTCACTTGTTTTGTTTACTGAGTACTAGAGTAACTATCCTACATAGCATGTTTCTGAAGTACATTTCTTCTTACTAATGAAAATGAGACAACCTTGTTATGCATACATACTTCTGGCATTATGATTTACTTATTAACTACTAAATTTTGGTTTGAATCACACTATGGAAAACCAATTTATAGGAAGTTATTTTTGTAGCTTTATAAAGCAACTCACTTGTCCATCCCGATCTCCCATCATTGTCCTTGATCCATCTCTCCTACAAACAGGCAATTAAAATCAGACCATGGTAGTAAAACATACAGCAGTATATAATAGTATGTGTGTAACAACACCGATAAAAAAATTGGTGTTGTTACAGATGAAAAATGAGAAATCTGAAAAACAGCAGGAACATACAGAAGTTCTGACACATTTAATTCTAAGGTATGAAACAGAATATTCTCTGCTAAGACACTAGGTACCTACAATATTATTTAGATTTTTTTTTTTTTTTTTAGAATCCTACAAATCTGTCAAACAGTGTTATAAGCATAACACTCTGAACAAAGTCTGCCAGAAAGTTTAATTCATGGCACAGATCTCTTCGTGGTTGCATATGGCCACAGCCACTGAATCATGCTTAAACCACAGCTGAAGTCCACAGCCACTAAATTATGCTTAAAATAATGAAATGCAAAATAAACATACAGTGAAGAAAAAGCAGCAAAATATGACATCAAATAATTTTTTTCCCCTTGATTTCAAACAACACAGTGGGGGTAAGACAACAACCTGTCTATTGAATGGTCTTGATAACGGCCACGATCCCTGTGATCAAAGTCATGGAAGCGATCCTGGCGACCAAAATCTGAATGGTACCTATCGTTCATTGCCATTCGTTTTGCTTCTGGCCAGTATGGATCATCTCTCCTGAAATAAAAGGTACATTAATTTTAGTCAGGTTAAATAACTTTTGATATTGTTCCTTCCCTCCACACTATGCAAACCAAAAGCACATAAGTTCAAAAAGGCAGCAGAAAAAAATCAGGATATTTGGAGGTTTTCACACACTATCATCTCAGTGCAGACAATGACAGCAGATTAACTGAAGCTGAGTCTATATGGAGTTTTTCATAGCGCAGGCTGATGAGACACAACCTAGCAGCAAAACGTTCTCTGCTTGTACCACTTGCATTAGTTGGCTTTACCTGCCATCTATGTCATATGGTCTTCTCATTGCAGACCGACGTTCTTGTTCATAGCGCAGTTGCTCATGCTGGCGTCGCAACTCTTCTCTTTCTCTCTGAATGCGATCTTGTTCTCTTCTCCTTTCATGCTCTATGTGCATCCGTTCTCTCTCCAGTCTCTCTCTTTCCATTCGCTCTCGTTCAAGACGCTGCCTTTCAATTTCCAGTCTTTCACGAGCAATCTCAAGCCTCTCCCTTTCCTCACGTTCCCGGATAGTTTGCAGATGCTGCTGTCTCTCCCGACGCTCACGTGTACTATTTTAACAGAATGAAAGGTTACAGATCTGATACTTCAACAAATAAAGGAAGTAAAAATGGGGAAAGTTTAAACCAGAGTGACTGCAAACTTGTGTGAGCTCCTGTAAATTAGTTCTGGGGTGTGGGGCAGTAAGGGAAGACACTCAGTGTACGCACTGCTTACTTATATTTAGAGAGTGATCTTATTACTCCCACAAAACCCACCTTTGGGGCAAATGATCCTATATGGTCAGGGGAATTTCAGGAGAATATTCTGAGGAAGACAACCTTTCTCCTGTTCTTTCCCTATGTATTTCAGTGTGGTAAGTTTAGAATGATTATTTCACCTCTACTATAACATGTGCTCAGCTAAGGAGAGCTGAATATCTAAATCTAGAGAATGGAAGAAGACCAAAAAAGAAACTGCATTTTCTTCCCAAACAAACTCAAGCTCACTATTAATAGTCAATAATCCATACCTTCCCAGTTCAGTAGGTATGTGATCCACACACATATAACAAATGACAAGTGAAAAAAAAATAAATAAAACAAACTCTTAGACAGTTTAATTAAAAGAAAATTGCATTAATTCTATGGGAAAAAAAAAAAAAACAAACCACAACACTTAAAACAATTTAACTGTTGCTCTTACCGGCGCTGTTCTGCCTCTCTCATTTTTCGCTGTGCTTTAATTTTGTCAAATGGCACAATGCCTTGTCTCTCTCTGCTCTCTGATTTGCGATCCTGGCTCTTAATGCTCTGTATTTAATATTGAAGTACAGAAAAACTTAATGGAGTACATTTATAAAAGGACAACTATTACAAGCAGTACACAACGCTCTGTTTCCATTCATACATACCAAGTCTCAAAGCTTGGCCCCAACTTTTTTTTTCCTAAACACTGCAGACACATAACAACACAGTACTTACCTTCCCACATTTAGTTTGGCATGATTTCATTGCTGAGCATATATCAGCTGTATGAGAAGTATTCGACTAATTAAGATCTAAATCCAGATTATAGAAACTCTGATTAGACAGATCAGTAAGACAAGTGTAGAGAGATGTATCTTTGTGGGATTCATTATCTGTTTTGAAGGAGAATTTATACATCATGTTTCCTATGCAAAAATGTTACTTACTCTGTCTTTTGATGCAGTTGATGTTTTCACACTAATAACAGGTTCTCCTTTGGATTTATCCATTACTACAGTTCTCTCTGTTCCTTTACTTCCTATATAAATCAGAGGTTGAGCAGAAAGAGGTGGAAAAAAGATAGTCAAACTGCATAGCATACACCACACGTTTCTATGCTAGAAGCTACCTCCTCTGCAATGTGAAAATAGGCATTGAAGTCTCTCTTCAAAAAGCATTTTTTCACTACACCTCTTCCAAGCGTTTCTGTTAAGGCTGATAAAATGTCAACAGCCCTCCATTACACTATCTGGACTTCCAAGTTAGAACCTGAAATCATTCTAGAATATTGATAGACTCTGGAAACAACTATCTATAATTAATTGTTTATATTTAACCGTATCTTTTATTCTAAGAAAACAGAATAGACAATTTACCTGATTTGTTAGTTTTAGGTTGATCTGATGAACCAGGCTTCAGTTCATCTTTATCTTTTTTTTCTTTTTCATCTTTGTCTTCAGTCTTTTTAGAATCATCCTTTTGGTCAGATTTGTCATCCCTTTTAATACTGCCTGGTCTATAAATAGATATTGATATAGATTAGACTGATACAGAGTAGGAGAAAAAATTAAAGAAAGATGCTAGCAACATATTAACAAAGTAGAATTCTGATTTGTTAAGATAGACATAGTTAAATTCCCACAGACTTCTTTCTACAACTTTTTCCACCATAATGTAAGACAATCAGACCATGCTGTGCAGTTATCATAAAAACATGGCTGAGATTCAGATATCTCAACTGGAGGCAAAAGGAAAATAAAATAAATAAATCACACTACTACGTGCTTAATGCCTACAAAGATTCTTATAAGACACGACAGTTATGAAATGTAAACGTGAACCACTTTTGCAGTGCAACTGCCAAGCCACCAGTAAGTTAACACTAGCGCCCAGGCAAGCCTTCCCAAGGACTAGGTGAAATGAAGGCAAAAACTTCTCAGCAACTAGCATTTAATAGGTGTTACACCTCAAGAATATTATTAAAGATAATTAGTGTTTTATTCACTCTTTTATAGTGTCTTTTTTCAGCTACTTTAAGTAGTTCTGAAGCAAGAAATAGCATAACATTGAAGAGGAACGCATTCTGGAAACATGATCTAGGGGAACTGATATTTCACTGTGATCACATCAACATGATAAAGCCCTGTTCTCTAATGTAATGAGGAAACAGCAACGTATCAATCAAAAATTTCAAATATCCTGTAGGTTTATGACACAAAAGCACCAGTCTGTACCAGAAAAAAAAAAACAACAACAAACATTTAAATGAAAAGGTATGCTTGCAAATGCAACCCTTCCAATGCCTACCTTAAAGCATGTAACAGAAACAACTAAGTTAGACATGGAACATCAAGAGCAATCTTGGAGTAAGAGTTAGAAAAATGTACTTTTTGTCACAGAAAATCTTTTTGTCACAGAAATTCTTACTGTGATTTTTTCCTGACAAATCAACATAAACTGAAGAACAGCAAAACCTCTGAACACAGGATTTTTCAAACAGTACCTCTCACTGACTGTTTCTTTCTTCACCTCGTTCTCTTTTTTTTCAGTTGGCTTCTTCCCAGCAGGTTCATTTTTTGCCTGAAATTTATTTTGCACATCAGCTGAGATTGTGGTTTCAATTATTTGTACAATGCAATGGTAATGAGATATCTTTGAGGATCAATACTCACTTTTTCTACAGAAATAATTTTCCCATGTAACTCTGTTTTGTGGAGGTGAGTAATACACTTTGTTGCTTCCTCAGCTGTAGACATCGTAACAAAGCCGTAACAGCGAGCACCAGGGCTGCGAGCATTGGTGACCACTTTTGCACCAACCACCTTTCCAAAATAAAGATACGTTACACTCACCGTAATGAATGCCCACCATTTAACAAGTACAATTGTAGAATATCTGGAGTTGGAAGGGACCCATAAGGATCATCGAGTCAAACTCCTGGGCCTGCAGGGGACCACCCAAAAATCAAAAAACATGTCCAAAAGCTTCCTGAACTCCAGCAGGCTCAGTGCCATGACCACTGCCCTGGGAAGCCTGTTCCAGTACCCGAACACCCTCTCAGTGAAAAACATTTTCCTATTATCCAAACTAAACCTCCTCTGATGCAGCTTCACACTGTTCCCTTGGTCGCATTAATGGCTACCAGAGAGAAGATTGGTGTATGCTGATTCCCTTCATGAGGAAGCTGTAAGGCTGCAAAGTTGTCACCACTCAGTCTCTTTAGGCTGAAGAGCCTCTCCTCACACATCTTTCTTCAGCCGCTCCTAACACATCTTTCCCTCTAGACCTTTCGCAATCTTCTTTGCTCTCCTGCGGACACCCTCTGATAGTTTTATGCCCTTCTTATACCGTGGTGCCCCAAACTGCACACAGTACATGAGCTGAGGCCACACAAAAGCACAGCAGGACAATCCCTTCCCTCAACTGGCTAGTAGTGCTGTGCCTGATGAATCCCAGGCTATAATTGGCTCTTTTGGTGGCCGGGCCACACCGTTGACTCATATTCAACTTGCCAACTTTTCTCAACTTAGTCCTAAGTATGTCTTTAATAAATAAGTGTTCTTTGTTTACTGTGAACTTCCAGTGAGCAAAGATACTATACTACATCACAGGACACAGAAAAATACATCAACAATGATTGGCTGTTTACATAGGGACTGGAAAAAAGATTTTTCTTTCGTTTGGAAGTAAGAGATAAAATAAAACAGCAGTCATTTGGCATGGACTTGTGCAGGCTATTTTCCTGTTATCCCACTGACATTTGTAGTGACAAAATCATATAAAGTCTTAAGACAGTTAAAGGGGAGGGGACAGGACACAAACACAGGAAGACCCTTACCTTCCCATATTTGCTAAACAGATTCTTCAAATCTGTAGCTCTGGTAGTAGAAGCAAGTCCACTCACCCAAAAGTTTCTACCAGAACTGCTGGCAGTGCGACCTAATCAGGAAAACAAACAAACACACATACACACCTCAAATCCTAATTATTTCAATGATTTCTGATTTTAAAAGGAACAGTTCCACAAATCTTATTTTTTAAGTCACAGAGCAAAGGAAATGTAAAGCGTAACGGTCATCTCCCAATAATTCACATTCCTGAAGGCAACTAGTATTAAAAATCCAGAATCTTTAAAATGGAACTACAGGCTTTGTTCTGTGCAACAGAGGTATGTCAGATCATTCCTTGAGAAAGAAACCAGACTATAGCATCTCTAAAATTACTGTGGCTGTTCAGAATGTGTAAGGATAGATCCCAGTAACTTTGCACTTACAGGAGAAGGCTGAAGACCTGCTAGGGTTGTGGGAACTGTGATAGTACCCACATATGCTCATGTCTTGCCTTTAGCTCCTCAATTCTTAAGGAATGACGGCAGGATGCAGATTAATTGTACCTCTCAAGCAAAAAAAATCAGCATAAAAGCAAGAAAATCTCTTCCTGAATGTCTGCCAACATGCATTCCACAGCTGGGGTATGAATGGTTCACATATGACTTCAGTTACTGGAGTCAGAAAAGACCATTGTTCAACTATGCAACTATTCTTCAGCTATGCAAGAACTACAGAACACTTTCCCAGTTTGGCACCCAAAATGGAAAAACAGTATTATAAACACATAGGTACTTGAAAATCCATGGCCTAGTGATTAAAAAGGGGCCAAGTTAAACTCTGGCACTCGTAAACGTATCTTAGACAGTGAGAGATGGTTCCTCATTTCCCAGATATCTGGGTATGTGACTGACTCAGGAGCATCTCCATAAATTGTGACAAGCAAGTCTGACCAGCTCTTCCATGATTTCACTGATTCCTGGTTGAATTCTTCTTTTATTGATAAATGTACTATTGGAAACAAAACAAAACCAGGGAATAATCTTTAAATTAAAATCTTTAAATCTTTAAAAAACATTCTGTTATTATTGGGGCAACAAAGATGGTAAGGGATCTAGAGGGGAAGAGAGATGAGGAGCGCCTGAAGTTACTTAGATTATTCAGCCGGGAAAATAAGACTTTAGGGGAGACCTCATCATGGTCTACAACTTCTTCACAAGGGGGAGTGGAGAGGCAGGCACTGATTTCTTCTCTCTGGTGACCAGAGATAGGACCCAAGGGAATGACTTGAAAACAAGGGAGGACTTCTAGAAACTTCTAGAAGAGTTTTCCAAGTTATCCCCCCTCCCCAGAAACCCTTAAGTCCTTTGGTAAATGAGAGTCCTTTCAATGGTTCTTTAAATATTCCAAAATAAGAGAATAAAACAATACAGATGAGAGGTAAACAGATCCTGATGGAGTTCAGATGAGAGGTAAACAGATCCTAATGGAGCTGATGGCAAGGTCTGGTAGCTTGTACAGATAAGCATAATCCAGAATCTTGGAAAAAGCAGCTGACGATGAGCTCATACTGTGTTGTAAAACTTAACAAAAACCAAACAATTCCTTTCTTTTCACTCAGTAGACAGATCTCAATTAATTTCTTGATGATCATAAGAAATTATGGGAATTCCATGCTTGTTGTACTGAACTACTTGCCAGCATCAGGTGAGCAGAATTTAACAGCCAGTTCTAAGTTTTCTGCCCTGGATGGGCAAGACAGAAAAGAAAAGAAGGGTGAGCTACGAAGACTCAGCAGCCTGACATATTAAAACAAGGAAGTACGATGAAAAGAAGAAGCAGGCAAGACCCCACCTGGCACTGTTGATCAAGAAATTTACATCTTGTTTATTGTGCAAATTTGCACTGTAAATAGGATCTGAGTGGATAAAGATTTAATAACATAAATTTAATTGGAAGACAACATTAAGTTGTATGTTTCAGTGCCATTTAAATACATGAATACCAGATTTAAAATTATTTTCACAAAACAGAAGATTGTATAAAGAATCACAAGTATATAGCGAACCAAACAATCAATAAAGGCTCTTAACTCACTAACTGCTGTTGGTAAGTATCTTCAGTGTAATGAAGGACATATTTGCCATGTATTAACATCTACCTTTGGAGATCAAGATAAAAAACAAAAGGGTGCGACACAGATATCCTTATATAAAAGGAAAATGTTTGTTGTAATTGCATTTTTAGAAGTTCAGAAAAAAAATGTAACATGATATTTAACAATTGCACAGATTCCAACACTCTCATGCCAAAACACTCCGTCCAATACAAAAACTGCTTCACCAATCAATATTTTTTTCAAACGTTATTTTTGAAAATAAACATACCTTTCTCATCTTTTGAGATTATCTTTGTATCTCTGTCCTCCTCAACAGGGCTAAAGACAAAACATCCCGTTATTCAAGTCAGAGAGAATAATGACTAACTATAAATTATTAAAAATGCTAAAATTAAATACCTACCAGAAAATACGTTGTAAACAAAAACACACCTTTATATACTTGATTTAAGAAATCTGACAAGAAATAAGGGAGGTCAGATTCTTAAACAGACTTATATTAGGAAAAAGTTTACAAATAACAGTAATTTAAGAAAACAACCTTTGAAGGTTGAGGAAGGAAAGAAATCAAACCCCCTGCGTTTAAAAAAGTCTGCACAAGGAGAAATAAAACAGATTCTTTAGGAATAGGCTACAATTTCATGAGTCTTGGTGGCCAATTGAAGGAAACAGCTTATTCGCATCACTTAACGACCAATGAAAAAAGATAGCATCTGGTCTATAACGGAGAAAAAACAAACCTCTTTTTCTGATCACCGCCCTCACTGGTTGAGGACTCTCTAGTAGCAGGGGATTCCTCAGAATTAGCTTTGTCTTCTGTTTTCTTGGCATCTTCTTTGCTATCTTTGCCTTCAGGACCTGCGCCTTTTTCCGCTGTTTCCCCACTAGAGGCTTCCAGGCCTTGGAATCGTTTGCTACTCTGATCGCTTAGGGTCTCTAATACTAAAGATTCAGAGTCCAGTTTCTCTTCCTCTATTGTCTGTTCACTTCTCTCCCCTTTTGCTACAACTAAACGCTTTGCCTCCTTCCTTGACACAGCTTGTGCCGATTTGCTGTCCAAATCTAAAGCATCTTCCTCCAACTGAGCGGCAGCAAGAACATCCTCTTCCTCTGCTAGCCTCTTGCCTGGCACCACGTTACTTGCTTCCTGTGCATGTGGCTGCTCCACTTCGGAAGTTTCTTCGTTAAGTAGTTCAGATTTACAAGTTTCCCCCAAAATGTCGAGTATTTTCTCATTTTCTACGGATTTAACAGGAATAGAATGGCACAAGATTTAATCACCAGGGAAATACAGCAATCACAAATGTGGAACTGGCATGGCTGCCACACTAACACCAAGAGAACTTCTAAGCTACACAGAGATTGGAAAACCCTAGTGTACACAGTGTTAAAAGTGCTATGCTAACTGCAGTCTGACAAACTACCTTATCAGCCCTAAAATGTTAACAGGGAAGAAAAACGTCCCCACAGATTTAACAAAAACCTTCTGGCTGATCCTTGGTATTCTTCATGAAATCGTTCAGCTCTGTTTCTTCTCTAGTTAGCTTCCAAAGTCCAAGATGCTTAACTGAACATATCAATGCACTGAGAGTTCAATTTTTAAATTTCTGTGAAATTCTTTTAGCAGACAGTCCAACACGAAAATTGGGCATCTTCTGATGGTGCATGAGTGTGTTTGCAGTCCAGAAAGTGAAAAGTATCTGTATGAAATTTCCATGAAGAAATTCTTCTTTCTTCTGTATCCAGTAACTAATCTTTACTTTTTAATGCCCTAAAATAGCTTTTTACTGCTTTCACTGCTCTCTAAAGAGTTAAGGTGTGTGCGATATCACAAGATCTGTTTACAGGTAGAATGTTTAACTCTTAAACTGTGATTAACTTCTCTAAATCCATTTATGTAGTTTAACAGGTTTTTAAACCATTTCATTTCACTGAAAATATTTCAAAAATGACAAGCATCACTTCACAGATCTGGGGATATGATTGGGTTTCCAATCTCTATGACCCTGCATGATCTGGGTTGTCCACCATAAAAATAATGCAAATTATACGTTTGTTTGTTTGTTTGTTTTAAAATAGTTAATGGTTTAAAAAGTATTAGTTGAAAAGACAGGAATATGCTTTTCTTTAACAGTACCTGGCTCCAAGTGTAGTTTCTCCGTTTTCTGTTCAGGAAATAAACACAGAATAAGAATTTTATAGTATTTATTTTGTAACAGAGAATAATACCAACCCCCCAACCCAACTCCAAGATTTAAAAATACACCGGTTCAACTGCTGCATTTAGTGTTGCTTTTCAGCATCCAGTGGAAATAAATATTTTATATAAGCAGGTTTGGTCAAATTAAAGCCAAAATTTCATCCACTATTATCCTCATAACTGGGAATTTTAAACCAAAAGGGGGCTTATGTATCACATCAAGTAGAGTGAAAATCAGACCCAGATACTACTTCATGTAATTAGCAGGAGAAATAAATAAATATTTAATTTTAAAATATTAATTTTTAAAACATCACTTCTCCCAAGCAAGATGGTTTCATCAGAATACTTTTGGTATACGTTTTGTTTTGGTGGGGGCACAGTTTCCTTTACAGTACAATATTTTTATTTGAGAGAAAAGTCAAAGTCTTGATAGCAGACTGGAAAGTAGGGAAAAAAAACAACAAACATAACACTCATTTGACAGGCTGTACTCTAAGCAAGATTACTAATGGCTTGGATTCTGTTAAAAATTCATATTAGTCGTTATTTTCTTTTTTGTAGTATGGTCACAGAGTGAATAGCATTAAAAACCAATCTGAAATGGTTGCATTTTCAATTTACCTTCATTTCAATTAAATCAGAAGAAGAGGAATCTACATTGTTTTCAATTTCATCATAATCTTCCTAAAAAGATTAAAGAAGAAATTATAGCATTCCTTACAAAACGCAAGGTTAGCTTACTAAGAAATACTACTGTAATTCCATTTTCCCCAGCAATAATATGAGAAATATTTTTCAATACTTAGAATATCTCGATTGCTAGTTAAGAATGTTACCCAAGACGACTAACATATAAATATTCTTGATCATTAAATACTAGCAGGAGAGTATTTTTTCCAGTTACCTTTAATTTCAATATAATATTGTATACTTCAAAGTTACTCAGATTTAGAAGGAAGCCTGGGATTTCATGTTTCTTTGGTTATTTTGCATAACCTGTTTTTTCAATTTCTTCCCTCCCCCCCTCCATTTTAAAAATTTATTTTCTAACTTAAATAAGCGAGAAGTGAAGTTGACTTGGGTTTCCACTTTTCCAAAAAATGAAATGCCCCCAAAATCTCCCTTATCTAACGCGTTACTTTCAATTCCAGACTAACTGCACTTCTTTCACAGCAAAGATGTTACTGCAAGGTAAAGCAGGCTGTGACTTTGTCAACATTTTAAACCTCTAATAGGCCCAAGCAAACACAGGACACAAGAACTATTAAAAATGAAACAGTATCCACATTATATGCATATCCTATATTTTATGGAAGTAACTCATTCATGTGCCCATCTACATATCAAATATCTTAAAATTCTCAAAGACCTCTACTTGCCTCATTTTCTGTTAGCTGATCTGGAAGTTCTTTCATTTCTGCATCAACATTGTCTTTATTATCAGACAGTGAATCAAGAATATTATCAGGACTATAGTCTTCTCCACAGTCTACAGCACTGCTGTTGTCTATTTCAGCTTCATCTAACACACTAATATCCATCATGTCAATATCTTGTAAGGTATCCAGACTTGCTTCAATATCTTCCTATAGAAACAGAAAAGGTAGGTGTTTATTTATTGATTTTTAAATGATGCATATTCTTAGTAAATGCAATCCTGGTTTCACTTACTTGCCCATCTCTGGAGTTTTCTTCTAGACCATTGTCTTCAGCACCTTCCTCCTCTGGTTTTCTTCCTGAAAAAAAAAGATGTAACTGAAGTGAAAACTAGGACTAAATTTTGTAACACATTAATTCTTTGCTGAATCATCTAGTCAATACTGTTTCAATGAATAATCATTAAGACCCTGATTCAGAAGTCCAGGTCTGTCTGGCTGTAAGTGAAGACTAACCACTCTCTACAAGTATATGGCATAAACATGAAATTGAAGTAGCCCAGTTAGGTGAAACATCTCGAGCAGGGGAGGTGCTGGTCTTTCTCCCTGTTCACCCATGACAGGAAATGTGGGAACGGTTCAAAGCTGCACTTGGGAAGTTCAGAATGGACATTAGGAAATTTATTTTTACTCTGAGGGTGGTCAAACACTGAAACAGACTTCCTAGAAGTGGTTGATGCTTAACACATTGGTGTTCAAGATGCTTTTGGACAATGCCTTCATTAATATGCTTAAGCTTTTGGTTAGCCCTGAAGTCATCAAGCACTTAAGACTAGATGATCTTTCCAGGTCCCTTCCAACTGAACTACTCTATTCTATTCTATTTTTTGACAGCTAAGCACCTCTCATGACACAACACTACCAAGACTTAAAAAGGCAGCACTGCCTAGGAAAGTGTTCCGTTCAGAAAGACGTGTTGTTACACATCATGTGATGTTACACATCTCTCTTTTCATATAAGAAATTAAATAATTAAACTGATTTAAAATTTATCTTCATGTTTAAGATCTTGGACACACTGACTGTGTTCAGCCACGCTGGTCACCAGCAAATTTGTAACACTGCTAAAAATCAGCTGCTCTTTTTTTTCCCCTCCCGTGTTACCTTAAAGGAAGCAGCTTAAAAATAAATTTCAGAAAGTGTCTTTCAAAAACTGGCTATGAGCAATGACAATAAGCCATACGTAACATGACCAACATCAATATTTAAAGTTCTTGAGGCAAAATATACTTCAATCAACAAAGAGTGTTTTAAAATAGTTTTTCAAAACAATAAAGTTATAAGACGAAGCATGACGCTAACAAAATTTATACTTGTTTTTATTTATGCAACAGTGCTTTTTGATTATTCCTAATTACTGTAATTTCTTGCATTTAAAAACGTGTTGTGATGATGGGGGTTCAAGAGCTTCAATGAAAAAAAAAGAAAAACTACATGCATAGTTATGGCAAAGAAATTAGTAACTGGGATGTTGTGGATCCAGATTAATATACATTGGCAGAGCTTTCAGCGAGAGCTCACACCACAGCTGCTTGCTCTGTCCCAACACAATTCTGCATTCCTGGTCGCAAGTAGAGAAACACCTGCAACTTAAGTCCTTGTCTACAGGTCTCAAGATGTGCTGATGGAACTACACCTAGTTGTTCTATTATTGTTGTCCTTGCGTGCTAATGCAACAGAGTTTTACCATTCTCTGCAAAATAAAAGGCACAAAGCTTTTATTTTTTACATAACCCAGCAAAATAAAATGAATGACCATTGTACTGTTAAGTTCCAGCTACAATAAAATACAGAAGCTGTATTTGTCTGGACTCTGTACCTTTGCTAGTTCTTTTTGGCATTCTTTTGGTCAGTTCTGAGGCCACAGGAATTTCATCAGGATCTCCTCCTTCATCCTCAATTGCCTGTTGGAGACAGCAATACAATATCTATTGTACTGTTTGCTGGTATGCACTTTTAAGACTGTCAGAAGGAAATATCAGCATCTCTCTCTAGCTCAGACCATGCAGTCTGGCAGCCACATCAGCCATCAGACACACACGCAATAAGGTGCTATAACACAACCCCCCCAGACAAGTCAAGCTACGGGTCAGGAGCGAAGTCCTCCCCCATCTGTAAACAAGGCTCTTTATCCAGCGCATAAGCATTTTATCTAAAAACAAAAAAAATGAAACAAAACAAAACCAAAACTGACAACAACCACTACAGCAACTCATACACTTTTTTTTTTTCTTTTTTTTCCCCCCCCCCCTTTAACGTGTCTATTAGAAGCCATAGTGGAACCAGGACCAATGACGCCGTTCTGGCCTTGCAGAAGTCTGTCAAAAAGGGGTACACCCTCGGCAGGGAGGCGAACGGGGTGAAGGGCGCGCAGAGTACGCAAGAGAAAGGGCCGGGGGAAGGACGCAAGGGGGAGACCGCGGGCTTGGGGTGCGCGATCGGAGAACCGCACGTCAAAGGAACGGCTTCGAGGAACGCCGCGGGTGGGCTCGGCGGGACGGCAGGAAGCAGCACCACGGCAGGGCTGCCGGCAGCCCCCACACGGGGACGAACTCCGCGGCGCCTCAGGGAAGCGGCGGGCCGGGAGACGACGGCGGCGCCGCTGCGATGGCGGCCGCGCCCCCCTCCCCCCCCCGCCCGCCGCCGGGCTGCGTCGCCAGCGCGCGTGCGCCGAGGGGCCTCGGGCAGGGAACAAAGGGCCCGGATGAGCAGCGCGCCCCTCCCCCCGGCTCGCGCCCTACCTTCCTGAGGCGCTCCGTCAGGACGCTCTTGTTGCCGCCGCTGTCCAGGTTGCGGCGCTTGAGCTCAGCGCGCAGGTCGATGACCCGCAGCTCGCTCAGCCGCCGGGTTTCGGGTTCCGAGCCGAGAGCTGGGGCTCCGCCGAGGGTGGTTAAGTCCCCCAGCCCGGCTGCGGGTTGACTTTCCGCCATCACGGCCCCTTCGGTATCCCGCCTCGAGCCCGAGCGCACGAGAGGACGCGGCGCGAGCGGGGAGCTAACCTTGCGATCACGGCACAAAATGGTGGGGAAGCCGAGACGCACTGAGGGGAGGGGGAAGAGGAGCCCGCTGCGCGCAGGCTCGGAGGGGAGGGGGGGCGGGGGAAGGCGGAGCCCGGGACGCAGCCGTGAGCGGCGGCGCGGGCGCGGGGCGGCTCGCGCGGCCTGAGGCCCTAGCGCCCGGGCGGGCTGCGGCTGCGCGCTCCTGCGGCGAGGGCGGGGCGGGGCGAGGAGCAGCGCGCCTGCGCGCCTCGTCGCTTCGTCGTTCCGGGCGGGCGCGGCTCCGCGCGCAGGCTCCTGGCTCGGGCGTTCGGCTCTGCGCGCGTGCGGGCTGCGTTTCCCTCCCTCCCTCCCCTTCTCCTCGGCGCGTCCCCTCTTCGCCACCATTTTGTGTCGCGACTCCGGCTGCCTGCCGTCGCCTTTAACCCGCCTCGCTCCGCGCGTGCGAGCCGAAACGACGGCCCCATGGCGGAGAGCCAGCCAGCGGCCGGACAGGGCGAGCCTGTGGCCCCGGGTGGGCCCGGAGGCCCCAGCTCGGAGCCGGAGACCCGGCGGCTGAGCGAGCTGCGCGTGATCGACCTGCGGGCAGAGCTCCGGCGCCGCAACTTGGACAGCGGCGGCAACAAGAGCGTCCTGACCGAGCGCCTCAGGAAGGTGAGCGGGCGCTGCGCGCGGGCCGCCTGAGGGCGAGGCGCAGCCGGCGCCTGCGCGGCCCCGGCCCCGGCCCTCCCGGCGCCGCTGAGGAAAATGGCGCCAAGCGGCTGCGGCCGGGCCCCTGAGGTGCTTCGGGGCTGCGCCCGGCGCGAGCGTTCGGCACGGGACGAGCGTCCCGGAGAGTCGTGGCCGCTGCTGGCAGCGAGGGGGTGAGTGGCGCTGCCGACTCTGCTGCGAGCCCCGCTCTAGGCCCTAGACCCGCCCGGAGCACCGTGCGGGCTGCTGCTCTCGGCTCAGGTGCTTCTAGTGCCGTGCAGCGCTGGGCTGTTTGCCGGCCGTTGAGCTCTTGAAGTTACAGGTCTGTGCACTGGGCCTTTTGCAGCGTATTATTTTTTTTCTGACTCTCAGAAGAAGTTGGTAGCGGCATCCTAATCAGAATACTTGGGATTCAAGTTGCACGTTGGCATCTTTCACAGGATGCTGTCTCTAGGATCCAAGGCTCTTACTGTGTCATGACACCCTGGTGCTTGCGTACCTGTGCATTGTTGCGAATTCTGTACCACTGACTACCACAAACTAGTTGATCGGATATTGCTTTACTTCCCAAGTTTCTGCTCTGTGTTTAACCAGCACGTTACAATTTTGTGTGTGCTAAATGCTTTGAAGCTGGTGTCTCTTTATTGCATATCCAAGTTCCTTCTGTCTGATTCTAAGTGTTAAATTCTTTTTTTTTTTTCCTGCTGGTTGGTGTACAGTGTACAAAATCAACCAAGAAATACAAATAGATTTTTTATATCTGTTTTGATATCTATCCTTATTTTTTTTTTTTCCTTAATAGGCTATTGAGGAGGAAGGGGGTAATCCTGATGAAATTCCGGTAGTTTCAGAAATTGTCAACAAGAAAACTTCAAAAAGAAGCAGCAAAGGTACAGGGGATTTAGAGAAGATATTCACCTGCCTCCCCACTGGGTTTTCTGTTAGATTTTATCTGTGAACCAGAATCTTGCTAATCTATTTTTAAGTCTGCTTTGCCTTTTGGAAGAACACACTGTATAATTTTGGTACTGTTGTGCACTGAATGTTTAGCAGTTGCAAGGCTGTAGCTAATAGTACTTGTCTGAGCCAGATTTGGATAAAGCCAGTCTTCTGGAAAAGCTGGAACACAGCTGAAGTTTCTGTTCCTTGGTTCTGACCTTTAATGCCATAATGCCTTATTTTAAAATAGATGATTATTTCTTTACGTGACTGTACCTTTACTTTTGAGAAACAGTGTAAAGTTGTTTTTTTTTCTCCCCCAAGGTAGAAATACAGAGCTTCTAGCAAATTCAAAATGACCTCTGTAGTTTGTTGTGCTTATGTTTCATAGCTAGTAGCAGTCTTGTTTTTTCCCCTAGAAAACCAGATTTTAATTAGTATTGGAAGTTTTTTTTTTTTTTTCAAGGCTTTTCCATAGGGAAAGCCTAGACATGTGTAGACATAATTTCTGGATGGTGAGAAAAAGTCACATAATGCTTATTTTTCTATAAATAGTTTGCTATTTTTCTATAGTTTAGTTACGTTAGCACAGTTTGAGCTTTTGTTGTAATCAAGTAATGTTGAAACTTGCTTTCATATTAGAGCTGAACAGAATAGTTATTTAAAATGAAAGGTTATAATTATTTAATTTTGGTTTATATAAAATGTAAATTTTTGAGATGAAGCTTAAACATTTTACTTTTTTTTACTCAGATTTTTGTTGATGCATCCAATGTTATATTTGCTTGCAAACTAAAATGGGTAATCATAACTGCAAAGATAATGTCATAATTGTCAGTCAGTTGTGGAAAAATAAGAAAAAGTAGATAACTAAGTTGAATGGAATGTGTATTCTGGTGGAAAAATGCAACTTGAAGATGCATGTTTGTACCTTTTTATATTCTAACAATGTTGCTAGGACGTAGACCAGATGAAGAGGGGGTTGAAGACAATGGCCTGGAAGAGGATTCTGGAGATGGACAGGTATGTGAAGCTGTGTTGGAAGTGAAGCAATAATGGTGTTGTTTTCAAGTTACAATGACTATTATATATACTACTTTTCTTTTTACAGGAGGATATCGAAGCAAGTTTGGATAACTTGCAGGATATTGACATGATGGATATTAGTGTGTTAGATGAAGCTGAAATAGATAATGGCAATGCTGTAGATTGCAGAGAGGATTGCAGTGCTGATAATGTTCTTGACTCGCTGTCTGACAGTAGAGAAAATGCTGATGCAGAAACGAAAGAACTTCCAGATCAGCCTACAGCATATGCTGTACGTAACGTGGAGGCATCCCCGCAATTTTCTGAAATTAAAGAAGAATCAAGAGAAATACCAGTAGCGATGGTATGCATCTCTTATGTGTGTGGAGTCATTTTTTTTTTTAAATAGTATAACCAGCTCGAATGTAGCTGAAACGATTTGGGTCTCTACTGGTTCTCATAATCATTGCTTTTTCTTCTTTTACATATATGTGGAAATACCATTCTTGATTTTAAATGCTTAGATGTTGTTTGTGTGCATTGTATTACTGTACAGATTAATAATGCTTTGAAGTCAGTACTTCACTTTATACTTACAATCACATTTTCATATCTTTATGTAGGAGGATATGTGAGACAAATAAGGCTGCAGCATTTGTTTCACTTCAGCTAAACAGCAGCATAGATATATTCTGGATATATATATATATTTTTTGGTTAGGATATGGTTTTAGGTTACTTAGGTTTTGAAAGTATTTTTGTATTGGCTTTCTATGTTTGTTACACTGCTTTTATGAAGTTGCTCCTAGGGGCAAGAAGATAAACTTTTTCCTCAAAGTCAAGTGTTTACCTTCTGAAACATACAACAAAAGGCTCAAAGAAAGTTATTTGTATCCAGTCTGATTGGGAAGTGTAGTTCTTTGTTGTGTGTACACATTGTTTCATCAGTCTAGACTATAAAGTTACAAAATGGGTATTTTTTCCCTCTTAAATCTTCAAGCTGCAGAAGTAAACAACCCTCTATCTCCAGTCATTTACCCTTTCCCTCACGCAAGCCAAGGGAGAATAATGAAAAAGGTTTTTTTTCAGTTTCAAAAGTGCCAGAGTTTAGGTCAACTCCTGCAGTCTTCTTTTCTCAGTAAAAAATATGGTTATCTAGTCACATAGACTTCTTGACTCTATGTTCTTGCTGTAAATAAGAGAGAAAAATAAATATTGCTGCAAGAATCAACGACCTTAAAAGATTTTGAGGCAACCAACATATCTTGGGTAATGGGAAAGCTTATTCATATGGTGGGGATGGGTAAGATGTGTGGGAGTCACCAGTCAGGTTTTTAACCTCTTTGGTTGTTTTGCATGCTGAGAGATTTGCTTGACAGTTGTAAAAGGAAATAATTTCTAATTGATTTCTCATTCAGATTTTGTTTGGAATACTCTTCTTTTATAGCTAATGAAATGCTTTCTGTTTTTCAAGGTAGAGGCTGAAGATGTTGGAAACAGTTTCAATGCTGCTTCATCTGATTTAACTGTAATAAAGGTAAATTGTGTATGTACACGTACAGCTTCCAGTCTTGTTATCCATTGTATAAATGATCTTGATACCTTATATTATATTTAACTTTCGTTAAAAGAGTATGTATCCTGTTTTGGCAATAAAGCTGAAACTGATCTGTTCTGAAATACGGGCCTCATTTTGAGATCATTCATGGCTGAGTAAGAACATTGTAGCTTCAAGTGAGGCTGGTGGTTCTTTCAATACCATTTTCAGAAGGCAGACTTTGTAAAGTACACCCTAGAGAAGGATAACACAAAGATAAAATATGGTCTATGTCACTTACATGTGATAATTTATATACCCATATTAATGTGAGTAGGGTTGTAAAAGTATTACTGTGTTGTATGTTTAAAAAAACAAATGTTATCAGTATTGTAGTTGCTTGAAACTGACCTCCAGTTTGTGGTGTCTGAATTTGAGAAATATTGAAATATTAATGTTTCATAAAGCATGAAAATCTTAAAAAAGTAATGTTAAACCATCTTGTGAGAAATTCATTTGAAATTCAATAATTTCAAAGTAGAAATACTATACATCATAGTAATGCTTTCCTCCAAGGTGTAGGGAGTAAGCAGTAACATCTTGACTTTTTTTTTTTGAATACTAATATTTTTCTACCTTTGCTGCTTTTCTCCCCAGGAAACTGAAGAGTTACCTTTGGAGCCAGGTACTGTGGTGTTTTTCCTATTTTTTTTTTTTATAGGTGTATTGTGTTGGGGGGGGAGGGTCCAGGGCTTTGAAACAGTTCCATTTTTCATTTAATTCTTTTTGTATTGCTGTTTATTTTTTAATGCATTACCATAGTGTACCTTATATTATGGTGGACAATCCAGGTCATGCACGATCATAGAGATTGGAAACCCAGTCATATCACCAGATCTGTGGAGACCTACTTTTTGAAAACTTGTATTTAATGGGAGGAAATAGTTGTATAGAGCTCTCAACTACAACGGATTTAAAGAATGAGCCTTAAAGATGCAAAGGTTCTGAGTATAAAACAGATCTTGTGATATCACACTGTATTACAGTTCTGTGAATATAAATAAAGGAATGCAGGTAATATAAAACTTTGGTACAGAACATAAATTCTGGTGACTGAACTTCAGAAGAAGGAATAGAGTGTCGTCATGGGAATTTTCTACAGATCATACTCACATTCTGGGACTGCGAACACACTCATGCACCATCAGAAGATGCCCAATTTTCGTGTTGGACTGTCTGCTAAAAGAATTTCACAGAAATTCGGAAATTGAACTCTCAGTGCATTGATATGTTCAGTTAAGCATCTTGGACTTTGGAAGCTAACTAGAGAAGAAACAGAGCTGAACGATTTCATGAAGAATACCAAGGATCAGCCAGAAGGTTTTTGTTAAATCTGTGGGGACGTTTTTCTTCCCTGTTAACATTTTAGGGCTGATAAGGTAGTTTGTCAGACTGCAGTTAGCATAGCACTTTTAACACTGTGTACACTAGGGTTTTCCAATCTCTGTGTAGCTTAGAAGTTCTCTTGGTGTTAGTGTGGCAGCCATGCCAGTTCCACATTTGTGATTGCTGTATTTCCCTGGTGATTAAATCTTGTGCCATTCTATTCCTGTTAAATCCGTAGAAAATGAGAAAATACTCGACATTTTGGGGGAAACTTGTAAATCTGAACTACTTAACGAAGAAACTTCCGAAGTGGAGCAGCCACATGCACAGGAAGCAAGTAACGTGGTGCCAGGCAAGAGGCTAGCAGAGGAAGAGGATGTTCTTGCTGCCGCTCAGTTGGAGGAAGATGCTTTAGATTTGGACAGCAAATCGGCACAAGCTGTGTCAAGGAAGGAGGCAAAGCGTTTAGTTGTAGCAAAAGGGGAGAGAAGTGAACAGACAATAGAGGAAGAGAAACTGGACTCTGAATCTTTAGTATTAGAGACCCTAAGCGATCAGAGTAGCAAACGATTCCAAGGCCTGGAAGCCTCTAGTGGGGAAACAGCGGAAAAAGGCGCAGGTCCTGAAGGCAAAGATAGCAAAGAAGATGCCAAGAAAACAGAAGACAAAGCTAATTCTGAGGAATCCCCTGCTACTAGAGAGTCCTCAACCAGTGAGGGCGGTGATCAGAAAAAGAGGTTTGTTTTTTCTCCGTTATAGACCAGATGCTATCTTTTTTCATTGGTCGTTAAGTGATGCGAATAAGCTGTTTCCTTCAATTGGCCACCAAGACTCATGAAATTGTAGCCTATTCCTAAAGAATCTGTTTTATTTCTCCTTGTGCAGACTTTTTTAAACGCAGGGGGTTTGATTTCTTTCCTTCCTCAACCTTCAAAGGTTGTTTTCTTAAATTATTTTAATTTCAGTCATCTGCAAAACAGAATTAATTGTCTGTTTAAGTATACGAGTCCCATATTTTTTTCTTGTTTTTCAAAAAATTTGAACGGTATCTTGTATTTCAGAAATAATTCACTGGTAGGTATCAAATTCTAGTGTGCAATCTAGAATTTTATTTATGCTCTTGCTTGGTTGAATAACGGGATGTTTTGTCTTTAGCCCTGTTGAGGAGGACAGAGATGCAAAGATAATCTCAAGAGATGAAAAAGGTATTTTTTTTTTTTTTTTAAAGTATGTGTGACTTAAATTTTTTTTTTTTTGGTCAAATCTTACCATTTCTTTCAAGTCAGTTTTTGTAAGTGGATGTATGAAAGAGTGAATGGAGCAATTGTAATGATCAATTTTAAATACTTTGACTTGCTTTTCTTGTGATTTTTGGTTTCCTTTTAGTGTGTAAGTGTGCACATATCTTTACTGTAGTTTTTGTACTCCCACTAGGTTTCTGAAATGGTGGTAGGTACTGACAAGACTGGTATTTGTCAGAAAATGTCAAAGATATGTAATCTCTATACTCTGTATGGTATTTCTGGTGAACTGTGAATTTCAGTCCCTAACTGACAAAATAGAAAAAGTTCTGTTGTGAATTAATGTTTAATACTTTGTAGTTCTCATCAAAGTGATTGAAATGTAGGGGGCAATGTGTAGATGAAAACTCATTAAAACTGTTGAAATGCACGTCAGGTGTGGAGGTCAACAGTTAGTTAGTTTTTGAAGGGTGCAATGTGTTAGGTGATTTTAAGATTGCTTGGGAGAGGTAGAGTTAAAATTGTGCTTAAAGAGGTTCATGAAGAGAAAAAGTGGAGTTTATAGAGCAGTTGCTTTTTCACTGTTGCATTCCTGTGTAAATGTGTTTTTTCTTTTTCAATGTTTGGCTTTTTTTTTTTTTTAAAATTAGGTCGTGCAGGTAGTGGTTCTGGCAGAAATTTGTGGGTTAGTGGACTTTCTTCATCTACTAGAGCTACAGACTTGAAGAATCTTTTCAGCAAGTATGGAAAGGTATGTAGTGGATATGCAGACTAACAAATTGTTTAATCGGTGTTTAGTTTATAGTTTTTCAGACCTTGTGTGCAATAATCTTTAACCTTTTTAGCTGTGTTCATGTTGCCGTTGACTTAGGTGTAACACTGTTAGCATTACATTTAGAATAAATATAAAGAAGAAATTCTTTGTGGTGTGGGAGGTAAAGCACTGGAACAGGCTGCCCAGGGTAATTGTGGATGCCCCATCCTTGGAATTGTTCAAGGCCAAACTGGATGGTGCTTTGAGCATCCTGGTCTAGTAGGAAGTGTCCCTGCCCCTGGAGTGGTGGGAGTGGAACTAGATGATCTTACAGGACCATTCCAACGTAGATGATCCTGTGATTCTGATATTTCTGTCAAGTGTTCCTTAGTGAAGCACTTCTAGAACATCATGGACATGATACAGATCATGGACAGTATACAGGTCAGGTGAAAATGTGAAATGAGATTAACAATGTTGTTGTCTTAGAACACAAATGGAATATTGTGTGCCAAGAATGTTTCCTCTCTGTTAAAAGTGGATAGGTACTATACTATTACCAATACATGGAGCTGCTCAAATGATAAGGTAAAATTTATTTTGTGATGGAGCTGCAAATGTAGAACATGTGTATATATATGTGTATATATATATGTGTGTGTGTGTATCTATCTATATATTTTTTTTTCCCCTGTAGGTGGTTGGTGCAAAAGTAGTAACAAATGCTCGCAGTCCTGGTGCACGCTGTTACGGCTTTGTTACAATGTCAACATCTGAAGAAGCCACCAAGTGTATCAGTCATCTCCATAGAACAGAGCTGCATGGAAAAATGATTTCTGTGGAAAAGGTAAATGGTAGCTATTTTGTGATAGTATAACGAAAATAAAAGTGTGTAAGTTTAGTGCCTGTCTTCTATTAAAAATATTTCTGGCTAAAATTCTAGGCAAAAAATGAACCAGCTGGGAAAAAGCCTGCAGACAAAAAGGAAGGCGAAGCAAGGAAGGAAAAAGACAGGCACCATTCAGCAGATTGCAAATCTGAGAAGTAAAGTGTTCTTTATATTTTCCTGTTTAAAACTCGTTTGAAACGCAGCCATGTGACAGAAGGGAACAGTAATTGTAATAAGTCTTGATTTGCTTCGTGCTGCATCTGAAATAGTAATAATACTGGAAAATCTGGAATTGCTCTTCTTTAGCAATAAGCACATCTTGATTGGCCCTCTGTTCAGAAATACAAAGCTTTTCAGGTTTTATTATCAAAATTTGTCAGTTACATGAGGAGATGGTTTATTTTTACATTAACCAGTATTTTTTATCAGAACTGTTAATCCCATAATCTGATTCTTACTTGGCCTGTTCTTTTAACTGACAAATCTTTCTAGTAACTTGTCCATATTTTTGATGGACTGTTTGTAGTAAGCAATGTTTCAATATTTGTTTTTCAAGTGCTTTGGCTTTTTTGAAAGAGGCATTTTGCTTTACTACACATTTTCTCATAAAACTATAAAAGACTGGGTAAAAGAAATGCTTTGGCAGACTGCTTTGTATCAGGTGCTAAAGGTATCTGTTCCACTGTTTCAAAAAAAAAAAAAAAAAAAAAAAAGAGGGGATCAACCTATACCTGGGTGGGCCCTCTTCTCCCTGTTCTAAGTGTGAATGTTACTTATAGGCAGAACAGGAGGCCTTTACTTCTGGCACTCAAATGCCAAATACTCAGATCATCTGTAGTTTCTTTCTTCTAGACAGCTTTAGCGTAGTATTGTTTGCTAGTCTTAAACATACGTACAAGTATGCATTGACATACTGCAAATGCTCAGCAGCATGAAAGACACTGGACTATGTTTTTGAGTGTTTTTTCTTTTATGTGATTGACTTGATCAGTAAGAATGGTTATGTAGCACTTGTTAGAATTTCTATTAAAGCAAAGTTTGTCTGTAGGTCTGTAGGTATTAAAAAGGAGGAGAAGACTGACAAAAAAGATGATGCTAAGAAATCAGAAAAAGACGGAAAAGATGAAGGAAAAGAGAAAGATGATCAGAAAGCTGGACCCTCAGATCGATCACGGGCAAGCAAATCAGGTAATTCTAGTGGTTCTTCAGAAATACATTCAAAGATACTTGTTTTATTTTTAAAGAAAAGAAGTTGATAAAAGCTTCATCACAGTTGCTTATACTGTATTTCACATACAAAAAAGTTTCCTTAATTGGCTAACAAGCATTAAAACATTGAGAACTGTGGCTGGTCAGAAAACTTCCAACTTTTGCATGATTCATAATTTAGTAAAAAGAATGAAATGGACTTTGCAATACTTTGTTTTCCTGATTGACAAAAAAAGCCATGCCAGAAAATACCTTAGAACTTTTTTTTTTTTTTTATTCCAACTTTGAATGCTTGTAGCTTAGCAACACAGTTTTCGTTAGTGGGCCTTAAAAGATGCATATCGTAATCCGTGAATTTTATGGAACCGTCACTGGGTTTAGAGCTGATGCAGTGTCCGCTCCCCTAGCTCCTGAAAGCATGTATTTTGCAGACCTAAGAACAAACTTAAATTTGCTTTCTTCTAACTGCCATCCCAGGTAGAAAGTGCTACTTAAAAGTTTACTGCCCACACCCCCAACTTAGCAAAATGTCAGTAAACTATATAAATCATAAATATGTTATTCCATAGGACATTCAAGAACCTCAGTAAAATAACTCTTTACTACTTCATATCATAATGGTTTTAAACTATTGCAAGAGTTCTTAAATGTCTTGAGTATTATTTATTCCTTGGGCATATTTTTGTTTTCTAGCAAGTCGAGGAACTGAAAGGACTGTGGTAATGGATAAATCCAAAGGAGAGCCAGTTATCAGTGTGAAAACTTCTGCATCAAAAGAGAGGGTAAGTACAGCTTTCAGAGAAGTATTTTTATAATAATAGGTGTAAACCAACGTTATATGCAAATAATTTTTTTTTGCCTTGCGTATTGGGAACAGCTATCTTTTAATTGCATTTTACAAAATGTTAAGATGATGATGTGAAAGTAAATACTTGAATCTCACCACTTTATAGTCAGTTGCTGCTGTTGTAGTTGAGGTAGTAGAAATGTAATTTGTAAGTGAAATTAATATATTTCAACCAGTATGGTGACCAGTGACCTTTAAAGTGGTATATTATTTCTCACCAGTGCAAGTCAGATCTTGTGCCTCTAATATCTCTATATATTTAAACTCTTTAGAGGTTCTAGCCAAATTCTGGGTGCTTCTCCCTGACTTTTCTGTGGAATTTCAATATTATTTACCTTTGGGAAGGTGTGAGAGCCTGTTTTGTTCAAGTTGGCATAAGGTGGGTGTTTTGCATAGGAAATGTAGCTACAAGGGCTCTAAAAGCGTTTGGCTAATGCACTGTTTTGATTTAACTCAGAGTACGAAAAGCCAGGATCGTAAATCTGAGAGCAAAGAGAAACAAGATATTTTATCGTTTGATAAAATCAAAGAACAGCGAGAACGTGAACGTCAGAGACAGAGAGAGAGAGAAATCAGAGAAACAGAGAGGCGACGGTGAGTTTTTCACTTCTCTAAACTTTGAATGGCATTTACTTGTACCTCTCATAACCATGTTTTTTGAACAGGCTTCAACATAAGTTGTGTGCTGGACCTTCCACATTTGTATGTCAGATGAATTTGATGTTAAACTATTGCTAGAACAGATGCAATGCCAAATTATGAAGGTTTTTATTACTGAAACCGGTTGTCTCTAAGTCTGTGCATCTAAGGAGACTCTAGTTGAATAACAACTTCTATAGGTACTTTCAGGTCTGTTATTCTACTCAGTCGGAAGTGATTTTTCATATAGGGGTGTTTTCCCTGAAAGTTTGTAACTACTTTCTAAATACTTCCTCAGTTCTGCATTAGGACATGCTTATGAAAGCTTTTTCCGTCTTACTTAGAGTAGCTACTCTGTTACTTATGCAGAATCTTTACACTTACTACTTTTTTTTTTTTCTAACCTATATGGACGAATTTTTTGTTTAGGTGGCTGTGATTTAGTTGAGTATACACCATTTGTGTTTAAGCAGCTAGTGGGAAGAATATAACTTTTTTTTTTTTAAAGGCAAACAAATAAAAACACCCAAAACAAGCAATAAAGCCTAGACTCAAGATAATTGACTGAAAACAAAATATCTGCTCTTTTAATTAGAGAGAGAGAGAGGCGAGAACGAGAACAACGGCTTCAAGCCATTCATGAACGGGATGAAAGACAGAGGCTCCAGAGAGAGCGGGAAAGACTTGAATTTCAACGACAGCGTCTTGACAGGGAACGATTGGAGAGGGAGAGATTGGAGAGAGAAAGAATGCACATAGAGCAGGAAAGAAGGAGAGAACAGGAACGAATCCAGCGAGAGAGGGAAGAGCTGCGACGTCAGCAGGAACAGCTACGCTATGAACAAGAACGGCGATCTGCAATGAGAAGGCCATATGATCCTGATGGCAGGTAATAGTAACTAGGAAGAGATCCTGAAGTTTTTGGCCACATCCATTTACAGATACATAGGCTTTAGAATACTCTAATTTGAAAATACTTTTGCTGTAACTGTCATTGGGGTTCACAGCTGAAAGCTTTCTATTTTGTTGCTGTTAACAGATCAATATTGATCTTTAGAAAAAGTAAATGTCGTACTTAAGTACCTGTAAGCACAATGTTATTATAGCAGATTTGAAAGAATTGGGAACTATTTTTCAAAGACGAGTGACTGAGAATAGAAATCCTTCACTTAAATGGGTATAGAATGTGATGGAACAGTCTCAGGTTGTGCCAAGAGAGGCTTAGATGAGACATAAGGAAAAATTTCTTCATGGAGGGGGGTGGTCAGGTATTGGAACAGGTTGCCAGGGAAGTAAGTGGTGGAGTCCCCATCCCTGGAGGTATTTTAAGAGGCATGTAGACGTAACACTAAGGGACACGGCTTAGTTATGGGACTTGGTAGTTCAGGTGGATGATTAGACTTTTGAAGGTCTTTTCCAGCTTGGGTTATTCTGTATTTCTAAACTCTAAAACAGGGATGCCAGCAGGAAAAGGTACTTCTTAGACTCCTCTCATGTCCAGCTGTGCTGAGGTTACACTTTTTGTATGGTGTTCATGCAACTAGCTTTCTTTCTGAAACTGAAATGTGATGTCAGTTTAACAGTTCAGAGTTTTTAATTATAAATCAAAAATAACTTTTTGAATAATTTAATTGAATGAGGTTTGATCTCAAGATCTTGTTCAAGAGAGCAAGAAAGGAAGACTGCTTTGAGACTTCTTTTGTGTATTTTCTTTCAGGCGAGATGATCCTTACTGGCCAGAGGCAAAGCGAATGGCAATGGATGATAGGTACCACTCTGAATTTGGTCGTCAGGACCGCTTCCATGACTTTGACCACAGGGATCGTGGCCGATACCAAGATCATTCTTTGGACAGGTCAGTAAGGAGGTGGCTCTTCTTTCCGTACTTTTATGGAAGTTAGGTGTCTTTTCCTGGCTTACTAATGGCTTGAACAGTGCTAAAAACAAATGAGCCTTTTGCATTTCTTGTGTCTAAGTTTATACATGCTTGCAATTCTGTCTCCCTCACTTAATATATATCAAAAAAGGTTGCTTAAATACTAGAAGCTAATTTGTGTTGTAGTCTGCAGTGGTGCTGAGGGAGATCCTGTAACTTCTATCAAGATGGATGGAAATCTGATTTGTGAATCCATTAGTCAAAGATTTAGCAGTTTCCTTTGCTTTAAAACTTTCCCTGCTTTCATCTTCACAGCCTAGCTTACACTGACTTTACTTCCACAGACTACAAAAATGCTTTCTGCATAGTGCTGTTGACACTTCTGGTTTATTCTCAAAGAAGCTTTGGCAAGAACTGTTTCACTTTGCTTTTGCTTGTAACTCATTTCTGATGCTGGTTGGTTCGCTCTATATTATTCCTTGGTTCAAGGCCTGGCACAGTGTTCTTCCCTCAGGTTCCTGACCGTGTCTCAGTGACACCTTGCTTACTAATATTACTGTAAGCGTTACTGTGATGTCTCTGTATGCTAGGTTGTTGAAACAAAAAATCATTTAAATATCTTACAGCCAAACAAGTATCGGTGTTCTCAGTTTTAAAGCCTAACAAAGATAAATTTCCACATGCTACTTCATACAAACACCAGAACATACGATTGCTATGTTGATTTGACTGAAATTTCTCTTATTTTCTTCAAGAAGAGAAGGTTCGCGAGGGATACCAGATCGAGATGGGCAGGTGGGTCATATCCAAACAATCACTTCAGTTTAAAAAACAAAGTAGTCCCAAAGCAGAAGCAGCACAATGTGCGTGATACCCATTTCTTAAATGGAATTGCCACTAGAATTAAACAGTATGTGTTCAGTCAGTAACTGACTTAATCTAGTAATGTGCTAACATAAGTCACTAGGGCATTTAGCCATAGTTGAGGAAAAAATCTTGAGTGATTAGAGCTGCAGTATGGTGTTTCTTCAGACCAGAATATGATATGTGGTGATAGAAGTTCTCTGTTTAACAGTCATAGGTGACTGCAGTATGTAAAGAGGTAAATGCTGTAGTAATGTGTCCATAGTTGGCAAGGATTCCCTTCTCTGATGTGTATCTAAACAATATGTAGAAAATAAGCGATGCCATGATGCAACAAGAAGACTATAAAAAGGACAAGTGTGGACACTGTTATCACAGAGGTATACTAAAACTTTCCTTCCTTCCTCTCTTCAGAAATGAGGCAGGCATTCTAGTAAAGGGAAAAGAAAACGTGTAGCCAGAATGTAAGCCTTAAAAAACAAAACAACAGAGAGCACCAGCACAACCAAATACAAAGCTTTCACCTACCAACAATTGGAGTAGAATATGTGCTGTGAAACGAAATTAGTGCCTCAGGTGAACTGTACCTAGTAGCAACTATGGAAACAGTGAAGCATGAGACAGCTGTTTTTATTTTCTGGCACATAAAACTGCAACCTCTGAGAAGCTGAAATTTTGATACCATAAATGAAACCTGTATCAATTCTTAGCAGAACTCTGTACCATTTGCTTTCCAGCACTACCCAGATGAACGCCATGGAGGGCCAGACCGTCATTCGCGGGACTCCCGGGATAGTTGGGGTGGCTATGGGTCTGACAGAAGAATGAATGAAGGGAGAGGGATACCTCCACAAACCCGGTTAGTGCATAAGAAATAAGGGAAGCAATTTACTGAATCTTAATTCTAATTCTCAGTAAACCTTTGAAGGGGGTGACAGTGGAAGCAGTTTCCCAAGTGTGAATACTTTCTCCAGGTAGCTTCTTCAAATATCTATTCTTGTCTGAATAAGCAAGGAATTTAGTGAGTGAAGAGGTACTGTTCAGGTAGCTCAGTTGGTAACTGGTTCTCTTGTAAATTTCCTTCTCTACAGATAAGATTGAGTCCTATGCTAGATGGTCCAATAGTGCCCACAAAAATTGCATTTGTGACTAACACGTTTTAAGGGAATTGATTTTCTTTCCTGCAGTAGTGGGGGACTGAGACTGTTCTTAGTGGTCTTCAAATCAGTGAGTCGTCAAGCTAGGTGTATTTCAGATGCATAACGTTCAGTTCTACATAAATACACCAGATAGAGGAATAGTGGCTGATGAATTGCTCCCTGTGTAAGTGCTTTAGTATATTGTGATGCTAAGTATGTTTGTAGATTGAAAAAAGATGGGCTTTGTGTGGAGGATGTTGTTCAGCAAGTTTCTCATTGTTTGAGTTTGAACAGTTCTTACTGCAATGATTGGGTGGATATAGATACAGCTTGACTAATGCCTTAATACGCTCTTTTATGGGATATGGTATTTGGCCTTACCCTATGCTGTTAAATTGATAAGGGACACACCTAGAAGACTTTCTTTTATTTTTTTAAGAGATGGACGTGACTGGGGAGATCATGGTCGAAAGTTAGAGGGGCATCAAGATCGTTCATGGCAGGGAAATGTGGATGGAGGAATGATGGGACGGGATCATGAGAGATGGCAAGGTACACTTGCTGCTTACCAGTGTGATTGTGGTTTTTCTATGAATTACTGCTTCTGAACTTCTAGTGGTAGTTAAAATTCCTACGGAGCTTTAACAACATTGGCAAGAAAGCAAATACAATTCTGGAAACAAAATGTTGCTTTTTTAATAGGAAAACATGAATACCTCCTTCCCCCCCCCCCTTTTTTTTTTTTTTTAATTAGGTGGTGATAGAAGCATGCCTGGTCAGTCAGGACCAGGCCATGTGATGAATCGAGGAGGGATACCAGGGTAAGAAGCTGTGTTTGGACTGCTTATGAATGTTTCACAGTAGCTGACATCTGAATAAAACACTAAATTCCTGTGTCAAAAATACAAAATAATACTTTCAGATTCTACCCAAGTATGGATTTGCAAGTAGAAAAAAAAAAACAAGCAAATGCTTTTTCTCAGATTTGTAGTAGTATTTAGTTGTGTCCAATTTTGAATTTGCCTGTTCTTGTTTTAGGCGTGGAGGCTTCACACAAGGTGGAAACCAGAGCCAGATAATGCAGAGTGGTGGAATACAAGGAGGTTTTGCAGGCCAGGAGAGAACAAACAGACTGACTGAAAGCCGTTTTACCCGCCGCTACTGAAAGCACTATAAATAATATATATTTATATATATATATATATAAATATATATATTTTTTTAATACAAGATGA
The DNA here is from genome assembly GCF_965140915.1 of Aythya marila. Taxonomy (NCBI): domain Eukaryota; kingdom Metazoa; phylum Chordata; class Aves; order Anseriformes; family Anatidae; genus Aythya; species Aythya marila. Next base: position 6,184,886 of record NC_139068.1, read on the forward strand.
CAATGGTGGTGAATTCTATTGAGCAGGGTCACCTTGAATTTGTGATTACAAAAAGCAAGATTGCTGCCATATTGTAGCCAAATATATCAGCTGTTTATTTTGTTGTTGTGAATGTGTTCTTGGACAAGTATTAGTTAAAGTTTCTTTTAGTGAAACATTCCATTTTTCAAAAATAATAAAACCAGATTATGGCTAACAATTCCATCTTCCTGTAGTCTTCCTTGGTGGCGCACAGGATGAGGTGCCGTGCAGTCAGCTACTTCTGGGGAAATGGTGAGCAGCAGTGGGGGGAGAGTGTTGTCTGTAGGTTGGGAGAGGCAGTGGGGGGGACGTGGAGGGAGAACACTGCTACCAGAGTGCAGGGGGCTTCAAGGTTCCCCAGCTCTCATTACAGAGCGTCTTCAGTTGCCAAACCCTTATCAATTGTTTTTCACAGTCCATTTCTGCTTCAAGCTTACCACGACCTTTCCCTGCTGGAAAACCATCCCAAACAGTTTGAAGACTGAATGAAGCGGAGGAAAAGCATACCCTTCTGCCCATTTTAAACTGCACGTGATTGCTGTACTTTGTCTAGGAGGTTTTCCTCTCCCTGTTCCTGAAGCACAGAGTTGATGCTTGTCAGGAAGGCTTTTTACCATACATGTGCTTTCTCTTTATTTAAGGAAAAGGCGCTACTGATAATTACCCAGACAGTTGAGGCTTACCAGAGTGTAGAAGGCAACTCCACATCTCTACTGACTGTGCCAGCTGTGGCATGTCTTTGTTCCCTCGCAGATGTGGAAGCCATGCGATGGGAGCCTTGATGCTGTTCTTCAAGGGCCTCTCTCTCTGCTGTGGGGTCTAGCAACCTTGAGAAGGAAGCTTCTTAGGTGTAGGTGTGGTGTACCTGGGAAGAAGAGTGGAACAAGCAATGGAAGAATGTTGGTGTGTGTGTGTGCTGAAGAACAGCAGCTTGTGCTGTGGCTGGGTGCTGAAGGTCGCAGCCTACAGGTGGTTTCTAGCCCGGCTTCTAAGGGTGAGGACAGAGGTTGTGCACAGGGATGCTTGGTATTACCCGCAAGAGGAATCTGCCCAAATCAATAAATATAGTGAAGGGCTATTGCCAAAGGAAGGTAAGAAGTAGGCCTCGCTGTTTTTCTGCAGCCTTAGCTCTCCCTATTGCTTCCCTTCTGTCCAGCAAAAGGAGAATGTAACCTCTTTGCAAGCTGCACTGCATGGCTTTAAAGGTTAGGTTCTCCAGGGTCAAGGTTTTGAGTGTCCTAATTTTTTGGGTTAGGGTTTTGAAACTTTGGCAGAACTAGTTCCTTAATTTGTACTCGGCACAGACTCCGTGTCAACCATTCAACAGGGCCAAGTGCAAGGTCCTGCACCTGGGTGGGGGCAATCCCAAGCACAAGCACAGGCTGGGTGGAGAATGGATTCAGAGCAGCCGCAAGGAGAAGGACCTGGGAGTGTCAGTTGATGAGAAACTCAAAAAGAGCTGGCAATGTGCATTTGCAGCCCAGAAAGCCACCTATGTCCTGGGCTGCATCAAAAGTAGCATGACCAGCTGGTCAAGGGAGGTGATTCTCCCCCTCTTCTCCTCTCTCCTGAGACCACAGCTGGGGCCCTGCATTCAGCTCTGGGGCTCCCAGCACAGAAAGGACATGGACCTATTAGAGCGAGTCCAGAGGACATTCATGCGGATGGCCAGAGGGCTGGAACACCTATCTACAAAGACAGACTGAGGGAGTTGGGGCAGTTCAGCCTGGAGATGAGAAGGCTCTGAGCACACCTTCTAGTGACCTTCCAATACCTAAAGCGGGCCTACAGGAAAGCTGTGGAGGGACTCCTTGTCAAAGCGTGTAGTGATAGAACAAGGGGTAATGGCTTTAAGCTAAAAGATGATAGATTCAGACTAGATGTTAGAAAGAAGTTCTTTACTCAGAGGGTGGTGAGGCACTGGAACAGGCTGCCCAGAGGAGCTGTGGATGCCCCATCCCTAGAAGTGCTCAAGGCCAGGTTGGATGGAGCTTTGAGCAACCTGGTTTAGGGGAAGGTGTCCCTGGCCACGGCAAGGGGGTTAGAACTAGATGATGTTTAAGGTTCCTTCCAACCCAAACCATTCTGTGATTCTAATGCTTGATTCGAGTCTCACCACAGAGAGCATTAGAAATTGCAAACAGTAAGCAGGCTACGTTGCAAAGTACAAAGAAAATCAACTACTGAGAAATACAGTACAAGGGAAGAAACACACCTTTTCCAATTTGCGTAGTTTGCCAGTGGATAAAAACTCATCAATTTTCTCTGCTATTTTAGCACCAACTCCATCCTAAATATTGGGGGAGAAGGAAACACCAGTTAACCTCAAGATCACTTACAGCCAGGAAAAAAAGAAAGCCCCACAGGAAGAACTATGATGTCACCTAAACCACAACAAAACATTGGTCCATAAGGGAACAAGAGCATGCAGGGTTCCACACAAGCAGCACTTGTGCTGCACACAACACAGCACTTGGACGACGGCATTACTTATTCTAGACAAGGCTTTGACTTCTACTGCCCTCCACGTTGAGCAGAGCAGTAAAGCAACGAAGGGGAAACCTGCCACCACAGAAGCCCTCGGCACGCAGACAGCTGCAGGCCCCAGCTGGCTCTGTGAGAACCCCCCCCGGCAACCTCCCCTCACCGCGACACCGGCCCCCCGGCCCCCCTCGGGAGGCAGGGCGCGGACCCCTGCCAGCTCCTTGGCTTCGGCCCCGCTCCGGATCTCGCCGGGGTACCGGGCGGTGACGGACGCCGCCTTCCTGCGGAACAGCGCGGCTCAGGGCTCAGCGCCCAGCCCCGGCGGGGCCCTGCAGCCCAACGCACGGCGCGGGGGGGGGGGAGGCGGTACCTGTGGGCGTTGTACTTGTGGATGGCCCGGTTGCCGTTTCGCTCGTAGTTCGCCAGCTCTGCGGGGAGAAACGCGCTTGGAGCGGCCGAGGCGCGGCGCGGTCCCCCCAGCGCCCCCCCCCCCGTCAGCAGGTCCGAGATGCCCGGGTTGGGGCGCCCGGACGGGGCCTTCCGCCTGCTCATCGCGGGCGCCAGCACTTGCATGAGGCAACGGGCGGAAATGACGCGAAGGGGCTTCCGGCGGAGATGTCTATAAGCGAGACCGCATTCACGCGCACGCGCGGCAGAGGGCCTGAGCGCTGCCGGGAGATGTAGTTCTCGGACTCCGGACTTCCGGGAGGACATGTTGTGTACCCAGAGCATATCGGGAAATGGAGTTCCGAGACTCAGGACTTCCGGGAAGCCATGTTGAGTTCACAGTGCATGCCGGGAAATGTAGTTCGCGGACTCTGAACTTCTGGGAGGCCATGGTTGTTGCCCAGAGCATGCCGGGAGATGTAGTTCTAAGACTCTGAACTTCCGGGAGGACATGTTGGGTGCCCAGAGCATGCCGGGAGAGGTAGTTCTCGGACTCTGAACTTCCGGGAGGCAATGTTGGGTTCCCAGAGCATGCCGGGAGATGTAGTTCTCGGACTCTGAACTTCCGGGATGACATGTTGGGTGCCCAGAGCATGCCGGGAGATGTAGTTCTCGGACTCCGGACATCCGGGAGGCCATGTTTGTTGCCCAGAGGATGCCGGGAGATGTAGTTCTCGGACTCCGGACTTCCGGGAGGCCATGTTGGGTTCCCAGAGCATGCCGGGAGATGTAGTTCTCCGACTCTGAACTTCCGGGAGGCCATGTTTGTTGCCCAGAGCATGCCGGGAGAGGTAGTTCTCGGACTCTGGACTTCCGGGAGGCCATGTTTGTTGCCCAGAGCATGCCGGGAGAGGTAGATCTCGGACTCTGAACTTCCGGGAGGCCATGTTGGGTTCCCAGAGCATGCCGGGAGATGTAGTTCTCGGACTCTGAACTTCCGGGAGGCCATGTTGGGTGCCCAGAGCATGCCGGGAATGGTAGTTCTCGGACTCTGAACTTCCGGGATGACATGTTGGGTGCCCAGAGCATGCCGGGAGATGTAGTTCTCGGACTCTGAACTTCCGGGAGGCCATGTTTGTTGCCCAGAGCATGCCGGGAGAGGTAGTTCTCGGACTCCGGACTTCCGGGAGGCCATGTTGGGTTCCAAGAGCATGCCTAGAGATGTAGTTCTCGGACTCTGAACTTCCGGGAGGCCATGTTTGTTGCCCAGAGCATGCCGGGAGAGGTAGCTCTCGGACTCTGAACTTCCGGGAGGCCAAGTTGGGTGCCCAGAGCATGCCGGGAGATGTAGTTCTCGGACTCTGAACTTCCGCGAGGCCATTTTAGTTGCCCAGAGCATGCCGGGAGATGTAGTTCTCAGACTCCCGACTTCCGAGAGGCCATGTTGGGTGCCCAGAGCATGCCGGGAAATGTAGTTCTCGAACTATGGACTTCCGGGAGACCATGTTGGGTGCCCAGAGCTTACCGGGAAATGTAGTTCACGGGAACTAGGGTTAGGGTTAGGGTTAGGGTTAGGGTTAGGGTTAGGGTTAGGGTTAGGGTTAGGGTTAGGGTTAGGGTTAGGGTTAGGGTTAGGGTTAGGGTTAGGGTTAGGGTTAGGGTTAGGGTTAGGGTTAGGGTTAGGGTTAGGGTTAGGGTTAGGGTTAGGGTTAGGGTTAGGGTTAGGGTTAGGGTTAGGGTTAGGGTTAGGGTTAGGGTTAGGGTTAGGGTTAGGGTTAGGGTTAGGGTTAGGGTTAGGGTTAGGGTTAGGGTTAGGGTTAGGGTTAGGGTTAGGGTTAGGGTTAGGGTTAGGGTTAGGGTTAGGGTTAGGGTTAGGGTTAGGGTTAGGGTTAGGGTTAGGGTTAGGGTTAGGGTTAGGGTTAGGGTTAGGGTTAGGGTTAGGGTTAGGGTTAGGGTTAGGGTTAGGGTTAGGGTTAGGGTTAGGGTTAGGGTTAGGGTTAGGGTTAGGGTTAGGGTTAGGGTTAGGGTTAGGGTTAGGGTTAGGGTTAGGGTTAGGGTTAGGGTTAGGGTTA